>NC_028647.1:66094405-66116147 GCF_001406875.1 Solanum pennellii | reverse complement strand
ATATATATATATATATATATATATATATATATATATATATATATTGTTTCACTAATTAATAATTTTATTTTAGATTTTAAGTCACCATCTAGATATATGTATCTTTGCTATTGAATGTATTATGAAATATAGTTATTTAATGAGAGAAGAGAGAGACGAGCAATTTAGTAGGGAGGCGAACGAAAGCCCTAGATATATATATTCATCCCAAATACATTTTGAAATATTGATACGTAGAGAGATAGGGGGTCAGAGAGGAGAGAGAAGAAAGGTGAGTGGTGAGCGAGGTAGAAGAGAGACAAGTTAGAGAGTTAGTATATCTCAAATACATGTAAATATGCTTGAATACAATGTATTTATAATAAATTACACCTAATTTTAACCTCATATATTTGACGTGTATCTGAACGTGCTAAATACATATATCTAGGACCGAAATCTGACATGAATGAAAATTTTAAAAATAGACAAAATAACATGTAATTAGCCCCTGAATTAGTGAAATTTACAAAGTATGCCTTGTAAATTTCTCAACTTAATATTCATATAGAGGTTGTAAAAGTTTGCAAAAATCCAACAATACAAGCTTCAGCCCATATACATAAACCCCCTATTTTTGTGGATTTTGAATAGACAATATCTGAATTGGGCCTAGTGATAGGGCTGAAACCTATGAACTCTTATTTTATGCCTCTTTTAAACTTGTGCTCGTTTTACTATTTTTTTTTTCTTCAAATTTATTTAGATGGAGAATAATTTTAAATGTACGCGATTGAAGTTGAAAAGTTACGTAATTTTAATTTATTTATTTTTATCTAAAATGTCACATTATGAAGATCAAACATTGAATATTTTCGCCTGAAGTTTGATATCACTTATCAGGCCAATTTCAGACATTTTTAAATGAGTTACGAACTTGATAAGACTAAACTTTGGATATTTTCTTACACTAGTTTTACATGACTTGCTAAGCAAACATTTTTTTTTTACTGAAGTTACGATTTTCACAAGGCCTAACTTCAGACATTTTTATAATGAGGTCGTAGATCTTCAGTCATATATTTCTGAATTGCATGCAAAAATTAATCAAACTTCATGTATTTCTGAAGTGTAGCTGGAACTTGTTTTGCCCAAGGGAAAAGGGTCTGATATACCCCTCAACTTTGTCATTTAGAGCTGATATATCCCTTGTTATGAAAGTGGCTCATATATGCCCCTACTTGTAAACAAATGGCTCACATATACCCTTTTCCTCTAACGGAAATGAAAAAATAATAATTTTAATCTAAATTTTTGTTATTTTTTTTTAAAAAAATATAATCCCATAAGAGTAAATTTAATACTCGCCAAACATATTTTTTTTGACTTTTTTTGTTTCAATGACTAATTTAAAATTATTATTTTGATAATCAAATTTATTTATGTTTCACTAATATTCTTGTAAAACTTATTGTAAATGACCAAATTTTTTCTTCGAATACGAAATTAAATTACAATACACAAAAAAAGTAGTTTAATTTTTTTTCTTTAAACTAAGGGATGAAAGAAAAAAATAAAATAAGAATAAGAAACTCAAATAATTATAATAAAAGAAGTCAAAAAATAATTTATGTATGAAAAAAATTAAAATATACCTTGAACTTTGATAGAAGAATCATATATACCCTTAAATAATTTTTAAAAAAAAATTAGAAGTAATAAATATAAATTTAAAACTAATTTTTTAACTTCCGTCAAATGAAGGGTATATGTGAGCCATTTTGTAATGGCAGGGGTATATGTGAACCGTTTGTATAACGGTAAGGGCATATATGAGCCACTTTTATAACGAGGGGTATATCAGCTCCAAATGACAAAGTTGAGGGGTATATCAGACCCTTTTCCCTTTGCCCAAAAATAATTTTTTTAACATGATTCAACATTCAAGTCTTACACCTAAACTCCAATTTTATAGTGTAAGTTCCAAAATTTCATATATCATAAAAAAAACTAATTTTATTCATCAATTTATCCTAACAACAATAAAATGCACAAATCCATTGATAATATAATGGTGATTTGATATTATTTCCAAGATTCATTTTCTTGAATAAAGTTTAAAATCCACTTCTTCAAAATATCATATTTCAAATTAAAAAAGTTATTATTATACAACATTAAGAATTTCATCTAAAATTATCTGATATCAAGTAGTCGTAAAAATATTTTTTTTTATAAAAAAATAGACACATGTTAAATAAGGCAACTAAATAAGGTGGCCCGTGAAATTTTACTACCCTAACTTCTAAAAGTATGTAGGATGAAATTGACAAATAGCAAATTTTTAGACTATTAATTATGAGATAAAGAAAATTATATCTTATCAAAAGGTAACATAAGTGAAATAATCCTTTAACATCATTTTATTCTTGATATCTAATAAAAAATATTTAAACATTATTCCACTCATGATACTAGGAGGAAAAATTGTTTCACTCTAATATTACAAATCAAATAAATTTTTGTCAATTTTAAACATCATGATTATTTTTAAAAAATTTTAAAGGTTTAAATTTTAAGAAGAAATATTACACTTGGAATGACACATAAGAACAGGAAAACCTTGTCTTTTCCTCAACCAACTGCTCCACTTTATCCACAAAATTATATGGAAGATAAACTTCAAAAAGGAAACGCGAAATGTTAGTATTTTTTTTATTCAGTGTTTAATGTTAAATGTTATGAGTTTAAATAAATTTGTAACTGAAAGACTATATTTGTCTTTATCTATATTGAAATTCAGTTAAATTTATATTTGCTCATTATGAAAATATTGTTTTTGACAAAAAAAAATCATTCTAAATAGCTCAAATAAAATTTTTTGATTAAAAATAAAAGACTAGTTACTATTATAAAAAAAATAGTCACTATTAATTCTTTGGTATATATAAATATTTGATATAGATAATTTATTTTAATAAAACTACTACTTCAAAGTACTTGGTTTCACCAAAATTTTAGTCAAAAAACATCCATTCGCCAAATAAATATTTCTTTAAAAGAACAAAGGCTTTTTAAGTTTTAACCTTCCAAAGTTTGACAAAGCTAAAACTTTTTTTTTTTGAATCTGCCACTTGAATTAATAATAATATGCAATTAGTTGGTTATATATGTCAATGCTATAATATTCACTGGTCCTTCTACAACTGAATTAGTAAATTCATTTAATATTTACTAAAATTTAGCAAATTGATTGATTATAAGAGCTAATATACTAGCATTTTCTCAATTTTTTATATATTTATTTTTAATAGACTATAGTATAGCATCTTCTCAATTCTCTTAGCATTTAGCAATAACTTTTTAGTGGCAACTTCGACCTACTTTTGTCATCCATTATTTTAAACTCAAACGACGTGTAAAAATATAGTTAATTTTTTTTATGATATATAATATATATAAAGAATTTATAAAAAGTTTCGGTATTCTTTTTCTTTATTCTAGAGTATGGATTTACGAAGTAACATGTGCAACCACTAAAGTTGATATGGATAAAGCGTATAAGCACATTTAAATTATCGTACAATTATTAATTATTTATATCTAAAATTAATTATACGAGAGTTCTATCGTTTTCGAATATTTTTTCCCTATATTATTTACCTCAGACTTATTTGTTTAGTATTATTTACCTTTTTTTTTCTTTCATTTCCAACATTTCTTTAAACTAGCTAATCAATGATTTAACATAAGGAATAAAGTTAAGTCTAAACATTTTGTATGGAACATATTAAAACAAATACAATAAGTTCGTCCGTTTTATTTTATTTATGTTAGATGCAAATAATATTTTAACTAAAAAAAGGATTTAAAAAAAACTAGATTATATTAAAGTATATACTACAAATAGTATTCAATCGCCCATAAAATGTTGAGACTTCGAGAAAGATGATGATTTCCAGTTAATTTGAGTCTAAAAAGGTAAAATGAAATAAAACATTAAGATACTAGACCACGTATATTCACATGGTATAAATTTCCCAAAAATATTTAATATGAAAAAGTAAGGTCATGTGAGGGTAACTATACTATTAAAAAAGTTTGGGGCGAGAGTGGTATTGGTTTTTCGTAATATTTAACTATAATTACAATTTATTATAATTTAAATGTGTTTTTATGTCTTATTGCAACTTTGTGTCTCTGATTCGAGCCCTGAAAATGAGGTTATCTTTAGTAGAGAAAATTTTATTTCCATAAAGTGATATTATTCTAAATGAGTTCAAATTATTCGAGCCTTAATCGAGAAGGAAAAAAAGAATAGATATATCACCGAATTATCGTAAATGGTATGCAAATATCCTCTGTCATACTTTTGGAACATTGGTGCCTCTACCGTCCAAAAATTAGAGTGTATATACCCTTTATAGTAACAGATATACACGTGTTACCTACTGATTTGACATTTATCGACGAATAAAATTGCGCCACGTGTTCCTATTTAGTCTTCCGTTAGAGTGAAGAGCATATATGCTCTAGTTTATGGATGACAGGAGCACCAATGTCTCAAAAGTATAATCGAAGATATTTACATATTATTTACGATAGTTCAAAAATATATATCCTTTTTCCTAATCGAGAATTAGTCATTTGCGAAAGAAAAGTTCAACCCTATTTTCCATGTTGAATTGACTAGTATGGAACTTTATTATTTTCGTGGATGAATAGATCCGATAGCGGGGAATCTAACGTTGATCAATATCACAATTTCTTTTTTATAATATAACAAGGCAAGTCACATATATACAACCAATTAGCCAGTGGCTGAGCCACCAGTTAAAGGGATTTTTTGGAATATTATTTGATGAGAAATAATATACGATCTCAAATATACCTCTTGGCCTAATATACTCTAAAGCAAAAAAAATTATAATAGTCTAAAATTGTTTGATTAATATGAAGTGTTTCATTCTACTATTTTAAGTTAAGACGTTTATTTATTTCATATTTAATATGTGCCTTTATCTTAGTTAAGTTCTTCTTTTCTCTAAGCCAATTATATTACAATTCTTTGTCTGATAGCAGGTCATATGTGTAGATACAATTAGGATATTGTCATATTACTAATTTGTTTTACCCAAAACTAGTTAGTTTACCGTCAACCCTAGCCATAAATCCATTAAAAATGTTCTTTTTAATATATTTAGTTTGAGAGATTCTTTTAAGTATGCAAATCTTTCTATTATAATAGTGGTTTATAATTAATAGATGCTCAAAATATTCCTATTTTAGAGTTAACTTGATTCTCTTTACAACAAATCTCAGATGAGGAAACTGTGGATAACCGTTGATTTTAACTACTGTCTAATGATTTATATTAAAATCTGATCAATTGTCAATTCTATTTTTCTACGTTTTTGATAGTGCATTTTTATTTTAGTAAAATCTTTTAAAGACACGCGTTTGTCCTCTTCTTCATTACTTAAAAAAAGTGAGTCATCAATTTATGTACAAAATATTTTTATATACAACTATTAATATACAATCTCAATATGCCTCTTAACTTAACACTCTTTAAAAATCATTTTTTTCAATATTTACAAACCATTTAAATTATGTGTATCATCACATTTTACAATCAAAAGCTTATTTTAGCATCCCATATTCCCTCATCACAAACAAATTCTTCTTTTCCCAAGTCAATCATATAAAAAGCATTTTATTGATTTGTGATATTGGTATTTGAACACGTGTAAAATATTGATCAACAAGAAGAAAATAAAAGATTAAATAAAGAAATTCTCGAGCGTTTGAAGATATCAAATATGTTAATACTAATGGTGATTTACACCTCTAATTGACTCTGGTTTTAATAGCTAAAAAATTATATAAATATTTTATTCATTTACATTTCAACAAAAAGAAAAATAAAAAAAAATAATTAAAAGATACAATACATAAACATATTATTTAACTTCACCTCAACTATCGTTCAACTTTGTGTACACAAGTAAATACTTAGACTGTTATGAATTGAACAAGTAAACACGCACATCCTACACATGAGATGCACACGTCATTCATGGAAAATCTGTTATACGTAGAACACGTGTCTACTTTTCAACTTAATGATAATTTTATTATGTACTTCTTACTCAAATATAATTAGAGGACATAGATATTTAGTGACATTAAATTAAAAAATAAGTTTGTGTTATACGGAATAAAATCTACACTATCATTTTTGTCTAAATTACCCCTTAATCTAGATTATGGATGTAGGAAAGAATTGTTACAAATTGGTAATATCGACAACTTGACTAAAACCTTTAGACCTTTATTTTCTCCTCGAATCCAATTTACGCTAAAGTTTTTTTGCTCTCTGAAATCTATGAGTATTGACCATTGTAAATACAGTTTCCACCGATTTTCATGTCTGTCACATTGTCTTTTTAAGGAAATAACTAAACCAAATACTCTCTCTATTGTTGTTACATTAATTTCTCTTTTCTATCTTTTCTTTTCTTGTTCTATATATACTCTTTTTATTTATGCAAACCCAACACTTTCTTATGCACTTTGCATGCTTTGAAACATTCCAAGGATACCACTCAACAAAAGCACATAGCAATGGCATCAAAAAATGGGGTGAGTGAAATTTTTATTGCATATGTAGCTTTGCATGTTTTTTTTAATCTTGAACATGATTATGATTATGATCTTTTTTATTTTTGGTTTTGTTTCAAGAAATGGGGTTTGTGTTATGTTTGAATTTCAATGGAGTTGTTGTGATTTTGGTCATTTGAAGCAAGTGGGATTTGTGGGTTTTGATTCAATTGAGTGATGGGTCCTGTTAGAGGGCATAAAAAGAAGAGGAAGGTAGAGAAGAAAGTTGAAAAGGATTCTTTAGCTTCTGGGTCTTCAGAGAATGGTTCTGCTGATTGGTGGGAGATGTTATCTAAAAGAGTTGCTGGTAAAATTATTATCTTTTCTTATGTTTGTGTTAAATAAAGTTTGTCTTTTCAAGTTTTTAAATTCCCCTTGCATCATTTTCTTATCATTCCTCTTAGGAATTTCGATTTGTGGATGGTTAAATTCGTGTTTTTCGTTACCTCTTGTTGATGTTACATGCTTATGTTCTATCAATGTGCAGCAAATTTTGAACTAAAGATCCCTAATTTGCATTTGTTTACGAATTTCCAATGCTATGGTTGACCTAATTCACTGATTCATTAAGTTACCAAATGTGTAAGAGAAAAAAAAGAGGCAGAATTGGCTAAATTATTATACACTTGTAACACTAATGACTCGGATTTGGAGATGTGTTCGATGGTTTTACAAGGTCTGGAGTATAAGTTCTTACTGGTGTTGCCCTCTTGATTTTCCTATTTTTCGCTGAAGTTCCTTTTTTATGATTAAGATTGTATGGATTAGGAGTATATGCAGTGAACTTGTTCGAGATAGACTTAAGATAGAGTGCCATTTGAGACCTGACAATGTGTTCCTTAATATGACTGCTAACAGGAGTTCGGAGGAATATAATGATTTTTTTTTTCGTTACTATTAAAAATAGCATTTGAAGATCTTCATATGTTTAATCAACAATGTGAGCACTGTGCAAGTGCAGGTAGGATGCACATTGCTAAAAATTCCAAGTTAGAGAGGAGATTTTTGTTTAAATTCATATTATACGCTGTGTCGTTCTTTTTTCAATGAAGGTTGCTTTGTTTCAATGGTATGTTTTACTTTACAGTTTTTACTCAGGATCCTTTTGCTTTTATCATGTGAGGACCGATGTATCAACTATGAAGTGTTGGTTCTTCGGTTTCAAGATAGTCCCTTTTTGGTATTCATGGAAGTAGGATACTGTGATAACCTAGGGCTCCTGATTTACAGCTAAAGTTAATTTTTTTCTTTTGGTGGATATGTTGTTTCTTTTATCTAGAGCTAGTACTGTGAAAAGCTGGAGAATATACTTAGAAGGTTTTGAGAATTCGAAACAATCTGTCGACCAAAAACAAAAAAAAAAGAAGAGATCTTTTTAGGTTATTTATGTTATCCAAGTTATTAGCCTAGACAAAAAAGATCAGTATTTGACAACAACAACAACATACCAGTGTAGTCCCACATATTGGAATCTGGGGATGGTAGAGTGTACACAGACCTTACCCCTATCGCAGAGGTAGAGGGTCCGTTTCAAGGAAAAACAGTCAAGAAAAAGAAGAAACAGAAGTGAAAGCATAATAAAGCTTTATGAACAACAACTGCAACAAAATAATATGATTATATAGTTGCAGAAATCGAAGAACAAGAAACTACAGGAGCAATACTACGACTACTACAATTACTGGTATGGACGGATAGCAAGAAACTCAGTACTACCTACTAACCTCCTAGCCTAATCCGTTCCCTCCACAACCTCCTATCTTAGGTCATGTCCTCAGTAATCTGGAACTACGCCATGTCTGAACTAGCCTTAAATAGTTAAATTGAACCAGCTGTCCAACAATTACTCTTGTAGAGCCAAAAATGAAATTCGCAAGTGTTTTGTCTCTGTAAGTGTGTGGCTGCTAGAATTTCTATCTGCTTGAGCAGTTACTGACATGTTATTTCCTGTCTATACCTTCAGGATGCTTACCTGTGATTTTCCACCTATTGACAAAGTTCCACGTGCACGAATACCTCCAATGAAGCTTCTAGACTCCTTACCTTTCCATCTCCATAATGCTACAATGGAAAACAGCCTTTTGTTACTTCGACCAAATTATAACCAATATGCTAATCTTTGCTTCATCTGTCATCCCTTACAGAACCATATACAATATTTAGCTTGCTTGAGATTCTGATGTGAGATTCATCTGGCCGTAAATTTTGCATCTGTTATCTTTGGCTAACATCTACTGATAACTGGTGATAATTGATGAGCAAATTATCATTGTCTTTCTCTTTAACATCCTAGCTCGGCTACTATATTCTTGTTAATGCGTCTACTTCTCGGGTTCTTCCCCATGCTGGTTGAAAATCATGTTTTGTATTAAAGGCTATAAGAGGAAATTGTTTTCTCATAATTTTTTGAAGAAAAAATGTTGAAGTATGGCCAAAAGTTCTTATTCATTCCCTTTTAGCAGTCTCTAGTTTGGCATCTACCTTTTAAGTTGTCTTATGGATTTTAAGTTTCCATTCTAAATTGAAGCCAAGAACTCAGTGAACCTGGCTTGATCAAGAGGTTGGGTTAGGATATATCAAATTCAATTAAGGATGTATCTAAGGGACACATTTTGCTGAAGTACTCAGACCAAAGGAGCTATTCAAGTCTGGCAAGGTTGTCCAGAAGTTCAACATAATGATAAATAAGCTGAGAAAATGGAAGTTAGGAACATTCTTTGTTTGCCATCAGTTTCTTACTTTGAACTAAGATGCGGTCTGTCAGTTAACCGTGCAATTAAATGGTTCAAGTATTCGTGTCTTTAGAGAATCATATTACTTTTCTCACTTTCAGTGGATTAGAGTGGTGGTCCTCTTGTTAGGCTAGTTTTGTTCCTCTCAGTTGTTGAAGAAATGGTACTTGGGTGAATGCTTTGCACATAAAAACAGTTCTCGGTGAAGCCATTAGGCCTGTATGTTTCAAATTCTGAATGAGTTAGAATTGGAGTTTTCAGTGAAATGAGAATGGAACTCGGATAGATTTATAAGCTGATTCCACATATGTTCTAGCTCCTACCATTATGTACTGTGAGGATAATTTTTAGTTAGTTTAAGCTCCTCATACTTGGCGATTTTGTACTCTAGAAGTACTTGGATAAAAGCAAATCCCTGTGGTAGATCAGTTTACTTTTAGCTTTTCAAAAATTGGTCCTTGCCACGAATGTTGAGCATCTATGAATTCTCTAAAGATCAGTTAACATTTGACAGTTTTGGAAAGCTGTCCTGCTTGGACTCTTCAAAAATGCCACTGGGTGCATGTCAGATCCACCAAGAGGAGAACCTTTTGGAGGATCCGACACAGGCCTGGCTGCATTTTAGGAGAGTCCCGACTCCCAAGCAACATAATTGGGAAGTATGAAATTTACGAGGCATTTTCTGTACTAAGTTGTGAATGATGATTAAGAGGAGAATTGATGGATTTGCCAAAGCAAAGGCCAGTGCTCACAGAGGTTTCTCTACTCATTCTTACTGTAAAGATGTAGCTGAAGCATATATATGCTAATTATTTTACTAGGCAATAGATGATATTAAGGATTTGCAGCAGTAAATGCCTTTTGCTGCTGTCATTCTTCGTATAAAGGTTATCACAGAAAGATATTACTAGAATCTATTATGGTGCGTATGTCATTGCTTTCAGAATGGATATTATGATGATATTCAAGAAGATTTAGAGTCATAAAAACTGTTGAATCTGTAAATGAGATGTTCAGAGTGGAAGACAATAAGATATTCTAGCTTAGGAGAACAAGACCAATTTGGAAATGCCTCTTAGCTCTTTCAGCAAGTATATCTTTGTCTATTTTAAGTCTAGTGGCATAAGTAATGGTTGATATACCACAAGTTACTTGGTGCAAAAAGTTGACAGAGAATTGATTTCTGATGTTAACTTCTTTGTGTATGTTTGGTATGGTCCGGAAAATGTTTTCCAATTGGTCAAAAAAATTGGAAAATATTTTTCCTAAGAAAACAAGTTTCTTAAAAATGAGGAAAATGACTTCTCGGAAGTAGGAAAACAAGTTCTACAAGTTACAATATTGATTGTGTCTTTCACACCCTTCAACAGTACACTTCATTTCACCCCCACCCCATAGCCCCCATCCCCACCACACCACCCCTACCCCATTTCCACTTCCCTTGGTATTTGTTTAGATTATTAAAATGTTTTTAGGATAATATTTTTTTACTTATGTAGCAAACACAAGAAAATAAGAAACCCACTTATTTTCATGAAAAACATTGTACTTCGTACCAAACACACCCTTCATCTACTCCATAGGATCACTGGTGGAGCAGTAGAGGATGCATCAGACACATACATAAGGAGCCCATCTTTATCCATAAAAAAAGATAATGGCAATAATTTTTTTCTTTTTTCTAAAAATTATTATGAACCTTTGTGTTGGGTTTAGAAGCTCTCCAAATCCAGTAACTATTACATTCACAAGTGATCAACAGAATCCTGGAGGTCCTTCGAACCCCATAAATGTGCTATTAAATACGCACCCCGTCCCAATTTAAGTGTCTTTGTTTGACTAGGTACGGAGTTTAAGAAATAGAAGGAGACTTTTGAATCTTGTGGTCTTAAATTGAAGACGTGTGCCTTTTAATCTTGTGGTATAAAATTGCTATTTAGAATGTTGGAATTGGAAAACATACTAAATATAGAAAGAGGCGCACTTTTTGAGACATACCAACAAGGAAAGTAAGACACTTAAATTGTGACAAATGGAGTAATTCTTTTGGAAAATCACTATTACCATATCATTATTTATGAAGCGCGTTTGCTTGTTTTTGTGTATTTCTTCTGTATGTCCGTGGCTGTCCCCTATGCTTGAGGGCACAATTAGTCATACTATTTGGTTATTTTGTAGCTTGAACTGCCATAAGATGGTGTCCCATAATTGACAGGAAAGGAAACAATTATATTTTGTTCTGAACCACGTGAGCAATACATATGAAGCTCAAATTTCAAGCCTAACTGTGTAGGAGGTGATAGACTTGCGGCAAAGTAATAAACTTTGTGAAAACCCATTGTTTTCCATACTATCAGTAGAAGGTTTAATTTATAGAGTGACAGGAGATAGGTTTTTTATATTGGTTCTTAATTAAACTATTAATCTACTCAAGAAATACAAAAGTCGCAATATCTTGAATAGTATTCTGTTTCTCTTTTCCAGTTTTAAGTGATAGATGGTTCTCAGTTCGTAGTTAAAAATTGAGCAAAGAAAAAGAACAATTTACAAAGGCGTTCCTAGTCACAGAGAGAGTTGGAAAGCAAAAGAAAACGTTCAAAGAAATGATCAAGAGAATAGTATTTATTGTTCCTTGATAATTGGTGTTCTTTTATTGTCTTGATTTTTCATATGTTACTTCACTCGAATATAGCAAAGCAAGGTAGAGATAGAAATCCCTCGTTCATTTAAATTAGTTATGAAGTTCTGAAGGACTAGCTTCAGATCTCTGAACATCAATCAACTAATGTGAGAAATGGGATTGGCGTACAATTTTGACTCTACCTTGTTGAATACTTTTTTTTTTAAGTCAAGAAGAAAATAATATGTATGTTTCTTGTGGAGCACGTATATGATGAGAAAGAGCATGAAAATATCCAAGTTGACATAAAATGCATATGAAGTGCATCTGTTGATCGATATTGTGATTCCTTTGATAAATGATGAACAGTTTGATCCATAATGGAAGCTTTAGAAACCATCTTTTTAACTTGCCTAACTAAAATGTACCAAAGATTACAGTTTTAACAACTAATTCGTGCAAGCAGTGAAAGTATTATAGTTTCAAACTACTAGTGATCGTTTGGTAGAGCGTATACGAATAGTACTGAAATAGAGTGTATTAGTTATGCTGGAATTATTTCTTATCCTTTGTTTGATTTGGTGTATTAAGGTCATTTTTGTCTTTAACCATGCTTATCCATGTATTAATACACCTTGTATAACTAATAGTATGATTTTCCATGTATTAGTTATACACTCTGTAATACTGAATAGGGTGTGTATTAGTTATACAAAGACTGGAAACCTACAAAGATTAATAACGTCATAACTAAGACATGTATTAGATTTTCTAATACATCCTACCTACCAAATGATCCCTTATAACCATCGGTCAATTCAGGAAAAATGAGGATTCCACATGAAGTAATATGATTTACTGCGCGAATTTGCTTAATTTTAACATGTAGCTGTTAGATGTACTCAACTTTGTGATTTTTACTTTTTAAATTATTTTTAGGTATATATTTGCATGAAAGTTGTATTAACAGAAAATAAGATTACTTTACTTGTTTTAACTTGCTTTCTTAATCAACCTAAATTCATGTACTTGACAATTTGTAATCTCTAGTATCTTTTCTTGGATGTCCCCTGTAACAACCCCCCACCCCACCCCACCCCTCCATCCCTGAATTAGTAGCAAAGTCCATTGGCTGCTTGTTCCACTGAGTCATAAATTGCTTTAAGTACAATTTTTGGCGGAGTTAAATTGACATTCTATCCAAGTATTGTGACTCTCATTTCATGATTGTGATTGATTGCAAGTGAATTGGATGGTCTTGCAGGTTGAAATTTGATTACTGTAGTTGATAAATTATCTTTTTTCTGCAGGAAATGTTTCTCCGTCAAAGGGTTTGGATGAGTTCCAATCTGTTTTCAAGATGTCTAGAAGAACTTTTGACTACATATGTTCCCTTGCAGAGGAACACATGCAGGCAAAATCAGCCCACTATGTGTTTTCAAGTGGCAAGCCCATGTCTTTGCATGAGCAAGTAGCGTTAGCTATGAGGAGGCTGAGCTCAGGTAATTCTCTAATTTCAGTGGGCGACTCGTTTGGTGCACACCACTCGACAGTATCTCAAGTAACTTGGCGCTTTATAGAGGCTATTGAGGAAAAGGGGCTTCACCACATACGGTGGCCTTCAACAGAAGAGGATATGACAGCGATAAAGTCCAAGTTTGAAAGAATTCAAGGACTTCCAAACTGTTGTGGTGCAATTGATGCTACACACATCACAATGATGTTATCTTCCTCTGAGCAGACAGCTGACGTATGGCTCGATCAAAATAAGAACCACAGCATGGTCCTGCAAGCAGTTGTTGACCCTGATATGAGGTTCCGTGATGTTGTCACAGGATTGCCAGGAAAGCTGAACGAGAATTCAGTGCTTCAGAGCTCAACATTATTTGAACTCTGCGAGAAAGGAGAGAGGTTGAATGGAAACAAGATGAAGCTGTCTGAAGAAACAGAACTACGGGAATATATGGTTGGTGATTCTGGTTATGCCTTGTTACCTTGGCTTTTAACTCCTTATCAAGACAAAGAACTTTCAGAATCTAAAGCTGACTTCAATAAAAGGCATTTAGCAACTCGTATAGTGGCACAGAGGGCCTTAGCTAGGCTGAAAGATGTCTGGAAAATGATTCATGGAATGATGTGGAGACCTGACAAGCACAAGCTACCAAGGTTTATCCTTGTATGCTGCATTCTTCACAACATTGTTATTGACATGGAAGATGATGTCTTGGATGAGTTGCCTCTATCATCTCATCTTCATGACCCGGGATACAGGCAAGAGGTCTGTGAATCTGTCGACAAGACTGCTTCAGTTTTGAGGGACAATCTGTCCCTCCACTTAACTGGAAGATGACATTCTTAAATGATGTGAATGCTTCTTGGTGAGTGAATAGCATAAGCTATCTATTTGATGACAGATAGAGAGTATTTTCAAAGATTTGTAGGCATTTGATTTCTATGTTTTGTATTATAAGTTTGATTAGAGTAGACTTTGAGATATAACTTGTAGGAAATAAGACATTATGGGTGGACAGTTTCCTTATTTAAGCATAGAGTCTTTTGTTATCCAAATTCTTGGTAACTTTCAATATTTAGCATTTTGTTTAACTTGTGCTATGAATGGTGCCAAGGGTTGCCCAAATTCTTGGTAACTTTCACAATTAGCAACTTTGAGTTGTTCCAACCGTTAGCTTAACTCTAAATCGGAGCGTTTTATCACATTAGAGCAGACGTGAATCGATTCCAGAAAGCACCTCTTTAGGAAGCTCGATTTGTAGTACCGAAGAGAGTATTAACAGGTGTGCTGGCGTTTTAACAGCGCGAAACTCTTTTCTTGAGCAAGTTTTTATCAGGATATATACTAAATGCTTCTGCCTTAAACTGACAAACTTTAACTGTACGTCCGTACTTGAACATGTACCATAAGAAAAAAGTTGTCGAATTGTTATACAACACATGAACAAACACAGAATAAACAGGACAACAGATTCTCTACAGTGGTTAAACAGCAAAGTGATTAAGGAGTTGCATAATGTTAGTATGTACAAGATTTAGCATCCAATTCTCATAGTCAGAAGCAGTCAGAGCTTTCTTGAAGCGTAAACAACTGCATTCTCTCCGTTTAGTGCCTGCAAGGAGGATAAGAAAACAAATGCAGAGAGCTGTGTTCAGGTGTGCTTCCACATGTTTGTTGGGAACGTTACCTCCACAGAAAATATACATGTATAGTATATGAAAGGGAGTATAGAAGAGTTGAAGCTTTAGTGCTTTCACTTACCTTTCTAGTCTGACTTTTCTGAATTCAGGTTCTCGTCATTCATGAACAACTTGAATCTTTCAGTCCATTGTTGTTTTACTGAATCAGGAATAGGTGTTCCAGAAATCAGAGGATTCCAAGCATCCCCTTTAGGACTAGAAAGAACCCAATTTACTTTTGCTGGCGGAGAAAGAAACGATGAATTGTCCGAATTCTCTGTAACGATGTTCGTCTTACATGGAAGAGATTTCTACAAAGGCAAATAAGGAGACATATTCTTGACATCAAAAGAAAATAAATGTCATGCTTATATTGCCCTTCATGATATTAGCTCACCTTTGCATGATGGTACAACTTAAACATCTTGGACAGTGGTTTATTCTCTTTCAATTCTTCTAGAGTAGCGGACAAAGGAACATTTTCTCTCATTTGAGCCAAGTATCTTTGTGCCGCTATCCTGGATCTAAATTTTTGTCCAGTACCTGGTTCATAGTAATACTGCCGAGGACAAAAAAAAACCAGTTCACAATTTCATCAGAGAGGCACTTTCCATAACAAGGAAAAGGAGAAATGGAGTAGTTGTTGAAATAATATCCCAAAACGAACAAGAACAGCATGTTAATAGATGAAACACAGAACAACAATATACCCCGTGTAGTCTCACAAAGTGGGGTCCGGAGAGGGTGGAGTGTACACAGACCTTACCCCTACCTCATATGTGGTCCTTTCACACGGTGTGGAGAAGGTCTTAGCACATCCATCAGGGTTTTAAGGATGGAACTATGATGTTGTGCCCACATTTGATGGAATATACAGTCCTATAAACTAAAATAATTTGCTTAGATATCCAGCAAGGTTGTAAAATCTAATCTAGTTCTCCTCAGTGGCGTACACAGAATATTTCGTAAACAGTGTGAACATTTAAAAAGTGAACACATAAATTAGTTACTACATTGACATGCGGTGTCATTTTTCTAATTTACACCCGATATTTTCATTTTGCTTGTTTTCAATACATACATATTTAGTAAAATAACATTTCGACAAAGTGGCGTCAATTGACAACACTAGGGTCAGGGTGCACCCCACGACTGGTCCGCCAATGTCGATTATATGAGATCAGCAAGGTAATTTACTAATGCACCTAATGCCTGACACAGATAGTAATTCTCCTGATAATTTCGTAAAAAGCAAGAGCATGCTCAAATGGCACTCTGTAAAACGTGCAAAATGAAGCACATATCAATGAATCTCAATCACGAGACATGTTCTACAATGTGTAGGAAAAGCTTATGAGAAGAGTTCAAGGTTTTAGGATAATTCTACTCCCACCCTGCCTCACCATCCGCTATCCACCCTTAGGGGAATGCTCTCTTACCTAAGAAAACTATACTTCACAAACTGCCAGAGATGTTACTACTGATCTAAAAATTACCCCGATTTATTAGACACATCTGATTGGGCCAATTTGAGCAAACATAACAGCAGCTGATATCAAGAGGTAGATAGATGAAACAAATTCACTACTGAAGGACATGAGAGCGTACCTTATCCACCATGCTTCCGTCTGTACGTGGTACTTCTTCTATCACCCAACCATCAGGAAGGTCATAGGGTAAGGTGGCTGCTCTTGTTGACGGCACAATTGCCCATTCATTCAACTGCTCTTCATCCATTCTAACGATCTGAAATTTTATCCAGTGACAACTATCAGGTTTCCTATTTGATTCAGAATACATCTTTCACCTTGCCTAAAGGCACCATCATGTGATGATTAAAGTTTTAAAACCCAGCCTTTACTGCAGTAGCCTATCAATGTAAGATGAGCATGTTTGTTGTCTCTCTTTCTGTCAAGGAATACAACAACCTCGATTCATTTACATAACATTTCCGAGTAAGCAGCAGATAAGGCTTTGCATTCCGTCTTAATGATTCTCAAATGAAGTTTGTGTTTTAAAATCATAACAGAACGACGATAACAGTGAGAAATTGGTATTCTGCACATAGACTTCAAAGTTCCCAAGGCCTTCACTACACTAAAAGCTTGAGATTGCTGTTGCAATTACTAGGAGAAGATTCAGAATCTTACTAACCAACATTAGACCGGAAATTTGGACTGTATTTTTTCAGAGTTACTTTTTAGTAGGTTAAATGACTAGAAGTTCCCCACACGAATTATCATAATTCGTTTTCTTCTGAAAAAACAAGTATATTATTTTTTGACAATTTTCAATTTTCAATTACAAGAACAATAGGGAGAAGAAGAGCAACAATATGACCCTCTTCCTTCCAGCTGCCCCCGTCCCGACCCCAAGATAAAAAAACACAAGAAAAAAATGTAAATAAAGTTTAACGAAAATATATTACTTAAATAATGATTCAACACATACCATCCATAAGAAGTAGTTATGTAAAAGATCTCAGAGCCAAAGTGCAGTACCTTCCCATTGTAGATGACCATCTTCCGAGACAGAGAACTCTGTGAAAGACGAATACTCCGTGTATGACCAGAACAGATAAATACACCAAGTAAAAAAAAAGAAGAGGAGTTTCATACTCAGGCATCATCAAACTAGAGATATTACTAAATCTTTGTGAAATATTTAATTCTTTAACTTGCCTTAGGATAGTTTCTCACTCCCGATGCCCTGTTTGTAGGAGCAAATATTTCACCGTTCAATCGTCGCTCGACATCTCTCAATGATCTGAACTTTTGTCCAGTCCCAGGCTCATAGTAGTACTGCATGAAAATATAATGTATGTGCTACAGAGTATGATGCTTTAAAACATAATTGGCCTTTATATAATTAATAATTAATCCGACACATGGATATGGAAAAATTTAGCTCCATCACATCGAACTGAAAGAAGGTGGCCAAGCCTGTATAGGTCACTTAAAAGGTTACAAATTTCCAATCCAAAAATCAGCTTTTATCTTTTGAGGTGTTGATATCTACACATTTTGTAAACACAGATGTTCAGCGTTAGGTTTCCACCAATCACATTAGGTTAGAAATCTGGAATTGAATGCCATATCTGTAATTATAGTAGCAAGGACTCATCATTGATCCTCTGCTGTCTGTGTTTATTTGCACCAGAAATGATCTAAAACAGTGATAGACTTGTAAAATTGAAGGTCAAAATCGACGCGTCAAAGTAGAGATACATTGATCACGCACGCACACACGGCATAACCTGATAGAAAAAGTCCTAAAGATGTCATATTCATTCTTATCTCTCTCTTACATGTCCGCTATGCTACCATGTAAGTTTCGTTCCCAAGGGACATTTGTCCACTACTATTCCAATTTCATGACAACAGATTTTGCTTTCTCTAAAATTAAGTGAGTTGAGCTCTTTCGGCTCCTATACATACATGCTTCTGTAATCCTTCCTCCTATGCATTCGCTAGAGTCACTAAAATGCAAAGCATTCTAAACCCTAACATATCTCTAGCAACACTAAACCTTTAAAATAACGTTAGTTTCAAATGATTGAAAGTTAACATCTACTCAAATTTAGCTCCACTTTGGAAAAACGATTCACAATCTGATTAAAACAGAATATGAATTTACTACTTAACCTTTTCACCAACTAAGAAAATAATAACTAGTGAGAAATGAATAGCAAATTAAGTTGAAAGTAGAAAAGTGTACTCTGTCAACTCGATCGCCACTAGAGCGAATCACTTGTTCAATACCCCAACCAGGGGGTAACTTAAACCTTGAGGACAAAGGTCTGTACGGAGTAATCGCCGAGGAAGACGCCGTTAGTTGACCGGAAGTTGGGTACTCTGCGCCGCTTCGGTGGCGGCGTAAGGAATTCTGTTTCTCCATGTATGCCTCTTCTAAACATGACACCACTTATTACTTCTCAATATATATTGCTAATTGTTTATTGTTTTCATGACACATTACTAGTCACATGCATTATTCTTTATTTATACTCATTTTTATGACAACTTCAAATATCTATGTATGTTAAAAAAAAAAAAAGAAGAAGAGAAATATAATACTAATAATTAAATATATATATATTCCATAAACTAATTACGATTTATTGCAATATATAAAGGGGATGAACTAATGAATGAATTAACCAATGAAGTATTACAGCTTCTTCTTCTAATTAATCCTACAAGAATATATAATGGAGTAATTAAATAAAGATTCTCAGAACAGGAGATGCAATTGGCGATAAATTGAAATCAACAACATTATCATCACGAGGGGTTAAGTTTAAGTCCAAACAAAAAATCCTCTTGCTGCTATTCGACTTCGTCAACACTGGTATCGTCGTTTTATTAATTTCATCGCGATGACGCCGCATGTGACCTCCCAATGCTTGACCTAAAGAAAACTCCACACCACAAATAGAACATTTATGCATCTTGTTCTTTTTGTTGGTTTCAACAACAAACTCTCCCATTAATCTTGGCTTTTTATTATGACTTGCACGGTGACCGCCTAAGGCTTGGAAAGATGGGAAGCGTTTACTGCAAGTCTTGCATTCAAAATCATTAATATGATGATGATCTGATGACGATGAACAAGTGTTGTTGTTGAAACGAGACAAAAGCATTAAGGCGCAGTGAGCCATGGCCTCTGCTTCAATTTGCATATTCTCTTCTCTGCTTCTTTTCATAGATGTCATATTATCAAGAAAGACGACACAAAATAAAGTTGTTTTTGAAATTTGAAGTGAAGAATATGATACACATTTGGTTCCTCTTTGCTTCAAATTTATACTATGAGATAAGACAAGCTTGGCGTGTTTTTTAAAAACGTGCATCACATTATTCTTTATTAATTACTATAAAATGTTTGACTTTAGGTTAAGTGAGTCAAAGAAATACTAGAGATCGATACTTTTTATCTATTCGAACTATACTGTTTGATTTTACATAAAAATTAATTACTTTCTTTATTCATTTTTATTTGTCATGTTGCATTTTTTAAAAGTTAATTTGACTAATTTTTAAAGTTAAATTAAATTATATCAATTTGATATTTTAAACAAAAAATTTAAATATTAATATGATAAAAAAATATATCATAAAATGTGAATAAAAATTTATATCGTTTGACTTTAAAAAAAACATGACAAATAAAAATATACGGAAAAAATAGATATCATCTTTATTAAATATAAATTGCTCATTAATCTTATAGACTGAACAAAGATTATAACATATTTCAAAATAATATAACGGAATAGTAGTTTACTAGTGGAAAAGGAATCAAATGATTGGTAGAGTACTCTATTTGGTAACGCGTTATAAGGAATATTTCAGGTCATTTCATGTGAGCGGAAAATTAATGTATTGTTGCCTTCTTTGAGCTTTCTACAACACTTCCAAGTAGGAGCGGACGCTCTACCACTCATATGTCATCGCTACGTATCTTTCCGGTTAAGATTGTATAAAAAATAGAGACATTGCTCAATTATTAAGTTATCTTAAAAATATTTGTTAATCTTTTCAAACTATTCGATGTAAATAGTTTAAAAGGTTGGTAAGATAATAATATCAACTCCAAATGTGATTGGTGAGGTCCGATATTATAAATTATTCAAAAGTTGGTAAGAATAATAATATCAACAATAAATTTGGTTGATGAGAATAGTGATTATATCCAACATAAATGTTTTAAAGGTTGATTAGAGTAATAATTAATATCAATTATAAATTATGTTTACCTATAAAATAAATGGATAATAAATATAAAATTATGAATTTTCTTTTACAAATATATTTTATAATATGAACTCATATACAAATAATTTAAATTTTGAATATAAAATATGACATCTAATTTAAAAAGACTATTAAGATTGACATTATGAGGGGCTGCTGAAAACACATGGCGTAGCGATTTGTAAAGGACAAATTGTGCCATTTCAACTAAGTACTTTCTTGGTGATGAAAGCAGTGACTTGGAACACACAAGTTGAAATCTAAAGACCAACCAACATGGTTTAGTGCTAATTCCTTAATTAGCACTAATTAACTAGCAGCAACAGTATAATAGTACTTATTTTTAGGTTGGTGATGGTGACGAATGCAGTGATATTTGATATAGTGTATTTAATTATATTTTAAAAATATATTGTTTAAGTTTTACAGCATAAAAAAGACAATTTGATATCATCTCATTTGCCGTTCTCCTGTTACTTTCCATTTAGAGCTCGTTTGAATTGATTTTTTAAAAAATTCAAAAATAAAAAGTCACCATTTTTGCTATCAAGGCTAACTAGTCCATATGTAAGGTTTTAACGGACGTGCATGTTTCGGCAAAAAAGACGTTAAAATTCTGGATGACAAAAAATACATGGACTATAACACACGAAAATCGACAAGATGGGGGATTTACCTGCTCTGAGGCTCGTTTGACCTTGAAAATAGGTCGTTTTGGCGGTCTGGGCCAACTAGGTCTTCCAAATGGGTAGGACAAGCCGTGATGGCCAACCGTATGCATAGACAAGGTCTTGAGGGAC
>NC_028647.1:66053886-66084405 GCF_001406875.1 Solanum pennellii | reverse complement strand
GTGCTATAGCACACGAAAATCGTCGAAATGAGGGGTATGCTCGCTTCGGGGCTCGTTTGATCCACAGCTAAGGTCTTAATGGACATCCATGAAAAATTTTGGAAAATAATGACGTCGGAATTCCAAATCACCGAAAATCCATTGACTATATCACACAAAAAATCGGTAAAAATAGAAGATTTACATGCTCTGGGGCTCGTTTTACCTTGAAAATAGGTCGTTTGGGCCGTTAGGGCCAACTGGCTCCATAGCTAAAGTCTTAACAGCTGTCCATGAAAAAATTTGAAAAAATGACGTCAGAATTTTGAATCACCAAAAAGATGGTGAACTATAGCACACGAAAATCGATAAATGGGAGGGGAGGTTTACCCACTCCGGAGCTCGTTTGACCTTAAAAATGGACCATTTTCGTTGTTAGGGCTGACTGGATCTATAGTTAAGGTCTTAATGGACGTCCATGAAAATTTTTAGCAAAAATGACGTCGAAATTTTGGATCACAAATAAAGATGGTGGACTATCGCACACGAAAATTGGCAAAATGAGGGATTTACCTGCTCGAGGGCTCGTTTGACCTTGAAAATGGACCGTTTTGGCCGTGGTGACAAACTGGATCCACAACTAAGGACGTCCATTTAAATTTTCATCAAGAATGACGTTAGAATTCTGAATCACCAAAAAAGATGGTGGACTATAGTACACGAAAATCGACAAAATGGGAGAGGGGGATTTACCTGCTCTAGGCTCGTTTGTCCTTCAGTCGTTTTTTTCGTGGTGACCAACTGACACCATAGATAAGGTCTCAACGAATGACCATGTAAATTTTTGACTAAAATCACATCAGAATTCTGGATCACCAAAAATCTCATGAACTATAGCAAACAAAAATTGACAAAATGGGAGCTTACCTGCTCTGGGCTCGTTTGACCTTGAAAAGGGGCAGTTTTAGACGTGATTACCAGCCGGCTCCATAGCTTAGGTCTTAATGTACATCCAGATAAATTTTTGGCAAAAATGACGTTGAAATTCCGGATCACCATAAAAGATGGTCGACTATAGACACGAAAATTGAAAAATAAGGGGTTTACCTGCTCTGGTTCGTTTGACCTTGAAAATGAGTTATTTTGGCCTTGGTGGCCAACTAACTCCATAGATAAGAAGTTAACGGACGTCAGTGTAACTTTTTTGCTAAAATGAGCTCGGAATTCTGGTTGACCAATAAAGATGATGGACAATAGCAACAATAAAATCGGCAAAACTGGAGGGGGAGGGGTTTACTTTCTCTAGAGATCGTTTGACCTTGTAAAAAGGCTATTTTGGCGGTGGTGACCAATCGACTGCACAAATAAGGTCTTCTTGGACTTCCATATGAATTTTCTGCTAGAATTACGTCGGAATTTCCCATCACCAAAAATTTCACAGACTATAGCACAAGAAAATCAGCAAAATAGGGGTTTATCAGCTCTAGGGCTCGTTTGACCTTAAAAATGGACTGTTTTGGCTGTGGTAACCATCCGAACCCATAGCTAAGGCTTAATGGACATCCAGGTCAATTTTTGGAAAAAATGATGTCAAAATATCGGATCACCAAAAAGATGGTGGACTATAGCACATGAAAATTGGCAAAATAGGGTGTTTTGTTGCTCTGGGCTCGTTTGACATCTAAAATGGGGTGTTTTGGTCGTGGTGACCAATTGCCCCCATAGCTAAGGTCTAAACGGACATCCTTGTAAATGTTTGTCAAAAATGGCATCAAATTTTGGATCACCAAAAAAGATGGTCGACTATAGCACATAAAAATCGATAAAATTGGGGGTTTAACTACTTTGGGTTCATTTGACATTCAAAATGGATCATTTTTGCCGTGGTGACCAACTGGCTTCATAGATAAAGTCTTAACGGACATCTATATAAATTTTTGACAAAAATCACATTGAAATTCCAGATCACCAAAAATCTCATGGACTATAGGACACAAAAATCAGCATGGGGTTTACCTGCTCTAGGGCTCGTTTGATCTTGAAAATAGGCCGTTTTGGTCTTGGTGACCAACCTGCTCCATGGCTAAGGTCTTAAAAAACGTTCAGGTAATTTTTTAGTAAAAATGACGTCAGAATTTTGGATCACCAACAAGAAGGTGGACCATAACATACGAAAATTGGCAAAATGGGGGTTTACATGCTCTAGGCTTGTTTGACCTCTATAATGGGTCGTTTTGACCGTGGTGACCAAATCGCTCCATAGCTAAGGTCTTAACGAACTTCTATGTAAATTTTCGATAAAAATGAAGTTAGAAATTCTGGATCACCAGAAAGATGGTGGACTATAACACACAAAAATAGGTTAAATAAGGGGTTTACCTACTATGGGGCTCATTTGACCTTGAAAATGGGCCGTTTTGGCCGTGGTGACCAGCCGTCTCCATATATAAGGTATTAACGGGCATCCTTGTAAATTTTTGACAAAAATGATCTTGGAATTCTAGTTGACCAAAAAAGATGGTAGACTATAGCACATGAAAAAAGGCAAAATAGGGGTTTACCTGCTCTGGCTCGTTTGACCTTTAAAATGAGTTGTTTTAACCGTGGTGACTAACCGACTCCATATATAAGATGTTAACGGACGTCTGTGTAACTTTTTGGCTAAAATGAACTCGGAATTTCGGATGACTAACAAAGATGGTGGTGGACTATATCACACGAAAATAGGAAAAATAAGGGGTTTACCTGCTCTAGCTTGTTTGACCTTGAAAATGAGCTGTTTTGGCCTTGTTGGCCAACCAGCTCCATAAATAAGAACTTAACGGATGTCTGTGTAACTTTTGGCTAAAATAAACTCGGAATTCTGAATGACCAAAAAAGATTGTGGACTATAGCACACGAAAATTGGCAAAATTGGGGGGGGGGAGGGTTAGTCTGCTCTAGGGCTCGTTTGACCTTAAAAAAGGCTATTTTGACCGTGGTGACCAACCGACTACATAGATAAGGCCTTAACAGAAGTCCGTATTAATTTTTTGCGAAAATGATCTCAGAATTGTGAATGACCAAAAACGATGGTGGACTATAGCACACGAAAATCGACAAAATGGAGGATTTACCTACTCTGGGTTCGTTTGACTTTGAAAGTGGACCGTTTAAGCCATTGTGACCAACCGACTCCATAAATAAGGTCTTAACACACATCCGTGTAAATTTTTGGCAAAAATTATCTCAGAATTTCGAATGACCAAAAAAGATGGTGGAATATAGCACACGAAAAATCAGTAAAATAGGGGATTTACATGCATTGGGCTAGTTTGATCTTGAAAATGGGTTCTTTAGGCCGGGGGACAAACCGACTCCATAGATAAGGTCTAAACTGACGTCTGTATAAAGTTTTGACAAAAATGATCTCGGAATTCCAGATGACCAAAAAAGATAATGGACTATAGCACACGAAAATTGGTAAAATAGGGGGTTTACCTGCTCTGGGCTCGTTTGAACTCGAAAATTGGATGTTTTGGCCGTGGTAACCAACTGGATCCATAAATAGGGTCTTAACGGAAGTCCGTGTAAATTATATGCAAAAATGAGGTCGGAATTCAGGATGACCAAAACAGATGGTGGACTATAGCACACGAAAATCGGCAAAATGAGGGGTTAAACTGTTCTAGGCTCGTTTGATCTTGAAAATGGATTGTTTTGGCCGTGGTGACCAACTGAGTCCTTTGATAAGATCTTAATAGACATCCGTATAAATTCTTGGCAAAAATCGTCTCGGGATTCCGGATGACCAAAAAAGTTGGTGGACTATAGCACACGAAAATCAACAAAATGGGGGGCTTACCTTCTCTGGAGCTCGTTTGAACTTGAAAATGGGTCGTTTTGACCGTGGTACCAACCGACTCAATAGGTAGGGTCTTAACAATCGTCTGTGTAAATTTTTGGCAAAAATGATTGCAAAATTCTGGATAACCAAAAAAGATGGTGGACTATAGCACACGAAAATCGACAAAATAGGGGGTTTACCTGCTTAAGGGCTTGTTTGACATTGAAAATGAGCTGTTTTGGTCGTGGTGACCAGCCGATACCATAGATAAGGTCTTAATGGACGTCCATGTAATTTTTTGACAAAAATGATCTCAAAATTCCGAATGACCAGAAAAAGATGGTGGACTATAACACATTAAAATGGGTAAAATAAGGGGTTTACCTGCTCCGCTGCTCGTTTAACCTTGAAAATGTGCTAATTTGGCCGTGGTGACCAACCGACACCATAGATAAGGTCTTAACGGACGTCCATGTAAATTTTTGGCAAAAATGATCTCAAAATTTCGAATGACCAGAAAAAGATGGTGGACTATAGCATATTAAAATCGGAAAAATAAGGAGTTTATCTGCTCTGCTGCTTGTCTAACCTTGAAAATATGCTAATTTGACTGTGGTGACAACCGATTCCACAGATAAGCTCTTAACGAACGTCCGTGCAAATTTTTGACAAAAATAATCTCGGAATTCAAATAAGTGTTATTCTATGTCAAATAATTAGCGAAAAAATCAAATTTGACCTGAATGTCGTGTCATATCATACCTTAGAGAATTTTGATTATATATATATATATATTCCGTAAACTAATTACGATTTATTGCAATATATGAAGGGGATGAACTAATGAATGAATTAACAACTGAAGTATTACAGCTTCTTCTTCTAATTAATCCTACAAGAATATATAATGGAGTAATTAAATAAAAATTCTCAAAACAGGAGATGCAATTGGCGATAACTTGAAATCAACAACATTCTCATGAGGAGGAGTTAAGTTTAAGTCCAAACAAAAAATCCTCTTGCTGCTATTCGACTTCGTCAACACTGGTATCGTCGTTTTATTAATTTCATCGCGATGACGCCGCATGTGACCTCCCAATGCTTGACCTAAAGAAAACTCCACACCACAAATAGAACATTTATGCATCTTATTCTTTTTGTTGGTTTCAACAACAAACTCTCCCATTAATTTTGGCTTTTTATTGTGACTTGCACGGTGACCGCCTAAGGCTTGGAAAGATGGAAAGCGTTTATTGCAAGTCTTGCATTCAAAATCATTAATATGATGATGATCTGATGACGATAAACAAGTGTTGTTGTTGAAACGAGACAAAAGCATTAAGGCGCAATTAGCCATGGCCTCTACTTCAATTTGCATATTCTCATCTCTGCTTCTTTTCATAGATGTCATATTACAAAGATATCAAATTTAAAAGTACTTTGAAAGAAATATTTGAAGTTAGAAGTTGAAGAATAATATGATACACTTAATTGGTTAGTGTTGCTTCATATATATAAGTTTGTATCTTGACTTTTTTGCGTGTCTGAATATTCCTTGTTGGTTAAGTGAGTCAAAGAAAATGTGCAATTTAAAAAGAGACAAGAAAAGTAAAATAATGTTGGCTTCTTTGAGGTTTCTAGAACACTTCCAACTGCTTTCATATGTGTATGGTTGACCAAATAAAGGGTTGAAAAAAGAAAAACACGTGCATACTTAGCATCGTGAAAAGGACAATGTGCTTTTTATTTTTTAAGACTAATTTTATATTACTCTCGGGGTCGTTTTATTGGAACAAGTTATTTCATCGCATATATTATCTATTCAATTATTATGACGAAAATGATGGGACAAATAATGTAAGGGTTACATAATACTCCCAATCAAACATGTGATAAAGTAATCCTATATTCTGAAATAATCTAAGTATGTTATTTCTTTTTAATCTGTTTTGAAAAGAATATTATCTTATTATAGCTCAAAATAACTTAACTTTTTTCACCTTTAACGAAATTATTTACCACAACATAAATACGTAAAATTTGTTTTAAACTCTACAATTTTAAAAATAATTTTTTTCTTGTCAAATAAGATGATGTCACCTAAAATAGGACCAAGCGAATATTAGTTTCTCGGTTGGTGAGAGTTACGACAGCAATGTGTTTGTACACAAGTTGGAAGAGAAAAAACAATGCAACATGGTTTAGTGCTACTAGTATTCCTTTCACAAATCGTTTTGGAGGAGTCAAAGATTCATGAAGGAAAATGACATAAATTGTGATGGAGTCAAATTTTGCTTGGCGATACGATATATGATACAACTACTTTATTATTTGTGTTGTGATTTTCGTGATATTATTTTGAATAGAAAATTAATTCAGACACATATCGTATAAAGTTTATATATATTGAAATAAATAATTGATATATAATTTTTATAATTTCTAGAGTTTAAGATCAAGACTTTTAATTAATTAAAAATAGGGATAAACTTCATAAATAATCATATAATTATGATTTGTTTTTATCTATCAAAATCACTTGATTATGTTTCTAACACAAAAATGATAAAACATTGTCCAACTTACACAAAAATCACATATGACGGAAAATTCAACTTCCTATGGAAACTCTTTATGATATTTTTTATTTTAATTTAATAAATATGAACTCAATTTTAAACAATCGACTCGACCGATATCCGATGGATGCTAATCTTTTACTACTTCTTTATTTTATATTCAGTCTTATAAATACAAAATCCAATTAAATAGAATCGATCCAATTGAAATTCAAGCACAAAATTAAAATATTTAAAATTATGACAACACATTTAAATTTAAAGGAAATTTTAACTCATGCTCATTAACACGAATCGAAAATAGCACAAATTCTCTTTTAGAATTTTTAGAGAAAAGTTTGGACCAACTGATTTATAAAGGTTTTTTTAATAAAAAATGTATCTTAAATATTTCACATATATTATTGGGCCGGTGCTATTTACTAGTATATATATATATANCATGCGTTTGTTGCAGACTCCAGCCATTACATTATCAACTCCTATATTTGATTTATTTTTATTGATTCGTTATATTTTTTTTAAAAAAATTAGTATTTTTTTTTATAATATAGTATTAATTTATGTGATATAGTTTGATTTGATACGAAATTTAAAAAAGAAAAAAGATATATATATATATATATATCTTTTTTCTTTTTTAAATTTCGTATCAAATCAAACTATATCACATAAATTAATACTATATTATAAAAAAAAATACTAATTTTTTTAAAAAAAATATAACGAATCAATAAAAATAAATCAAATATAGGAGTTGATAATGTAATGGCTGGAGTCTGCAACAAACGCATGTGCATACGTTCGTAGCTTAGTGAAAAGGACATATGTGTGTGTTTTTAGACTAAATTTTATGTTAGTAAAAGTTTCTTGGTTGGTGAAAAAGTAGTGCCTAAATAAAATAAAATAAAATCTTAAACTATTTTACTGCTATATGGACCCTAAAATATAGTTTACTACACATTGGATGAAAGCTAAAGTTTGCCACTAGAAAAATATAGGCAAGAGGAATATTACAAGACTTTTTGTACAGTTAAATTTTATATTAAATGAGTTACCACATGATTTTTCAAATAAACCCTTTAAGATAAATTAATATTTGCTTGTACATTAGAAAATTAAATAAAAAATTGTGCACTTGTACAAATCCACAACAACATAATCTGAAGTCTCAGAGTATTTGACTAAATTTCTACAACCTCTAACTGTAAAAGTAGTTACAATCAATAATTTATAAAATTGCGATTTTACGTATGTACATATGTGCTTTCAACCCTTTATTTCATCAACCATTCACATGAAGGCACTTGGAAGTTTTCTACATGTATAAGCTAAGAGTATAAAGTATTTAATAAAAAGTTATTTAATTGATCACTCTTCCCTTTATATCGCTTAATTACTAATATTTGTATCACTATCATCATCGGCTAAAGAAGTAGTAAACATAAAAACAAGTCTTAAAAAGCACATTTGATTTGTCCTTTTCAGAATGCTACGTATGCACGTGTGATTTTTGCAGCCGAAATAGAAACCTCAAAGAAGCCAACATTTATTTTACTCGTCTAGCCCACAGCAAATGACCATCTTTTACGATACACATTTTTCTTTTGACGGACTGAACCAACTATGAAAATTAAAGTTTAATTGTGTTTAATTTTATATAGATTTAAGTGTTTAGCTACGTGTACATATCAAAATTGGAAGATACTTAAATCAAATTAAATGGACATATTTATATGTATTATATCTTTTTAATTTATCTTATTTAATATTTATATATACCTCCAAACTTTTCCGCAAAATACGTAGTCTTCATTCTTGATAAGAGGCCATGGCTAGTTATGTTGCGCCTTAATGCGTTTCTCTAAAACCTAATTCAATATAATAATTTTTCCAAAACAAAACCTGTCTAAAAGAAGAAAAAATAAAGAATTAAACTACTTTTTTTTTAAATCTTAGTCCTAATCTATTTAGGATTTGGACTACTATAATAAAGGGATTAAAGTGATTCTTCTTTTATCTTAGTGTCCTAATATATTTAGGATTTGGATACGGTAATTAAAGTGGCTACGGTCTTTTCGTGGGTAAAACTGTATTCTGCCAAAGAACAGTGGCAAGAAAATTAAACTATAATTGTCGAATTTTAAGATCAAATCAAACTAATAAAATTAGGATTTTTTTTTCAATTTCTGATTTATTTTGGATTTTTTGATTTTTTTTGATAAAGTATTGAAAATGTATAATTAACTTGTACTTTAGATGTATCTTTAGTCCTATCAAAATATAATCATCTAATTAAGGAATTTTATATAAAAATAACACAAAATATGAGATGAGTAATGTCACAAGAAAAAAAATAATAATCAAATCAAATACTGCAAACTAATAAGTCGTAAAAAAAATTCTCATACTTTAAAAGTACTAAATCACGAAAAAAAAGAAAAGAAAACAATCTAATAAGTAGTAATTATATATTACATGACTGAACATTGAAGAAAAACTGAAATTATGTTATGTAGTTTGTTCTTCAATTTTGCATTGATTTAGATAATTAAACATTCAGTATTATTATTGAATTGATTTTTTTTGTTAGCATTCGTATTGATTTGAGCTTATTAGAGTTTGTTACTAATATTTATGAAATTGGACCATTCAAAATTTTAAGTATTAAACAAAAGATAATATGTTACGCAAAAGATTAAGATTATGAAAAATATAAGAAATACTTGAAAATTATATTAAAGTAAATACTTTTATGTATAAAATAAATTTTAAATATATATAATGTCGGATAATTTGGTTTTAAGTTAAATTTTTTTTTCTATATCGATCAAGTAAAACTAAATCACTAATGGTTTTTCTTTTTTTGATTTTCAATTCAATTTTTTTCACCCCAACTTATCGCAATAGACTAGTAGAAATAACTACACCTCCAACAACATATTAAAATGCCAACTATTTAGATACATCACAACTTATAAGAAAGTTCAAAACATTCATATCAACTCACACATTCTTATGAAACTTAGAACAAAGAGAAGTAGATCCAATTTATAGTTTTGAGCATACATAGATTAACAAGCCAAAAAGACAAACAAAAAAAAAAAAACTTAAAAGTAAGTTTTATAAAGTAATTGTTAGACCACCATAACCATGTTATATTGTAGACATATCCTTAATAGATAAATTAATATTTACATTACAAATTTGTAGATAAGAAAAAAACAATAAATTGTACTATATCTTTGTCCTATAACTAAATTTCCAGAATCTGTATATAATGGGTTACAATTAACTCATTCCCATATGCTCAAATTCAAATCCAAATTCAAAGTTGTTTTAGTACTCTCTTCCAATTTAATCTTCTTATTATTCTGCTCGATTTGATTCAATTCATTGCGATGTTTTCTCATGTGTCCTCCTAAGGCTTGTCCGCTAGCAAACTGTTTACCACAAATAGAACATTCATGTTTTTTCTTATGTAATGATTCGTTGTTCGTACTCATCATCATGTTGAGCTTATTCTTGTGACTTGTTGCGTGTCCACCAAGTGCTTGAAATGATTCAAATCGTTTCTTACATTTTTTGCACTCATAATTATGTTTAGATGATCGTCCTAATAACTCGTTCCTCTTTGCTATATCTACACAATTTGCCATCGCAGAATTCTCCACTGATTCTTCTTCTTTGCTTTTCTTTAATATCATCTTCATCGTTGCACTCATACTTTATATTATATCACTATAAAAGAATAGATACTTATTGTGGTTATAGAATAGAAATATATTGTGTTGAGTGGATTCATGAGTTATATAATATAATGTTCGTTTTGTTTTCACTAACAAAGTTGAAATAGGATTTCTTGGCCAAAATAAAGAAATTAAAAGGAAACTCAATTCGACTAAGTAGACACGGTTATTATATTTTCCTAATTGTAAATGGTTTTATTGTTCTCAGGTAAATTTGTATAAATTAATAAGTTATTTACCTTATTTGATTTCTAAATAATTAATTTTAATTATTATCCTGGCGTAATACATTAAAGTTTATTTATATTCTTAGTACGTATATAAAAGCTTAATTACTTCCTTTCTCTTTTTTTTTTTTTCAATTCAGTCCAAAGTCCACATAAGACGTTTGAATGAAAAAGTTAAGTGGTAGGACTTCTTTTAAGCTAACTAACTAATACTCCATCTGTTTCTTTTAAATGGCCATAATAAGTTAATTATCATAACAAGATTTTAGTTAATTCTTTTTTAAAAAATTAATTAGGAGTTTAGTTGATTTGCTGTAATTTTTGAAGTGAGACTCCATAGCCAGACATGCATTATTATAGTTATTGTATAATAATACATATTATTGTATATGGAAGTATAAACAACTCTTACAAGTTTATATATAATGTTATATATTGAGTTTATAATCTTGGATATTAAATTTTTAAATATTGCTATAAGAAACAATGAAAAGTTTGCACATTATTATAATTTTTTAATCACTATTACAATATATATATATATATATATATATATATATGTATATATATATATATATATACACACTAGCTATGCGATTAAAACCTTAAAAACTTGACTATTTAATTTATGAATGTTAAAAAATTTTGTAAGCTTATGTGATTGAGCAGCAAACCTTCTTTTTTCTTTCCTCTTATTTGGATAAGTTAGATAATAAGGATGTGCCCTCACTACTATTTTTGTAATGCTGAGGTCAGATTTCACCCATGCTCCTTTGACTTATCTATTAAAGCTCCTTTAAGAGAACCTTTGAAAAAAAATTTAATAATAATAATAATAATGGAAAACATTTTTCTGATAAGAAATATATGTCACTCCCCTGTCTTAGTTTATGACTCACTTTTTTTATAACTAATTTAAAAAAGAATGATATATTTTTAGATTAAGTAATAATTTAATTTTGAAATATTTTTTATTCGTTGTCATACTAATATCTATCACTTATTTTAAAATACATAAATATTAATTTTATTTATAAAAGAAAGTTTTAGATCAAATCAAACTAACACATATAAAACGAAAAGAACAAATTACTGTGTTTTGACGTAAGGTAAGTGCTTATGTGTTTTCTAGGCTACATTTGCACATGCGCCTAGAAAGGAATGTGTCATGTATTAGAAACCTCATTGAAATTACCTCAAAAATACTATTCCCACTCAATACTCATATTATTTCATTTATTACTTAAACGCGGAATTCTACTTTGAAAACGACTCATTAATTTTAAATTAATTTAATGTATGACAAACTTAATCAACAAGAAAAAGAAAATAACATAACTTGAATAACACGTACTAATATGATATTGGAATTAAATTCCACGTACAACTTTTGCATATATATATATGTGAAACAACACCAACAAAAGTATCAATTCTTACTTCTAAATTCTCATATTTCTTCCAAAGTTTCAAAAACTTAGTATTATACAAAAAAAGAAATCCTTATATTTTGATTGTTGATTCCATATAAACATGACAACCATGAAAAGAAGCAGAGAAGATAATGGACAAGTGGAAGCAGAAGCCATGGCTAATTGCGCCTTAATGCTTTCATCGCGTTTAAACAATAACAATGATTTTGAATGCAAGACTTGTAATAAACGATTTCCATCTTTCCAAGCCCTTGGTGGACATCGTACAAGTCATAATAAAAAGCCACAATTACTTGGAGAAACCAACCAAAAGAGTAAGGTGCATAAATGCTCTATTTGTGGTATGGAGTTTGCATTGGGTCAAGCATTAGGCGGACACATGAGACGGCACCGTGATGAAATTAATAAAGTTACGTCTCATGAAAAGACTATAATTCCAATTTTGCACAAGTCAAATAGCAGCAAAAGGATTAGCATTTTTGGGGTTAACTTAAACATAACACCCAATGTTGATGATTTGAAGTTATGGCCGATGGAAGAGGCTCCATCGCCTGTCTTGCGAATATTTTTTTAAGTCAAATTGTAATTCGTTGTTATTAACTTTTAATTAGGATTAGGAGAATTAATTAGCTATATGCAGTTATTTGTGGAATTCTTTCCATTCATTTTCTTTGTTGTATATATAATCCTTAATTAGTTATTTACAAATGATTTTGTTGTTACCTTGAGCCTATTAACTTTATTAGTATAAACAACATCGAACTTATATATAATTCAATCAAATGTGATGCAAATGAAATATTCTTATGTACTACTGCTGCGTTCAAACTCAGATATATAACATACTTTCTCCGTTTTTATTTACCCGTCGTCCTCATTAAAAATAAATATGCTTTAATATTTGTTATTTTACGAAATCACTGCATAAATAACACTTTTCTTCTTAGTTTACCTTGGAAAGTTATTAGTCTTGAATGTATACATTTAACCAACATAAATAACAAAAAACTAAGTGAGTAATTCATGTTCTTTGATTAGTTAATCAACGTAAGTTAATTCATGTTCATTTATTGAAAACATGAGAGAATATTAAATAAATGTAAAATGATAAACTTATCTAATTTTTTAAAGAGCGTGAAACCTAAAATGATGACAACTAAATAGAAACGGAGGAAACACTTTTACTTTGTAGAATAACCAAGTGTTTAAGACAATCAGAAATCAAAGTAGGAAGCCAAACTCTAAGCCAAGGATTATAATACAAAATAGTATCAATATAATTATTTAATTTACTATCGAATCATCGATTAACTCATTAAGAAAAATCTCAAACCATTAAAAACAAATAACCCGATAACAAAAAAAATTAAAATTATTATCAAAATCGCTAAACTAGTTGTCAAATACGATAAATCAATAACTTTTTTTCAAATTCACTTCAATTTTGAACTACTACCCTTTTTATGTTTTAAGTAATACTTGTTACAACTTACAATGAATAATTATACTTTAGATCAATTTTTTAAAAATATAATATTTTTTTAAAAAAAAAATTATAGTTAATAGTAATAAAATCATTTCTTAAATTTTAAAATTAGACAAGTATAAATAAATGAAGTAATTAATTATGAGACGAAAAATGGTGTTCTTTCAAGCCTATAAAAAAACGTTTAACTGTCGTTATCGATGCTTACATTTGCAAGTGTAAATCTTACGAAAGCTCTACGAAGTGTTCTAGAAACCTCAAAGAACCCAAACTAATGAAACAACTTGGAAGTGTTCTAGAAACCATAAAGAAGCCAACATTAATATATTGCCTATTGGGAGAAGAAAAATATTTGTATTTGTTTATTTTTTCTATCCATTTTGGGATATTCAATAATATTTGTCTAGTTTATAGAATTAAATTAATAATTTTTATTTTGTGTTTATTTTATCTTTGTTATTAAATACTATTTATTTTTTATTGTTTTGATGACTTATGTATATTTAATAAGTGATTTGATAAAATTACACATATTATTTACTGCTACTTAATGCTTGGATCAAGATCATAATGAACAATTATTGTTAAACAAAGGGAAGTAGTTTTTAAATACTTTTTCTACCTACTTTAACTTATATATTATATTTTATTTATTTTTACTTTAGCATTTTTATTAAAAATAAATATTTATTATTATTTGAAAAATGAATGAATATTTTATTTTTACGAATAATTGATTCTCATCAATATGAATTGTAATGCAATAATAAAATTATTTTACTCTTTAATCAAAATTAAAAATCTTAAATACAAAGTCTAACTAGCATACAGATAAAAAAATTTTGAAAACACGTACTGAGATATCTATGTCAAAAAGTAACGAATAGGGAGTAGTTATTGTTTTGTTGACCTAAAATATTGGCATTTCACACTATTGACTAACGCGTCAGCAACACCCAACTGCTTATTTCAGAAAATCAATTGATCCCACTTGTAAACCAACTGTATTTCTTTGACTCACTCACCAACAAATTAACAAAGTCAAACAACATTACTTAAATTTGTCTCATTTTCATACACGCAAAACTTATTTTCCAATCTATATATATATATATAAGTGTGTGAGAAGCAACACCAACCAAAGTGTATCATATTCTTTCCAACTTCTAACTTCAAAAAATCTTTCTTTTTCAAAGTACTTCTAAATTTGATAATACAATTTGTGAAAATCTTCAATAATATGACATCTATGAAAAGAAGCAGAGAAGAGAATATGCAAATTGAAGTAGAGGCCATGGCTAACTGCGCCTTAATGCTTTTGTCTCGTTTCAACAACAACACTTGTTCATACTCATCAGATCATCATCATATTAATGATTTTGAATGCAAGACTTGCAATAAACGCTTCCCATCTTTCCAAGCCTTAGGCGGTCACCGTGCAAGTCATAATAAAAAGCCAAGATTAATGGGAGAGTTTGTCGTTGAAACCAACAAAAAGAATAAGATGCATAAATGTTCTATTTGTGGTGTGGAGTTTTCTTTAGGTCAAGCATTGGGAGGGCACATGAGGCGTCATCGCGATGAAATTAATAAAACGACGATACCAGTGTTGAACAAGTCGAATAGCAGCAAGAGGATTTTTTGTTTGGACTTAAACTTAACTCCTCCTCATGAGAATGTTGTTGATTTCAAGTTATCGCCAATTGCATCTCCTGTTTTGAGAATTTTTATTTAAATTCTTTTCCTTATACAATTAGGAAATATGCTACCCATTTATTAATTCTTTACTGAGATATCCATGTCAACATAAATTGCTATGATGAATTCTTTTTATTATCTGTTATTCGAAATTCACTAATTTAAATTTGTGTTCCTTACTATATATAAAAAAATAATCTAAACAATCGTTATTCTTTTTTTAAAAAAAAAATAATCTAAACAATTTGATTTTAATTTTCTGGATATGTATTCCCCTATTATTGTCCAGAGATAGGTTTTTAGTTAACCTAAGTTAACTATGGTATTCATCGCTATGTCAAAATAAATTGGTAAGGCAAACTCTAATGGCACAAAGTTTAATCAAATTTGGTCATGAGATTTTCTTTTTTTAAGATCACCTCTCTGACACTTACTAATTCATATTTGCACTAAGGCCAAAGGAAAAAAACTTCATGTCAAAAAGTTTCTTTTTTAAAGCTCAAACTGAGTCTCTAATTACATGGAGGGATCTGATACGATCCTCTCCACTTATTTAGTAAATTGAAATCATGGACGGAGCTAAGTAGAATTGAGGGATTTCATTCGATAATAGGTATGAAGGTCGTCGCTAAAAGTTGCTTTTAGCAGCGACTAAAGTCGTCGCTAAAAGTCGCTTTTAGCAGCGACTAAAGTCGTCGCTAAAGGTTATGAAGGTCGTCGCTAAAAGTCACTTTTAAAGGCGACTACGTCGCTGATAAGTATAAGGTCGTCGCTAAAAGTTTCTTTTAGCAGTGACTAAAGTCGTCGCTAATAGGTATGAAGGTCGTCGCTAAAAGCCGCTTTTAGCAGCGACGAAAGTCGTCGCTAAAGGTTATGAAGGTCGTCGCAAAAAGTAACTTTTAAAGGCGACTAAAGTCGTCGCTGATAAGTAAAGGTCGTCGCTAAAAGTTTCTTTTAGCAGCGACTAAAGTCGTCGCTAATAGGTATGAAGGTCGTCGCTAAAAGTCGCTTTTAGCAGCGACTAAAGTCGTCGCTAAAGGTTATGAAGGTCGCTAAAAGTAACTTTTAATGGCGACCAAAGTCGTCGCTAATAGGTATGAAGGTCGTCGCTAAAAGTTACTTTTAGCAGCGACTAAAGTCGTCGCTAAAGGTTATGAAGGTCGTCGCTAAAAGCTTCTTTTAGCAGCGACTAAAGTCGTCGCTAAAGGTTATGAAGGTCGTCGCTAAAAGTTGCTTTTAATGGCGACTAAAGTCGTCGCTAATAGGTATGAAGGTCGTCGTTAAATTCCTTTAGGGCGACAATAATCGTCGCTAAATTCCTTTAGTGGCGACAATAATCGTCGTTAAATTCCGCCACTAAAGGTATGAAGGTCGTCGCTTAAAGTCACCTTTAGTGCGACTTTATTTGCCGCTAAAAGGTATGATGTTGTCGCTAAAGTCGCTTTCAGTGGCAACTAAAGTCATCGCTAAAAGCTGTTTTTAGTGTCGACTTAAACGCCACTAAAGGGTATGAATGTCGTCGCTAAGGTATGTATGTCACAACTTTTCCGCCTCTAAAAGTTTGATAGTTGCCACGAAAACCAATCTCTAGCGGCAAATTTAATCGCCACTAAAACCAAGTTTAGCAACAACAAGCATATAATAGTTGCCACGATAATCAACCTTTAGTGACTACTATGATCTTCGCTAACATACCATTGTCACCACTAAAACTATTCATTAGCGACAACTGTTATCCCGCTAATAAATAGTCATTGCCACTAAAAAGAAGCATTAGTGACAACTATTCTCGTTGTTTCATGAATATCTATTACGATCTTATTAATTGTGTGGTCTCTAAAGGCAAAAGGACACATTTCCTAGTTCAAACAAGGTACAATGCAGAAAAAAATCAAATTAACCTAATTTTGTATGAATTTTTGATGATACGTGATCTCAACTTATTTTTTACCGAAATTCTTTTAAAATATTAGCTTTCTGTTATCACAAGGCGATAATGATAGCAAAAACCTGGGCTAGGAATCTGTTTGAACAATGTATAAACATAAACGAGGACAGAAAACTTCATGTCAAAAGTTTCTTTTTTTAAAGCTTAAACTGAAAGTCTCTAATTATGAGTTACATGGAGGGATCTGATACGACCCTCTCCACTTATTTAGTAAATTAAAATTACGCTTACTGAATTTTAGATACTAATTTACCTATTGATAAAGTTAGTAGGATCAAGTTTAAGGTAGCCATAATAAAAGTTGTACACATAAACAGCTAGGTTACAGGTCGAAGGAAACTGGAAAGGTGTTAGCAACAAATAATACTCAAACCTATCTTTCACAAGTTAAAATTTCAAAAGAATCACCAATAAACAAAGATGTTACAAAGTGCCCTCCAACTTCAGCTTTCCATTTCCTTGAGCTCATTTTTATGAACCACAACAAGCTGATTTCTGGGAAGTTTGACTACCTCCAGCTCCTGCTTCTGGTTGATTAATCTTGAGCGTTGACGGCTGCAACGACGTCAACTATGAGCATTTACAGTATTTGGAATTTGGAAACAGCAAATATTAAAAAGTATATTCAAGTTATTCAACTCACCTCGGCCTTGGAGTCTGTGTCTGCAAGCCTTTGTTTTATATCTCTTGCTATTGAGAAGAAAACTTGTTCCACGTTAAGATTTGTCTTTGCACTCTGCGGGGCATGTATAACAGAGTTATATTTACAACAGGAAAACCTACCACCATTTCTTTCTAGGTTGTTGAACCATACTTACAGTTTCAAAAAACTTAATTCCGTATTCATCTGCAAGTGCTTGACCCTTTGCTGTAGGGACAGCCTGCAAAAAGGGTTCGTTCATATTGGCCAAATATTAGATTTGCAGTAAAACACGGACCTTCAAACTCTTATGGGAGGTAGGAAAAGTTTTAGATTAAAATCAGTCCAAACAAAGAATCTACCCTCTTGCTTTCATCCATGTCGGCCTTGTTCCCTACAAGTATTTTGTTAACATTGTCTGAGGCATGCTGCTCAATGTTACGAATCCAGTTCCTGATGTCTGCAGGTAGGATGAAACAATTAGAATCCATACACATAGGAGTATACTGCACAAATGACAGCAAACACATAAAAGAGTTATGGAATGATGAAACAGATTCACTTGAATCCTAAAAAGGGTGAGTATTCGCAAAATGAACTACACCTTAATATTATACGAGAAACAGGATAAAGAACCTTACTGTTAAAGGAGGATTCATCAGTTACATCATACACCAACAGTATACCCATGGCTCCACGATAGTAAGCTGGAGAAAATTGTAATCAGAAAAAGAAGCAATAAGTACACAGGGAAACAGAAAAACACTAGGATTTAAGGAAGATCATTTTTTCCTTTTAATACGAGAGCAATGTATTCTTGAAAATGAGAAACAGGCATAAGGATAACGACCCATTAACTTTGCAAATATAATATGATAGAGAATATCAATTAAAACCGACTCTCTTTATTGGGGCAAGAGTATAAACGGTCACATGGAAACGTAGGGAAGAAACAGAAGGGGGAGAAAAACATCATAAAAGCAAACTTCTCTAAATAAGATAGAAAATAAAAATGGAATAAACTTCTCGTGGTCATAATGGCCAGACTCCTTTATAACCTCTTATGCCAGACTCCTCTATAACAACATTGATGTAACACCATCAGAGCTTTTATCAATGAACAACCATGACAACATACCAGTAGTGATGGTCCGAAAACGTTCCTGACCAGCTGTATCCCATATCTGAAGCTTGATTCTTTTTCCATCAAGCTCAATGGTTCGAATTTTAAAATCAATTCTAACAAAATTAAATAGAAGCAACCATTAAGAAATATTTGTACACAGAAAACAAGGGACATGATTTTTAAGGGCATTCTGAAGCAATTACCACAGAAGTATAACTAAGAGAGAGAACTCACCCGATAGTTGTGATGAAGCTTGTGGTGAAGGAACCATCAGAGAAACGTAAAAGAAGACAACTCTTACCAACACCTGCAGTGCAGACATCAAAGAAACAATTGGTTATGTAAAAAACAATCCACAATCATTCTCTATAAAAGTCACGCAAAGACATTACATAACCTCCAAGTGCAATGAAGAGGATGCAGAATAAGAAGCTCAGAACTTCCAAGAGAAAAGGTGACTGAAAATAAGTTTGCTGAAAAGGTACAAGGCAAGTTCCAATTCTCAACTAGCTTTAGGTATACACTAAAGAAAAGGAAAATAAATTCCAAACAGAAGTTTCCATCCTGCCTAGTACATAAAAGGAAAAGGTAAAAAGAAACATATGGAAGTGTTCCCCTGTTACCTAAACTTTAGGTGATAAACAGTAATCATGATTACCCCCACCTCACACACCACCACTACAGCACAAAAAATAGAAATGTTGTATGGACCATGATCAACCAGCCAAGAATCCCAGAAGGAGAATAAAGGAGTTCTCTTAATCACAAGAGGAGAATATCATCTACTCCTACTGAGCACAGACATTACTAGTTATGTACAGAACAAACAGGACACCCAACAGATAAATTTGGCTACAGCATTCTGTCATTCTTCAAAATCATGTTCTACCAATATGAAGATTTAAAACCCATATTTTGTGTTTAATTTGAATGACCATAGAGTCTTGGATGCAACAGATGAAGCAATATGGTAATGTCTGACAGTTCTCAGAAGATATTTGCTGGTAATGCAGATCATTTCTGAGCAGTTGAGGTGATCAGAATTTGGTTAGATACTTACAAAATAACATTTTTAAGGTAAACGATTGTTAGTGAATAGCTAAAGTACCATCTCCTCCAGCTCAAAGGCCCACATATCAATTTACTTCAGAAACAACCACAAAATCAAGAATTATTAAAGATTATAGCAACCAACTTAACCTGACAAGTATACACACTGACAGTATAAGCAGAGGATGCCACATTTTCTCCTTTAATCAGAGTCACAGTAACTGATGCAAACAAACGCCAATACTGTTGTTCCTGTTCTTATTATGCAGGCTGTTGACAGCCTAATCCTCCTCAAGACATTGTTAATCTGTTCATAGTGTTATTTGCATCTATGGTACAAGAGAGACCTAGATAAAGACAAAGGTGATGGAGCAAGATGTAACCAAAAGTAAATTCCTTCGGCTAATCAAATCCAGCAGCTTAGTCAGTCTGCAGACATTTTATAAGATGGCAAAAGCTAAAGAGAGAAGCTCATCCTGAGACTCTTTAATACATGAATGATCCCAACCATTGCTTGATAATTCTTAATAACAAGAAGGGAAAACCTACCAAGTAAAAATATATTCCTCGCCATATCCATTAGAGTGATAGGGCCCTGATAAATTGTCAATCGATCATCTACATTTAATTAGTTAGGATCCGTTGAGTCCTCATTATCTATTCCATTCTATTCATTCAATATTCAGACAATTCATCGTACTGAAATTATATTTAAGCTGGCATGCCTAGCACAACCCATCACGAAGCCACAGCCAACTGGTGAAACATACTGCACAAACACAGCAAAAACACCTTTTTCCATATATATACATTAATAATTCTTGAATCTCCTTGTAATCGCATAGGTATGACAATCCAGCTAATTTCGACATGTAAAACAACAAATTCCATTCAGCAATAATTTACGGCAATCACTGTTTCTCCAGTAATTATTTGTGTGGACTCAAGAATACTGTTAACACTTAAAATACTGTTCTAAATCCCAAGTCACGTCACAGGTACAAAAACAAACCTACAAGTTAATTAACACCCAAATTCATTACCAAAAAATCTTCTTTTTTTACAGAAATTCCTAAACCCGCTCATATGCAATAGCTCACAAGCCACAGGAGATGCTAACCATACTAGGCAATCCTGCTACAACAAGTTCAACTCAGACTCTCAGGAGTCATTACTGGAAGATGATTTGCAGAAAAATAAACCAAATCTAGAAAAAAGCATAGACACGTCGAAACCAAAATGCATTTTCTAAGCAGACGCTAGATCACAACACAAGTCAAATCACCGATCAGAGAAATGCAGCCATAGATCCACAAAAAAAATACAAATTTGTGATCTGTGAAAAAGGATTAGAAATGAAAAATGTGTTAAAAGTCTTACCACTATCGCCGATCAAAAGAAGCTTAATGAGATAATCATAGTCTGCTCTAGCCCTTGCCGGTGGTGCGGCCATTGAAGGATCAACAAAAGCTCCTAAAAGTGTTTTCCTTGAATAAATTCGTATACACTCTCGATTCACAAATTTAAAATGAAAAACAAAAACTGCAGATAACCAAAATCTACACAACGAATCTAATCAATGATTTTCTTCAGAGAGAGAAAGGGGATACCAAATAGGTTCAGGATGCGATGAGGGTGGCTAATATGCGCACTTTGTGCTGCGTGCGCCTAGAAAATTGTTTGGGGGGCGAGTGATCACGCGCTTGTTTTATTACCGCTACTCCATTAATTCAATTAATTTGTCTTTTTTCGACGAAATTTAAAAAAATAAAGAAAGCTTTTAACTTTTATGTATGATATACTAAATGTTTTTTCTAATATTTTTAAATTTGATGTGAATTATTTGTTTTATTTTCAAATTATTGATAATCTTAAATATACTTTTCTACTTGGTTAATTGAATTTGGATACGCTTTTGATCTTACCGCATGAGTGAAATACACCTAAATTCTCGTCTAGTTTAGAAGTATTTCTAACAATTCTCTCGATTTTTTTTATTAAGAGCATCATACTACTACAAGATTTTAAGACTATTTGATATATCGTATAATTAGTCGAGAATATAACTAAATTTAATTAGTCAAATAAATAAATACTTTTAAAATTATTAATACTTCTCTTTAATTTTATTGTCTTAAACAAGGACATATAAAATATTGAAATTTAAAAATACGTTTTGAAACGAGTAAAAACAGAAATAGGACAAAGAAATAAGTTGAAACGAACTTCAAAGGAGTTGAACATGGCACATTTTGATTGGATATTGGGAAAGTTAAACAAACAAAAAAGGATGTGTGCCTTGTGTATTAGAGGTGGAAAGTGTTTAATAAAGTAAAAAAATGTAGCAAGATATTCGATACAAGTGTTTGTTTTGGCTTTTAATCAACAAGGAATAGTCGGTTCCATCGATACGAACTACCTTCCACATGATTTGCCTTTTAAATTACTCTTGTTTTAAATTCGAATATTTTTACTTCAACTATTAATTTTTTTTGAAAAAAAATTATTAACTTATTTACATAATAAATATTTAAAAATACCTCAGAATTAAAGTAGTTTGTACGCATGACAGTACAAGAGGTGGACATGTGGCACCAACAAAGGATGCTCAAGGAAATTGGATCAGCGAAATAATTTAAACTCGAAGATGTGTTTGGTGCAAATCAATTTCGATTAAGTCTCTGAAATTACATAATAATCACTACAGAAAAAAAGACAAAAAATTGTAACCCAAAGATGAAAAGAACTTGTGTTATGATAATCTGACAAAAAAACTGATACATTTGATATAATTGTAATCATATTATTAACATCTTATCCTCGATTGAGAAATATTAGTTGACATTATTAATGACATTTTTACGTGGACAACAACCATTGTTCATAGTAGTACTTTATGTTTTTGAGTGAAACTTTCTTATTGGTTTATTATCTATAAATAGTTTTTTAACACAAGTATAAGTGGATTATTTTCTAAACAATACAAAAGCAATATATCACTATTATTTTTGAGTTCCAAACCTTCTATATTTCATTAAGTCTTTTACTTCATAGATTTACTATTAGACTAACTTTGAATTTGAGAGCAACATCACTTTAATATATGATGTAAATGCTTACAATGAGAAATTTATCGTTCCATATAACTTTATTTATTTACTTATGTATCTTTATTTTGTTCTTTCATAAACTCACAAATATATTTAATTGCTAATAATCAAATGTATTAACAAGTTACTTATTTTTAACCTTACTACAAATTCAACTATATCATTTTCTGAATAAACAAAAATTATGAATGTTCAGCTTACAGAAAATACAGATGGGGAAATGCTCTATCAATCTCGTCTCACCAAAAGATTCTCAACATTTGTATATACCAAGCTAGCTACCATATTTTTATAAAAATTATACACCAATAAAAAAAAAAAGAAGCTAGGCAGCAATATTAAAGACCATACAAGTTACGTACTTATTACTATAAAATTAATTATGATGGTTGCAAATTAATTTGCAATAAATAAAATAAGCTAAAGTAGTTGACTTTTGTATTTTCGAGTTTTGTGTGAATAGTCAAAGTTTTTGTCTTGACAAGTTAATTAAGAAATTAATTAAGTTTGGTAAATGATGGATCCCTAATACAAATTAAATTGGGTGGATCTTGTTAATGTAATTATCTATAGCTCCCAAATGTATTTGTTTACACCCAAACATAGTTGAAAAAGATTTTCATATAACATATGCTTAAACAAAGATTTTTATATACTAATAGCGATTAGATTGATTGTTTATTTATTCTAATATATATTATCAATCTATTTGTTGTTATATACAATTTATGCATATATTAGTGATGGATTTAATATTTTCATTATGAAATTTAAAATTTTAAGAAGTAAATATACAAAAAGGTCAAGAAAATATAATAATATTATAAAAAAGATTAAATTATATAATATAAATTCGAAACAATCAAGACATTTCGGATATAAACTAAACATATAAATCAATCATAAAAACTGTTCCGAATGAATACAATTGTTTTTACTTAACTTAATTAGCTATTGACATATATTATATATTTATCGACTATTCTTAATTTAACGGAAACAAGTTTTTAAATTATTTCCTCAAAAGATATGACGAGTAGTATTAAAGTAATGTATATAATCAACCATTTGTATGATTCAACTACTAGAATGGGCAAATTGATGTTTTCAATTATAAAACGACAGATTTTGACAAAACACACTTGTTGTTTTTGACGTTTTCTGCCCAAGCAAAAAACATGTAAAGCTAGTTGCCAGCAAATTCCATGTGGGGGTTCATACATCAATAAGTCTCTGCTATTATTGACAACATTGGTGCTTTCATTATTATCGCGATAATGTAATTTTAGTAGTGAAGTTTAAAATGAGTATTTTCTACTTCACTATAATACTTTAGGCATATTCTCTTCTTCTTTCTCCTTCAATTTTAAATCGTGTGTTCATAGTCAATTAGTTTATGATATTACACTATCACAAATTTAAAATTTTATGGTAACAGATCCTCAACGACTATAAAAATAATAAGCTATAAACCATAAGAGAAAACATGTTTGAAACTTGCCGATTAAGAATAATATTATGAGCAAGTTATTTCTAATATTATCGTTACAAAAAAATAAATAATCTATAATCATTGTCATGTAGTTCTTATGGTATTTGTAAAATGATAATAATAGTATCATTATTTATAAAAATCTTACATTTTGCGTAACAAACTAGACAACTATTTAAAGAATCATGAAGTATATATATGTACAAATTGAGGTTCCTTACACACTTGTCTGAATTGTTTATATATATAGTAAAATAAATAAAAGAAAAGGGAACTAATTAGCTCAGTACAAACAAAACATATTAAGAACAGTAAATTAATAAAATGTTTAGCTAAGCAGGAATAGTGGTTCGACAAATAGATGACCCCAATCAAAAAAGCATAGAAGCAAGGAGCATTATATATGAATATATAAAATGAAACCAGTGACTGGAATATTTAGAATAGAAGTTTGTCATGACAACTTTTATAACAAAAAAACTTTGATTGGATGCATTATAATTTTTTAAAAAAACACCAATAAAGATTTTTTGATGGGATCAGATCGATAAGAGTTTTTTATTTTTTATCAGAAATGTTAAGTTTGAGCTTTGATTATGAAAACAGCTCCCTTAGGGAGTGTTGTCCTTTTAATAGATCCTACGTGGCACAAATTCAGATTAATTGAATCCCGGATACACTGAACCAAAAATAATTGTAGAAAGAAAAAGATGTGGAAAGACAAGTTAATGGTAGAAGCATATGCTTAGAAGATCCTCCATCCACCAACCTTTTTCTATAGTTAAATTAAACCCTCCATACCAATCCTTCTCTCTCTCTTCTTCTTCTTCTTCTTTCCCCTTAATTTTTCTACTTTCTTTCAAAAATGGAGGATCACAATGATGATGAAGATGTTGATGATCACATATTATTATTATCATGAAGTGACAATTTCTTTTGGGCAACTACATATCCTTTGGCAAATTTAAGCACCATGCTTAAGATTCAAGACTATTTATTTTGATTTAGAGATATATTTGTGTTTTTTGTTAAAAGGAATTTTCTTTTCTCCTTTTCTTGAAGTTTTCCAAATATAAATGCACATCATGGAGTTCATGTTATTCAAATACTATTCTCTAAGGTGTAAGTCTTTAATTAATTATTTTCCTTGGTTTTTAATTTTTTAGATGGATATATATACTGTCTTATATATATATATATATATATTAAAAAAAAAACTTCACATTTCTTTTAAATATCACATTCGTCATATATTTAATTCATACAAGAAATGGAGAGGGAAAGAAGAGTAAGAATATTACAAAGAATCAAAATAATGACTTTTGAAATGGTTAGTAATGCACAATTAATCTTTATGGACGATAATTAATGAAATAAGTTAATTTCTACTACTATATGTATAAATTTTTTTACAAATTCAGGCGTACGCAATTTAGGTTGAAAACTCGTGTCTAATTTTAATCGTACATGATTAAATTGTATGTGAAAATTATCTTAAATCTCAATTACGAGTGTCTTCTTCAAATTTCAATAATTCAACACTCATATTCATTTCAAATAAAGCCAAAATATATCCGAAAGTATAAACTCCCATCATTTATATACATGACCGAAATAGACGTTAAAATTGGCTGAAAATTCAGTCACGTAAAGCTAGTAGTTAATTCAATTCGATGCTGCTCTAAAAAATATACTAAAACAGAGAAATGGATAGTAAAACACAAAGCTCAAATATCACTACTCCACAGAGTTTCCTCTTTTAGATAAAGGAACAAACATTTCTTCCATGTCAACATTCTTGAACCCAGACTGGATATTAACACTTCAGTTTTGGAAATTAAAAAAAAAAAGATCAATATCACTTCCCTGGAAAAAAGTTGTGCATCCTTCCCAAAAGATAGCGGTCACACATAGTATGTTCGAAATAGCCTTGGCTAGGAAAGCAAGTATATATATATATTGCAACAGAGTCAGTTTTAGGGAGCAAGATTTTCGTGTCATGGACAGCAAACAATGACCAAGTATGGAACTGATGGAATCTCAATCATTGGATCAACACAAGAAATGATGCTTAAAAGCAGGGAATTTCAAAGGCTTTGCTTTCCAAGTGGTAAAACCACAGTACAAAAAATCCAAATGTCTGATGTTGCATATTATGGATTTTGGACAGCAATGATGACCCGAAAATTTCCCAGTCTAATCATAACAATTTGTAGCTATGGTCTGTGTTTACTTATTGTATATAAGTGTGTAATTTATACGCACGGATTATAACGGTTTTTGTTCATCCTAATTTACTGATTTTTCATACTTAAAGCCCCAAAAAACAAACTCTGGTACACCTAACACGAAAATAATTTGTTTTGTAAACTTGAACCAATGGACTTGAAAGTATGGAATGGTTATAATACCTAATCCATATAATCATATCATTCATCAACTCCCTTTATCCTAACCATGTATAAATAGATCACAATCCATTCATTGTTTGCATCCAATTCAAAAGAATCGCCATCAAACACATCTCTCTTCCATATATCATTAAATGACAACCTCCAATTCCAACGTTTTTCAACTCAAATCCATATTCACATTCCTTGTCATTCTAGCTCTCACAACCACCTCAGCACGTAGAATCCTTGATGAGGAGCCCTGGAGTATCTGCTGTTGCAGGTGAAGATGATCATATCTTTTCATTCTTCATGCACGACATTCTAGGAGGTTCAAACCCATCAGCAATAGCGGTAACCGGTATAGCAACCAACCCATCACTAAGCGGACAAGTCCCATTCGCTAAGCCAAACGGTGCAGTTCTAGCAGTAGAGAATGGTGTTCCTGTTACCAGCGGAATCATCAGCAACAACAACATTCCTTTTCTCACCGCCCTAAGCGGGACAACTCCCAACGTAGTCCAAAACAACATCATCGGTGGAGGAAACGGATACCCTGCCTTAAACATGGCTCAATTAGGATCAGGAATAACATTCCAAAAACTCATGTTTGGTACACTAACTGTATTCGACGACGAATCAACACAAGGTCATGAACTCAACTCAGGTTTAGTTGGAAAATCTCAAGGATTTTACGTATCAAGTTCAGAAGATGGAACTAGTCAAACAATGGCATTTACAGTAATGTTTCACAGTGGAAGTTATAGTGACAGTCTGAGCTTTTTTGGGGTTCACAGAGTTAGAGTTTCAGAATCACATCTTGCTATTATGGGAGGAACTGGAAAGTACGTAAATGCTAAGGGATTTGCTACTGTCAAGACATTTCCAGCTGCAAATCAAGAGACAGATGGTGTACAGACTCTGTTGCATATTACTGTTTATCTTGATTGTTAATTAATTCCTTGTACATAATTTATTTGTTTTTTTCAATGAATTGTTGTGTTTTCTTTTACATCTTCTATTCAAACTCAACTTATTTCTTCCGAGGCATAATGCCTTATTTGTGTCTAATGAACTTCTTAAGACGTATTATATATGTTAGAAACTCAACTTAACACATAACACGTGTATTGCGATTTGTTTTCTGTCAGAGGTATTTTTGAGCTATTTCTTATAATACATAACTAAAAAAAAAGGTTTCTTTTAGAGGTATTTTTGAGCTCACTTAAAATGTTTGGTGAACAAAAATTAAAGACTATTATTGTAAGTTTGGGCTATTCATAAATCCTGCCCAAAAACAAGAAATTTGGGTAAATGTACTCTTGGCCATCTAGTTTATCAAATATAGACCAAGTATATTTAATCTATGCACTTTGGTTTTATATAATTTATATATTTTGTATTCTAAATAACTTAAATGATTGAAATGTAATTTTATGTAATAGAAAAGAATATTGAACCGTAATTGGTACTATTTAATAGAGAGTTTAGTGATAAGCCTTCTTTTAACTATGAAGTCCGAACTCTGTTATTCTGTTAATTCTTTAATTTTTATTTTCTTTTTTGCTTTCTAATTCTCTTTTCTTGACCGGTTTTCTTAGTTACTAGGAAGTAAAGGTGTGAAAATAGAGAAATTTAGTATGAAAATGAAATATTAGAGAGTGGAAATGGATAGCTTGGTATTGTATGAAATTGAAATATGAGTGAGCTTGGAGAATTTTATATGAAAATGAAATATGAGAGAGTAGAATGAAGAATTTGGTAGCAATAATTTGAAGTGAAAATGAAAGGTAAAGAGAGGTAATAGAGAATTTGACTGTGTTATTTCAAACAACAAATTCACAGAGATTTATAAGTTGTTCATTCAGAGTTGAGAATAAGAAGAATATTGATCAACTAACATGTTAATAATATCTTCCTTCACTTAAATCATATTATGCATTAGTTAATACGATCTTTTTTGTCCGCCGTAACATTTAAATTTGAACCTTTTTCAAGTCTTCGGGTTCATTCTCTATTTTTTTAAAAAAATAAGATGATTGCAGGGTCATTTTTTACATATAATTCGCTACAATGTATTTAAATGATGGTTTAATAAAACACTATAATCTCATCTGCACAATCTTATTACAACGGTTTTCAAAAAATCGTAGTACTCATCAGTTAATACTATCATTTTTATTGTATAAATTAAAGTGATGGTTTAGAATCGCCATAATATAACTTATACATTCATATTTGAACTTTTGTCCTAATTTTACACATATATGCATGTGATTTTTTGAAAGTTGTAGAAGTGATTAATCTCAAAATTAAAAGAGTTTGATACGAAATTAATTTGTGAAGGGTACGTGGTGCTTAAGGAGAAAAAAGAGTAGGCCATAAGGGACGGTTGGGAAGTTCTTGGTGGAGTTACAGTTCAATATTGGCCTACTCTTATTTATTAGGATTAGGAAATAAGATAAAATAAAGGTAGGGCAACTTATATATTTGATTGATCAAGTAAAAAATAATAATATTTATTAGTTAAATATATTAAAAAGCTATTGTTTATGTAGTATATTTGATGGATGACATTCAATCTTCAGAGCTTCTGTATTGTCAATTTGTAATCACTAGATTTGCAATTGCACTTCAAATAACTCAGTGTTTAGTGATGTTGAATCTCCGGGGCCGGTCCAATCCAACCCTAAACTCATGGGGCCGGTCCAATTCGGGTTGAGGTAGAGTTGGAATAGAATTTCTCAAACGCTTAAAATTAGAGTTTATAAGCCTGACTCACATAAACCTGTGACTCTTGAGGCTTGATAGGGGTTGTGTTAGGATCGGTCCATGAGCCAAAACTATTTATTTAAGGGTAACTTACAACAATCTCACTAGTATCTGAGCTAATTACTTAAAATGCATGTTATATTATAATATTACGAATCTTAAATTTTGATACGTCCGATACATGTGTCTCGTAGTATCTGGACTCAAAATTAGGTTAATTTGTTCTAGATAGACTCCACTCAAGTGGATTTACATTTATCTAGGATACATAGACAAATCTCGCGCCCTCGCCTCCCCCCCTTCTTGCTCGCTACTGTCTTATCTCGCTCGCGTATCTGTGATCTTGCGTATCTAGTATCCTAGATACATGCTAATCACGCTAGATATTTTGCTAGTGTTGTTGAAACAACACCATTGTTTGTCACATTTGATTTGGAAATCTTCTCAATTTCTTGATGCTATAGAATTTTAAGTTTGAAAAGAAAAAAAAAAGACCATCCTACCCCAATCTTGGCCATTCTAGGGTTGGATTGAATCGAACATTTTCAGGTCATTCTAAATGAAAGGTCAACCTGCTCTAGCCCATCAACTAGGCCTGCTAGGCTTGGACTGAATGGGGCTGGACCAACCCATTTTGAAAAGGGCAACTTTCACATATAGCAAATAAAAAATTTATATTTGTATGCTATAGCAAAGTTTACATAATTGCGCTCCATAGCAAACATAGAAACTGTATAATTCGCTATACATATACAGTTAAAGCAAATTGTATAAAACGAAGTGTATAAAACAAGAAAGAGAAAGACACTTGGGCCACCAAGTGTATAAAAACGAATTGTATTATTATAAGTGTATAGAACGATTATATACAATTTGAATTTGTATAAAATGAGAAAGAGAGAAAGACAAAAGAGACTTGACAAGGAATGTACAATTGAATCGAATTGTATAAAACGAGAAAGAGAGAAATTAGATACAATTTGAAAATTGTATAAAACGAGAAAGAGAGAAAGG
>NC_028647.1:66042887-66053823 GCF_001406875.1 Solanum pennellii | reverse complement strand
GTATATACAATTTTATCACGCTTTATACAAACAGAAACGCAATTTATACATTTCGCTTCTGTTTGTATAAGTGAGGCGAGGGTGGCGAGCGAGATTTGGGAGAGTGGCGAGCGAGTCTGGAAGAGGGGAGAGAGGGGAACAAAAATATATGTATTTATACAATTTTCTCTGCTTTATACAATTAGAAACAATTTTTATACACTTGTGTTTGTATAAAAAGTGAGGAAGCGAGCGAGAGATTGGAGGAGAGTGGCGAGCGAGATATTTGGGAGAGAGGCGCCTGACGATTTTTTGCAAACGTTTGCTATGGAGCACAATTAAATCAAACACTAGCTACTCCATTTATTTTAGGTTATTAGTTTGCTTTTATATACAAATTTCCTCTTTGAAAAATCTACTCTTTGATCATAACAACTCATCGTTGTGTTTAACAAAAAGACATATTTGTTACTTGGATATCGTTTCTCTTATATATATATAAAATATAAAAAAAATTATTGTGGTTACACTGTAACTAATCAACCACCATAATGTAAAAGAAACAAAAAGTAAGAGGTGAAACACGTAAGTCATGAAATTAATAAACCAAAAAAAATGTAAAAAGGTGGAAAAGGAAAGGACCCATAGCTTTAATAGCGTGCTCAAACATCAAATTATTTCAGTGACCCACATATTAATTCACATTATTTATATGTACTAATAATATTATCTTATTTTAATTAGAAATTGGATATAAAAATGTACTAATGAAACATTAGCTTATATCAATAAATTATGATGGAATTGTTTTGATTTGTTCGCCCTTAAACAATAATCAGGTTTGAGCCTTCGTAAATGAAAAAAAAAATCCTGTTAAAAGTTTATCTTCAGAAGAAAAGAAAAAGTCTTGTAATGCTCAAAATTAAATTGTATAAATTTCGATATGAATATCGAACATCGAATAAGAACTTTCTGTCTGGGGAAAGGGTTACGATAAATTCCAAGGACAAGAAATTGCTTTCTAGGTTGTTAGTTGGATATATGTCTGTGTTTGTGACCCTATAAAAATATTGGCGAGAAAACTAATAAAGCAAAGTTGATTATTTGAAGATTAACTATATTTATATGTTTTCCAATATATATTACTTATTATTTTCTGTCGATACTATTTTCTTGCTCCATTATTTTAACATGATTTTTTTATTATTTTATTTATTTTTCATACTTATTTCATTATTTTGATATGGTTTATTTGAACCAAAAGGTTCATGGAAAATAACATATCTATCTTCATAAGGTGAGGTTGAGGTTGCTTACTTTAGTGGTATAAGTCATAATTTTCATTAAACATGTTCAAAATATAAAGAATTATAGACACAAAAAGACCATGAAAATTTAATGTCTACAAACGTAATTTTTTGTCAAAATTAAAGGAATGAACCCCTTTCATCTGTGTCTATCATATTAGCGTACACATTCAACCATCCTCTCAGGTCTCATTTATGAAATTATCACTGAATATATTATTGTCGTATAGCTCTAAACCTAACTCTACCTTACACTTTTTGTTTTCCTAACAGTTAATTTTTTGTTTCTCACTTTCTGATGAAGGGAAGGAAAGAAAAATCTTATACTTTTTGACAAGTACAAAACTTTATATTATTAATCATAACTTTGTGGACCCAAAATCAAGAAAATTTTAACACAAAATCAGTTAAAGGATTGTGGTTAGTGAAAAAAATGGATCACACAGTCAACTTTGATAAAATTATTGTAATGCTAATCACTAAGCAATCTCAGAATGTAATTATGATACCAACCTTTAATATCCACTTAAATATTTAATTACTTAAAAGAAATTGGACCTACCAAAGGAGAACACATTATCCCCATTTTTGCAAGTATAATCATTACAACCATTTGCTAAAACCATAAAGTTAAGGGTATATTAGCAGTATTTCAATTTTTAAAGATGGTTAATTACTTTCTCCGATTTATTTTAGCTATCGTACTTACTAAATATAATAAACTTAAATAAGTAGAATATTAAAAAGTTAAGATATAATTTAGTTTTCATCTTTGTTTTTATTTAATAAATATGGAGACAGATTAATGTGGTGAAGAAATAGTAGTATTGATAGCAAAATAAATAAGGATATGTTAGACCAAATTAATTTTCATATATTTTTAATAGATATATAAATAAAAAATATGACAAGTATAATAAATCGACAAAGTATGTCCACAAGCATTTGGTCTAGCACTAATGGAATTAATTTACTCCAAAATCTTGACTAAATTTGTGCATTATTTGACATTTTGATTCAAATTATGTGTTTGGTTGTTGGAAAAGCTTTTCTAGTTGATTTGTTTGAGATTGTGCAAAAAAAAGGTTGATAACACAAAAATTTTAACTGCTTTTGGATGATTTATTTACTCATTAATCTCAGACTTTCTGAATACTTTTTTCACCTTTAAAATAATTAGGCATTTATAAAAATACATAATTGCAAGACATTTATTTAGTTAAAATTACATAAAAGTTGAAAAAGTTCTAATAATTTTTATTTTTTTATAATTATTGATTGATTTTTAGAATAAGTATTTAATGCGGAAGGTGAATATGGAAAAAAAAATTGTATTATCTTGATAAGAAAAATGACAAAAAAAATGAAAAATTATTTTAGAAATAAATGACAAATAAAAATAAACTGAGAAAGTACTAAAACCAACTAGGTCGAATAATTAATTAATTTAATTAGAGAGAATTCTTAAAACGAACACTTTATCACGTGAACCCCAACTTGTTTTGTTATCACTGGTATTAAATCCTTAATTAACTCATCTTTGTTTGTCTTAATCTTTAACTTTCTCCGCAATTAATTGACTAATACTTTGTCTTCATCCAATTATACTCCACAAATTTGGGTCCCAAATCAAGGTCTTTATTTAGTCTTTACGTAGCTTTTTTTTCTTTCAAAATTTTTACTCATATAATATAATTATATTAACTTATCCCATAGCAGGACACTATAATTTATATTTTTAGCTCATTTTCTGAGGCAGGAAATCGGAATGTTTGGACTTCAACAAAAACTATGCAAGGGAATCTTTGATGATAGTAGAATTAAATTCAACGTGTGCAGTGTATAATATTTGCAAAATTATTATAGAACTGCACCATTATGATTTAATTAAGATCGGCCGAAAGAGTTACAATTTTAAGAATTATCTATCATATATTAAAGAAGATACATTTTAGGTGTATAAACTTTCTCTATTAGACATTATACTAAAATATGGAGAGATGAGCGAGATTGGGAGGCCGAATGCGAGTGAGATAGTCATGTATTACATGCGAAATGGACTAGATACACACTAAATATATTTATCTGTATGTATCAGGTGTGGTTTACATGTATATAGGATACAAGATACATAGGAGAGTAACGAGCTAGATTTATTATGTATCCAGATAAATGTGAATTCACTTGAATGTAGTATATCTAAAATAAATTACACCTAATTTTAATCTCATGTATCTCAGAATCACATGTATCTAGACACATATTGATAAGATTCATAATATTGTAAACTAAAGTGTATATAAGTAATTAGCTCTCTTGAACTAGTAAGATTTCTATTAGTTTTCCAAAATTTATATTATCTGTAGTGAATATTAATATTAAATCATATCAGCTGATTATGATCAAATTAATAATTTAATAAAATAAAGTGTATTACTTAATTATGACTCAAGTGAAAAATGGATGTACAAAAATCAACTTATAACTTATAAGAGTGGAAGATACTTTGGTGGGGAATAAATATGAAAATAGACAAAGAAAAGGCTACTTTCGGTTAGCCTTAACAGTCAAATGTTGTGGGCAATGATATGGTAATAATATGGTCTACTAATTAATTAGTGTTCACATTTTCCTACATTTGCTGCTAATCATTCACATCCAAAGATTACAAAAGTAGAAAAAAGATTAACTAACTTTAATTATAGTGTATTAGGAGTAGTAAGGAAGCAAGTACTGAATTTATAATGAATTTCTATTATCGAATAATACATGAGACAATCAACATATCAATAAAAAGAAAATGATTTCGTCAATTCAAATTAAACCGAATATACAGTCATTTTTTAGATTACTTAATTATACAAATATTCTTTTACAATGTAATAAAAGTTAAATTCAAACAATAACCTTGTCTAGTGTCCACCCCACCCACCCCATACCTACTCAAAACATAAAAGAAAAACAAAAAGAGAAATGCAGACACAACTTTAGAGGTCCAGATAAATCCTGTGTCCCCTAAGGTTTACATTACTCATCAATTCTTATGGCTCCTTTAGTTGCCATCTTTTCTTTTTCCTTATTTTCTACTTATTTTTCTCCGTATAATCGGTATTTAAAATTTATAAATTTAAAATTTTACTTTCTTTTATATTATCGAGTTTTAAATTGATATAAAACACGAACTATGATCAATATTACTAAGTTTTAAATTGATATAAAATTTAAATTATAATAAATAAAATTATTGAGTTTCGTTGAATTCGTACCGTAGATAATGGCTCCATCCTTCTTATACTCTAGTCTACCACTACTTTATAAGTTCAGCCCCTTCCCTCATTTTGAGAAAAAATCTTACTCTCCCTTTCATCCTTTTTTCCTACTACTCTAACTTATTTGCTATATTATAACTAGGCTATTAATTTTTCATCATCTTCTTGGTCCCAAAAAAAATGAAATCCATAGATCTTTTTTGTGCTTCTCCTGCTTCCACGGCCATATGTTCAAGTATGGATCAATATACTATGGTTCGTCGTGGCATTAGGCATCAAATCGATCGATTAGGCGATCCTCGTACGCCAAAAATCAAAACTCCAATTCCATGTTCATCTAATCAACTTCCATTCGATCCCAAAACTTACTATCATCAAAATAAAAATCGAAAGAGTCATGATGAAAAATTACGTCGTAAAAGCTCAGCTGATGTCACTGACTTAGGTAATTCTTCTAGGTACTTGTTAAGTGATCATACTACTAATACTCCATTTATAGATTTCTTATCATCATCTGGAGATGCATCAAAAGCTTTGATTCCTACCAAACCTTTAAGGGCTAAAAGCACAAACGAACGACTCATGTATCGATCTTCATCGCTCGAATCTCCCGTATATAAACCTTCATCGGCTTATTCAAATGATTTGTGTATCTATAAATCAACTCGTTCATGCCCTGGTGAACAGGTTAGTTCTCAATTTTATTTAGGTTACCGTTTATACTTTTTATAAAAGATTTACTTATAATTATCTTATAAGTAACCTAATTGCGTAAATAATTTTTAAACCGACGGGCAATGCATAGAACTTAAATTTTAGTCAATTTCTTAATTTTGCTAACAACTTTATTTAGTGTAAAGTTTTTTTTTTCACACGATGAGAATATTATATAGCAAATTAGTTTTCAATTATTTAATATTTATCGTAAAACATTTCATTTATAGTTATTTATGATCTAACTAGATAAATATAATTTAACGGTGCATAAAACTGAAATTTTGTTATTCGTATGTTCTACAGGTTGTGGAATTGAGGGTGTCGATCCATTGCAAAGGTTGTGAAGGGAAAGTAAGAAAACATATCTCCAGAATGGAAGGCAAGTTTATTATATATATAGTATTATAAATTGTGGATAGGTTATATATTTTGATTCAACATAAATAATGTTTTTGGATTAAAATATGCAGGAGTAAAATCTTTTAATATCGATTTGGCTTCGAAAAAAGTTACAGTCATCGGCGATGTGACACCATTAGGAGTATTGACAAGTGTTTCTAAGGTGAAAAATGCACAATTTTGGCCATTTCCAACAACTTCTTCATCATCGTCTTCATCCTCCTCCTCGTCCTGGTCTTCTCCGATGATTTAAAGAAAGTTTACTCTTAAACTACTGATGTAATGTTATGAATTAATTAATGGAGTGTGCTTTCTTTTTTTCTTTATGATTTAAATTAATGGCTAAATATTTCAAAATTAGTCGTTAATATGGTGGTGTATTTCATACATTATTATATATGTTGTGGGGCTTGTAAATCTTTGTGTTATTTTACTTACTAGTATCTTTTTAATCAAATGTTTATATTATTAATAAAACTAATAGAAAAATTAGAAGAGTTTTTTGGTATTTCTCTTGTGTTCTGTGAGGATACTAATATCTTGGAATAAACAAAAACAACAATCAAAACTTTGAATATTTTTTTTTTCCTCTTTAACTTTTTCTATACTAATCGACAATTTTGATAATTATAAGGCTGGCATGATTGTCTTTAGGAATGTTATGTTTTTCTTTTTTACAACTTTCCAGATCACTCATTTTACGATTGTCGAGCAGTTGCAGAACATTTGACCAGGATAAGATTAAAAAAAAAAAAGACTTGAAAATTTTTAACCAAAAAAAAGAGTTGCGTACTCTGCATTTGATATAGAAGAATAACTAATTCTGAAATTAATTTTAGTTTTAAAATAATAGTACTTTTTTTTAATCTGTGTTGAAAGTGAGATAACAATATTAAAATAATTTATTCTTAATCGAACGAGTTATATTAATTTTAAATTATATCTAATAAAGCTATTCAATGCACTAAATTCTTATTATGTGTTGAAGCTAAATAATACGATAGAGTAAAATGTATTTGACACAATTAAGTCAATTAAAAAATATTTGCTGGTCAAATATGCTGTAAAAACCTTATCATAATCAATGAATTTTACAAACATACATAATTATTGTGCCTCCCAATTTATGAGGAGTAATATGATAGACAAATGAAACATATTATTTATCATTTATAAGAAACGCACGCTGTCAAAATGATGGTTCACGCTTTGAAAAAAAAAATAAACACGTCAAAATTATAAAATTTTTAAAGCATGGATGTGCATAAGTTGATGTGGTGTGGGGTAATTGTTGTCTCAATGTCTAATAATGAGTCACCATGAAATTCGAATTTTTAAATTTTTTAATATTAATATCATGTGATCATTATATTTTAAAATTTAAGCTATATATGAAGTGATACTTCTATGTACTTGTTATTTTGCATGCTTATAACAGATATGTTCTAATTGTGTATAGTAATTATAGCTTCAATTCAATCATTTAGATTAGTGATTTGACTCTACTAACTATGGTTTTTAGATGTCGAATTGATATTCATTGCCTAGAATTGACTTACCAACTACAAGTTTGGATACAAGAACGGTATTTATTGTCTGGTATCGAGCTACCCTTCATCATTTCAATTTTCTCATCTTTCTCTATATGTGCAATCATTTTCTAGCATATTCAAGAAATTACTGCAAAATCTGAAATTGAAGTTTTAATGTAACATATTCAATTGCATAATTATCATATATAAAATAGTATGTGTGGTAACTTAGTTGCATATAGTAATTCATCGTTATTAACCACATATATTTCAATTCCAAGTCCATATATATTAGCTTTGATCCAAATTCATTTTAATTACTAGTATTGGATAGTGATTTGATTTGACGTATCAACTACGATGCAAAAACATATTTATTATCTAGTATCGAGACAGCCCTCTGTATCAAAATTTTCTCTTTGTTCCTTTACTTTCCTAGCATATTCGATGTGATCATGCATATGCCATAAAAATCGATGATAAGACCTCCTAGTTGGATCCAAATGGTAGTGCTAAATTAGTGAAAATGAAATTTCATTTTGAAGAAGAAAAAGAAGTGCTTTCTCTTCTTTGGAGTGGATATATTGAGGCCTTATATGTTGAGTCATAATCATGGCTTCTTCTTTTTTGGGGTTGTCTTATAGTACATTACTACCAGCAAGGCACCACTTTCTATGTTACTTTTTAAAATATTGGAACCACATGCAAGTCGTTGTTTTAATTGGTCTTATAATCGAGTCGATTCTCATAATCGTATGCTCAAATATTAGACGATATTTAATTACACATTGCTCAGATTCGACTTACTAACTACAAGTTCAGATGTAGACACATATTACAATGTGTTATATATCACTAATTTTTTCCTTTCTAATTGCTAAGATATATTTAATGAGTCACTATAAAAACTATATGATTGAATTAAATATTAAAAACACATGTACTCCAATTCCAAATGCATATATAGTAAATTAGTAATACCTTCAATTCAATTATTTGGACAGTGATTTGATCGGATGTTGGATCAATATTTATTGCTTAGATTTGACCTACTAACTACATGCATAAATGTAAAAAACGAGATTCATTATCTGGTATCGTATTACCTCTCATCATCACCGATTTCAATTTTCTCTTTGTCTATACATGCAAAGGTCCAATCCCTTTTCTTTTCTAGCATATTCAACGTGATCATTTATGCAATAAAATGAAAATTTCCATTTGAATTGAGGCAGTAAATTAATGTTGAGTCATAATCATGGCTTCTTCTTTTTGGGATTGTCTGTTAGTACATTACTACAAGGCACCACTTTATCTGTTACTTTGTTTTCAATTTTGTATTAGGTGGCCTTATTTGCTTTTTTTTTTCTCTCCCTTTTTGGGACTTTAATTACCTCTCTTTATATCATCAATTGATTGAAAACTTTTGTACAAAAAAATGTGGGGGAATTTTATACTTTTTTTTTGTCAAGTACTCTACTGTTTGAATCAACAAATATTCTGAATGTTTATATTTAACCTTTCATTATTATCTCTTCTTTTTTTAAAGTCTATTTGAACTTTATTTCGTCTTTAACTATCGATTGATTTTAAATTTCAAATTTCAAATTTTAATTTGAGATTATAATTTTTAAATTTGAAGTTGTGGTTGGCCTAGCATTTTATTTTGAAAAAAATATATGAAGTTTTATAAGTAAAAGTCCAAAAACTAATTCGAAGAATTTAAAAATATTTGACCTTTATTTCTATTTTTTACTTATAAATTTATGTTTCACCATTAAAATATCAAATTCGAATAAGCTTAATACCATAATTCGATATCCGCGTAATCTTTGGTCGGCAGGAAATAAAAATAGAAAATTGCGTGAAAAAGATAGGTAAAATTTTGGTCCATACAATAAGGGATTATATATATAATAATAAGTAATTGATAAATATGGAGCGGCGCACCATTAATGGCTTAAGATACCAACTTTAATCCAATTAGTCTTCCATGCTTTTTTGATATGCCTCTGTTAGTTTATTTACATAATTTAATTTGATTTTTCTCTTCTTTTTCATTTTTTGGTTTTCTTATGGCTTTAGGGCCTGTTTGACACTTGTGTTGTGTTGTAAAATACGGGAAATCACAAAAAAAAATGTAATTTAAAAGTATATCTATGATAACTTTTTTTTAAGACAGATTTTAAGTAGTAGACTAGAAAGTGGTCATTATTTTCTTTCTCAGGGCTCATTTCTAAGTCATAGCATCCAAAATGTATATATTTTTAAAGTAAGGACACATAGAATGATATTTATGTTTCTCTAATTTTAAATTAAATCCGCGAAAACTAAATTCGCATAACACGTGAACAAGTAGATAACATCACACATGTCAATTTGTGTAGCCTATCCAAATTGCCAAAGAAAACAAAAATAAAAAAAATATGAACACATACTTGGCTTCGAATAATATTTATAATCCTTTAATTTTAAATTAAATCCGCAAAAATTAAATACGCATAACACGTGAACAAGTAGATAACACCACACATGTCAATTTGTAGCCTATCCAAATTGCCAAAGAAAACAAAAATAAATAAAGCGACCACAGTGGGAGTCGAACCCACGACCTTTTGATCCGAAGTCAAACGCGCTAATCCACTGCGCTATGCGGTCTTAGACAAACTTAATAAGCAAGCTAACCTTAAGTCTCTTTATTTTACTCTATCTCGTGAAAATAAAAAAATTATTTTAAATGAACCTTCTACTCGAATAATGCATATCAGAAAAATTAAGTATGTAAAACAAATACAGCAATAAAAAAGTCATATTAAAAAATAATGGAGATCAATACATCACTATAACAAAATAAGAAGATCATCAAAGAAAGAAAAAACAAATATTATTAAAATCAAAGGATTAGGGTTATAATAATAATTCAATTAAATTAGACAATGTTGAACTACCAACTGACCTTTTAAGCTAACCCCCAATCTCCATGTCCTCATATTTAGGGTCAAATATACTAATATAGAACCTACTACTTCTGTCCTAATTTATGTTGCATAATTGAAATTTTAAAAATTAAATTTTTTATCATATTTTTTTATATAACCTTTAAAATATTTTAAATAGTATTTATTATATTTTTACATAGTTCTTAAATACTTATATAATTTTAGCTAAAAAAAAAAGGTCAAAAGTCTTCAATTCACAAATAAAATGGCAAAAGTTCGACAATACCACCTAAATTTGGAAAAAGCAAATACAGATAAAAAAATCTGTAGGCCACTTGAGAAAGAAAATTCAGCGCATGTTAAACTTGCTTTTTATCCATCTAGCTAAAGTTGTTTGTAGGAGTAATTGATGTTTACTCAATATATAATAAATATTTATATCATTGATTCATATATTATATACTAATAACATATTAATTATACTGCATAAAACTTATTAATGAAAAAGTCTCTGCTTAAACTTTCAGTAGAAGTCTATCTAATGATTTGATAGTCATTTGACGGACGTGCGTACAACATTGGAACAATGATAAATAGTAATAAACCTTCTCTTTAATTTATATAACATTGTTTAATTTACACAAAATATTTTGAAAAAATATCTTTTTTATAAAGAAAGATTATTGTTATCTAAAACATGTTTTAACCTTTTACGTAGACATTAACCATTTCAATGAGAGTATAGAAAATTTTAAAATTAAATTATCTCTTATCATAAAAAAAAAAAAGGGGGT
>NC_028647.1:66033182-66042716 GCF_001406875.1 Solanum pennellii | reverse complement strand
GGGAAGGTCAGAAAATATGTTAACTTTGACCAAAATTATTATTTCGTTATCAAATTTTATGGAGGACTTTTTATCTTTAAAATACACTATTAAATAATTTAGAGAATAAAAGATCATTTTAAAATTTTAATATCGTAATAATTATTTTGATCAAAATTTAATTATATTTCAGACTTTTTTCACAAAAGAACGATGATGAAAATAATATTTTGGAGAACTATTAAAAAGGTGTTAAAGCTCATAAGCTGCAGATTGAGAAGTGTCCAATTTTGTGATAGAATTATTTAAGGAGATTACCATATTAACTTTGAGAAAATTCTTGTTTTTTTAAAAAATAATTCTATTCTCAAATGTTGTATGATTTTAAGTAAATTGATGCACGACTCTTTCCAATACAATTGTTTTAGCATTTTCTTATTAAAATATTTTTGTTTTTCTTCTCAAAAACTAATTCCTAGACGTGCACTAGCCACTATTCAACAATTTGAAGCGGACCTTCTATTTTTTAAAAAGAAAAATCGGTTTGACCATACATTTCACAAGTGAAGCTACCTACATCTTGAGTAATTAGGCGGTTACTAAAAATTATTTGATTCTCCAGATCTCGATATGATATTATTAAAGATATAAAAATAAAAAATAAGAAATGATTTTTTAAGAGAAATTTCACTTTTCTTCTTCCATTTTTTTCTTTACTATTGATAATATCACCTCAAGTTACCGTCTAGACTCGACTTTCATTACAATTATAATTTCCCCCCTAATTATTACAATTACATATTTAAATCATAAATACAATTTTATTATTATTTTTAAATATAAATAAGTTGTTTGGTAGAATTAGCCCCTTATATTTGATAAAAATTAAAATATTTGTTGAATCTAAAAGTACTCACTTTTAACAATTAATCCTTTATATTCATACTTTTATAATTTAAAATGTAATAAGTTAATAATAATTATATCCGTAAATGCTTGGCCTTGTAATGATTCTAGAAAAGAATGAAATGAATAATATTTTCCTTTTGAATGCTTATAAGTTATGCATAGACTTTAAGCGCATGGTAAATTGGTTCTGTCCTTCAAAGATATAGTAACTTAGTAATGTTTTAGTTAATAGATTTGATATAGTAAATGTAGATGTTTTTTCGTTAACTAGTTATATTAGTTTAAATTAAAAAATTTATAAGACAAAGTTACTACTATAACCATGAGCCTAGCTCAACTGAATTTGAATCGGTTAAATTTTAATACAAACACAAGCATTTAATAAATTTCAAATAATCTATTATGTCATGCTATTCCTGTCTTTACCAATTTCAAGTCAAATAGGAAAACAAGGCTACGTCAAAGGAAGAAATTTTTGACTATTTTTTTTTGAATTTTGACTTTCTTTCCTAAAAAGAGGCTGTGCTTCATGCCATTTATGATTTATTGAATGTTACTCTTATGTGGTAACCACCAAATAAGCTAATAAAACAGTTCCTATCTTCATTGGAGATTTTTAATGTTAAAAAAAAAATTCAATTTGTATTTTTAAATATGTTATTATGATTATTATTGTTAGTCTTACATTTCCTTTTTGACTTTAATATAAAACTTGATAATAATTCAGCATTCGACATGCCCATATTGATTAATTATTACTCGTATAACATTGAAAATTGCATGAAACTAAATAATGTTGGAGGTCAAGTGTATTCATTTATCATAATATATATTATTTCAAATAAGTATTAGAGATTATAAGCAACTTGTAATAACAAGCTATCATTTATACGTAACCTAAGCAGATATTGATGTTCCATACTCAGCTCTTTTTTATTCATGAATTAATATACCAATCAAATTGGTAAAAGAGAAAGAAAGGAATAAATTAAAAAAAAAACAGATATTTTAATTATATGTGTGCGCGTTAGCATGAAAACATTAGAATTAACACAAGTTCTTTCATTTCAAATTCAAAGACTTTCATCGTGAAACATAATTATATGAGCGCGTTAGCATGAAAACATTAGAATTTGCTTCAACCGAATAAATAAATTATTAGAATCTTTGTCTTCTAAACACAATTTGAGACCAACGTTTGTGAAATTTGGTCTAATGCGTTTGTAGTTTTTAAGAGGAAAGAGTCTCACCTTTTGAATTTCATTATTAATTGTTTGAGCAAATTTTGAAATAGTCTTGTAACGTTAACGTTATGTATTAAGATTCTATTTGTATAGTTTAATATTAAGTATGTATATATTATATTCGGAGAAAAAGACTGACTCATTCTCTAGCGTGGAGAGTCCAATTTATGTGCGAAGTCATGACCAGAAGAGATATTATTATAAGATTTAATGGTTATTAATATTTCTAAACTTCATCACCAAGATACGAGAAGGAAAAAATAGTTAGAAATATTTTTTAATACATAAATAATAATTATTCAAATGGTAAAAAAAAATGAAATAACTAATAATTAAAATATGAAATTAAAAAAAAAATAAAAAATTGATTCAGATATAGTTTGATGGTTTATCTCTTATTATTTACAAATATACTGCTAGAGAACCAATAATGTGGGAAATATTATATGGAATTGTTTAACAACAAAACCAAAACGACTTGAGGTGATATATTTTCTGGGGAAGTTGTTTATTCGAAATTTAACCAATGGTACGTAATATTTGACCATGAGGGTCAAATGTCAATCAAGACTTTTATCACTTGTGCTGGAGTATTTTAATTAATCAAATACTACTCTTTTCTTATGAAAAACAAAGACAAAAAGGGATTATAATTCTTTTTTTTTTAGAAAAGAATTATTGTAAATGATCAAGAATTCTTTGTAATTAACTCATTTATCTCCACAAAATAAAATTAAAAATTACATATGTTCTATGCTTTTCGAGTCTTAATAATTTTAAATTATGTTATATCTTGTGTTAGGTAAAGTATTGCTAAATAAAAAAAAAGGCCGGCCTGCCGGTTACTTTCGATGAGATCACTTCATCTCATTTTTTAACAAATTTGTAGTAGCTTTTTATGCAATTATCCCAGTGAGAAACAGCAGCGGCTATTTATTTATTTATTTTTGAAAACAAAATTCTTCCAAACATTCCACATTATGATTCACAATCAGGTTACTATATATTTATTTATATACTTTCAGGTCAATACATATAACGACTTACATAAAATATATATATATATATATATATATATATATATAATTGGATAAAAAAAAGATGGAAAAAATTTATCGACTAAAGACTTCACCGTATATATAACGACATAATAAATTAAAAGAATGATTAATCTGCAAAAGTAAATAAGAAAATGTACAAGTAAATTTTACAATAAAATATATGATTAAATTTTAATAACATTTTTTAATATCAAAGTAAGAACAATCGAATTGAATTTTTTATTTTTCAATCAAAGAAATTATACTTCAAATAACTTTGAATTTGGTTGAGTTTTTTAAGTTCGATATATGTCAAATTTTTTGTTGACTTTTAACAATTATCCATTTATTAGGAAGGACAGTAACTTCTTTTACCACCAATCACAAATCACTCATTCTCAACTTTAGGGAAACGAAACTCACTAGATTAATGTATACTAACAAATAGTTATTAGGAAAACGTATAACGAAATTACAAAATGGGAAATTAAATTTTCATCAATTAATCGAGTTGTTAAAATTTCTCGTATTGGTAGTTTGGACATTTGAGTTAGCCAAACTAGGGCCAACCCCTATATGGCTATATCAAAGTAGGCAAGTGGAAGAGCTTTGCGACCTTCATTAAAAAGGCCAATTCGGTTATATCGATCGACAGTTGAATAAATCCAAAACACAAAAAGTCTTAATGTCAAAGTACCGCGTCACTTCAATTCATTTCTATGTCAATTATTATTAGCCTTCGCTTCTATAAATATCCCTATCTCTTTCAAATCCTAATTAAACCTAACAATTAGCATCTCCTTTCACCAAAAAAAAAAAAAAACAAAGCTTTCCAATTTTCTCTTCTAAAAATTCGAAATCTTTGATTACGAATATAACAATGAGAACGGGACATTTCTCACCATCGCAGCCTAGTTCACCTTTACATTCTTCTACTACCTCTAACGATTCCCCTTCACGTCAGACCTTTTCACAAACTTTAATGGAGGATACAATTAACGACGCTGGAGCAATCATTAAAAAATGGGATCTGGATGCTTCCTCCTCTACTTCATACAATAGAGTCGCTAATCTTTTCAGAGATTATCGCGAAGAAGCACTAAAATTTCTCGATGCTATTACCAACTTGCAACATGGTATGCATTTCGTTATTAAAGAGTGTTCCAGCTCGGAACTTCTTGTCCAGGCTCAAAATCTCATGCAAATTGCAATGAAGAGACTTCAGAAGGAAATGTACACCATTTTATCAGGGAATCGCTATTTCCTTGACTCTGAAACTCTGTCTAGACAATCAATGCGGTCCAGTGTTTCTGATGACGATGATCATGATGATGAGATAACTAATACGGAGGTTTCACCTCGAGCTTCTGAGGTTGAGATAGTTTCTGAACTTGTGATGGCGAATTTGAAAGCTATAGCGGATTGTATGATTGGTGCTGGTTATGGAAAAGAGTGCGTTAAGATTTATAATCTTAATCGAAAATCAGTGATCGATGAGACATTGTATTATTTGGGCGTTGAAAAGTTAACCTCCTCACAAATTCAGAAAATGGATTGGGAATTATTGGAGAAGAAAACGAAGAATTGGTTAGGTGCTGTGAAAATAGCAGTGAGTACCCTGTTCCATGGCGAGAAGATTCTGTGTGATCATGTTTTCTCCGCCTCTGATGCAATAAGAGAAACTTGTTTCGCCGAAATTTCTAGAGAAAGTGCTCTTACTCTTCTCACATTCCCAGAAATGGTAGCAAAGTATAAGAAATTATCTCTTGAGAAAATGTTCACTGTGCTCGATCTCTACAACTCAATTTCCGAGCTATGGGATGAAATCGAGTTGATTTTCAGCTTCACTTCGTTTGACATTGTTAAATCTCAGGCGATGGCGTCACTGGTCAAACTCGGAGAAGCCGCTCGATTAATGCTTTCCGAGTTCGAATCGGCGATTCAAAAAGATACATCAAAAGCAAAGGCGGGAGGCGGCGTCCATCCTCTAACCCGCTATGTCATGAACTACCTTGTTTTCCTCGGGGACTACAGCGGTGCTTTCGCCGAAATCATCGGCGATTTTCCCCTGTCAGTTCAATCACCGTTGCCGGAATCTTACTTCATGAGTCCAATTCCTGACGAAGATGACTCGCCGTCCTCCGCAGTCTCCGTCCGGTTAGCGTGGCTCGTCCTCGTCCTCCTCTGTAAACTTGACGGCAAAGCTCAGCTCTATAAGGACGTTTCGTTATCCTATCTGTTCTTAGCGAACAACTTAAACTACGTCGTCTCGAAGGTGAAGAAATCAAATCTGAAGTTTCTCCTTGGATCCGATTGGTTATCAAAGCACGAAATGAAGATCAGACAGTACATATCAAACTACGAGAGGATGGGATGGAACAAAGTGCTGACGTTATTGCCGGAGAATGCAACGGAGGAGATGTCTTTGCCGGAAGCAAGTGAATGGTTCTTCAAATTCAATTCGGGTTTTGAAGAAGCATACCGAGTACAGAGTTCATGGGTTATACCCGACCCGAAACTCCGAGACGAAGTTAAGATATCACTGTCTAGAAAGATTGTTTCGGGTTATCGGATCTTTTACGAAAAGTACAGGGAATCACTGAGAAGTGGCGGAGTGAAGTCAGTTGTCAGATTTGCCCCTGACGATTTGCAAAATTACTTATCGGATTTATTCTATGGCACTGGGTTGTCGGAGCAAGCAAGGACGGCGTACGGCTCAGCTTCCCCGTCGGTATCGATTTCAACGTCGTCATCTCCGTCACATGGTCGTTAAGAATTAACGGAAGATATTGTGTATAAGCAAAAACATTTTTTTATGTTAATTGTTCTTTTATAATAGAATTTTGTGGCTATACGGTTAACAGGAAAATCATATTCTTTTATTTGAATGATGAAATGCAAATGAAACACTTCGTGCATATAGTTTTGTCTACTCCGTCCAATTACTTACTCAAATTAAATATCAAAAAATAAATTTATCACTTTGATTTTTAATTAATATTCGTTGTTAACTATAATTATTTTTCAAATCATTCTCAAAGACATAATACAATACCTCTTAACTTAATTTAATTTTACATTTATATGTTTTAACTTTGAGTATACATAAGTAAACACTTTAACTTATATAAAGTTGAACAAGTAGACTCATGAATCCTACGTGACATAATACGCATAGGACACCACTTAGGATAAAAAATTTCAAGTAGGATATCACGTCAGTTGTAATATTTATTTGTTCAACTTTATACAAGTTTAAATGTATTATTGTGCAAACCGAAAGTTCAAAGACATAAATTTGAGTTGAGTCAAGTTAAAAGGTAATACATTTATGTATTATTCCTATTATTTATTGTTCCTTTCGGAATGTGTTGATATTATTTCGTTCTATATTATTTGTTTACTTTAATCTTGCCTCTAAATAATAAATAAGAGGATAATTTTTTATTAAATATATGTGTCTCATATTATTTGATCAGTTACTAAATTAGGATATAATTAATTATTTTTTTCCTATTTTACCCCTACAACTAATATAACCTTTAAAGTTTATAAATTTTAAAAATCTAAAAAAAACTCAAGAGGTAATTATAATTTATATGAACAAAGGGCAAAATAATAAAATTGATCGATTTATTAATAATTTTTAATCATCATATAAAATAGAAAATACATTTTAAATATGAGACGGAGAGAATAATATTTAAATAATTTAAAATATACTGATTTTAATAATCCAAACATATAATATGAAACATAAGAGATTTTGGCATTGATTAAAATGCTGGCTTTTGTGCATGGAGTTGACAAATTCCAACAAAAACTAAGAAAAGGTCACCAACTCCTGGCTCAATTATAAATTGAGTTAAATATATTTGGTCCCTACTCTTTGGTTGTTTTTATTATAATCTTATCTGTTTACTAAAATTTTTTTTTTTTTTTTTGGTATGACCAATCAATAGTTGGTATAAAGTTGAGTTAAAAATAAACAAATCAATAGTTGGTATACCTTTTAATTCTTTTTGATATTTGAAAAATGGTTAAAATTATTCTTCAACTATTCGAAGTAAATTCAATATACCAATCAACTATTTTGGACTCAAAACAAGCCCTTTCATCAAATTATTTGATCACTTCTACATTTCTTTTAACATAATAATATGTACCAACTATTAAATTGTAACTAACATGTATACACTTCTGATAAGTGATAAGTAATACACATTGGATATCTCAAATAATTCATTGAAATTAGATTTGTACCATATTTTATTGGGCTAATACTTTTAGAAAAATTGATAAGGCCCAATCCAACTAAGGAATTGGAATGGGCCCAATTTATTATTACTTGTCTAACTTTTTGTATTGACAATCAAAGTGATGATGTCAACTCTACCCCTCAATTCTATCACCATTGCAATTGATGCAAACAAACAGACAAATAAATTAAAGGGTAAATATGAAAGTGAAAGAAGCTAGATTTTTTGTGGCACTGTATATATGTGTTTGTTGACTTGAATATTCATGTATTACATGTATATTCATGAAGGTATGTATGATTCAAATTGTAATTTTAAGATTTGGAAAATAATTCATATATGCTATTTTGAGTTCTTAATACCAATATTGTGCCTTCAACCAATTAGAATATGAGATTGGGAGGCTTAAAAGCAAGAAGAAAAGTTGATTTCTATAAATGGAGCTTGACATTATATAGATTATTAACTCATGTTAGATCTAATTTTTATGTAGTACCCTCTTGAGAGTTAACTCTGTGATATTCTTCACTGATTATATCTCTTGGATTATATATTGTGTAACTTCAATTGAGATTATCTTATATTTTTACAACGTGTTGATTTAGCCGTCCCACCTACTAAGCTCTATTATTTAATGCAGAAGTAAAATAAAAAATTTTAATTTTATAAATTTTAAATGGCTACTTCTGAAAGTAATAATTAAATTCTAAACTTATATTATATATATATATATATATATTATTTAAGTAAAACTTATTAAATTTGATCGAATATATGTTCGAACTTTTAGCTTCACCTCAAATTTGATTTGGCCATCCTATATGCTAAGGCCTATGATTTTGTTTAGCCGCCCTATCGCCTAAGGCCTATTGTTTGTGTTGTGGGTGCACTCTAGAGCCTAAAGTACTTACGTGGATTACGATTGAGTTTTAAATGTACATATTATCTATACATGTTAATTATAATTAGGTAATCATAAGTGGAGAATCTATCTAGCATATCTTATAGAGTTATAAGTGGCGAAATTTCAATATTCCGCAAACTATAAATTTTAAAAGAGAATATCTTAATTTAAGTAGTTTAAATTTTTTAAATATTTTTAAAATCTATAATAAATTCAAAAGAAAAATTGCAAAAGGTTGTACTTACTACCATAATTATAAGAGTTTTGGCATAATAAATATCAATTCGATTGCCACTTTTCTTTTTTATCTTCTATATATATGATGGGAAATAAAAATAAAATAGTACATGAGATTCCAAATTTGTATCAACACTTTCGTATAAGAATGTACTATATATGATATATTTTAAGTCTGAAAATTATGTTAATAATAGATTTAGTATAATAAACATTATATATATATATATATATATATATATATATTTGATCTTTTTTCCGCAACAGAGAAAAAATGTGAACAACATAACCATATGCCATATTTAAGGCGCTATCGTCTTGGCTACTATATCATGTCCTTGGGCTTAATAATGTGCTTCCTTCTAAATATGTTGAAGCATTTGGTGACCTTAAAAAAATAATATGTTTTTTTCTGTTATTGTTATTTCACTATCTATTTGGAATAAAAAAATTTAAAATGTTTTCAATTAATTGAAGAAGTATTAATATTTGTCCTTTGATAGCAATTCAATAATTAACGGTCGGTAGGGGTAGATATAGTGTTAATAATATATTATTATATTTTGGAAAAGGTACGTAATTAGATATATTTCACTTTCATATATACTACTTGTGAACACCTAATTTTTTACCAAAACATAATATATTTTACACCAATTTAAAAAGGGTTATATTTTTCATAATATAAAATAATAATAATAAATTATAAATTAATAAAAAAATATAAGATCAATTATAGTTTAATAATAAAAAAATTGATAAATAGAAGTTGGGAATTTAAGTTATTTGTTAATTATCTAGTCTAAAAATAATAATAATATAGAAAATATTGTGAAAAGTATAGAAAAAGAAAAGAAAAAGGAGTCCTAAAGATTTCAAATTTGTTTTACCTTATCCTAATTATTCCCAACTTCCTAACTTATTTTACTAAAAAATCTCATCCCATTTATTTTTTATTTTTT
>NC_028647.1:66005375-66024016 GCF_001406875.1 Solanum pennellii | reverse complement strand
AACCAACTTCAAATCTTATAAAATTTTATTTTCCTATTTTTAATTTAAAATAAATAAATAAATATATAATCCTAAATTAACTTGAACTCTGAATATCTATTCCTACATAAACTCTAATTCTTAGGAACCAGATATATTCTACTTATAATAACATTAAAAAATTAAAAACATACAAATATAAGCAGAAAAAGATATACGAATGTTCAACTTTAAAATTAATGGACGCACAACAAAAAAAAAATTGAAGAAAGACCATTTAAAATAAATAAACCAATTTAAAATAAGTTTAGAATAAATCTGAAAATAAATAACAATTTTATTATTAAGTTAAATAATACAGTGTCCAAAAAATTAAGTTAAGTCATATTAAAGTCAATAAAGCGACCGTGCTAGAACCACGGGATTCGAGGGGTGCCTAACACCTTCCCCTCGGTCAACAGAATTCCTTACCCGAATTTCTAGTTCGCAGACCAATAAAATAGAGTCAAATTTCCTTTTGATTAGGGATTTAAATAAGGTGACTTGGAACACCAAAACTCAATTTCAAGTGGCGACTCTGAATAATAATTATCTCTTTTCAAAATGTCACTTTAATTGGAAAAACTCTTTTTCTTTCGAAACAAAATAAAAAATCAAAAATATATTGAGTGAGAAAAAAAAAAGGGGCCTGACACTACTATTACATATATTTTTAAAATGATACATCTTATTACTTTCTTCATTTTAAAAAGAATGTTTTTTTTTTGCAACACTTTAACTTTAACGTTCTACATGACATGTTTAAGACTACAAGATTAAAGGGTGTTTTGGTACATTTAACATAACTTTAATTCAGAATCACAAGATTAAAAAGTTTCTTTTTTTTCTGAAACTTCGTTCCAAGTCAAACTAGGTCATTCTTTTTTAAACGGAGGGAATACTAATTAAGAGTTTTCTATCATCTACTAAGAAAGATACACTTAAATTTTGCTATCAGTAACACTAATATATGGAGGGAAGCGAGTCAATGAGGAACAAGGCTAGCAAGATTGCTTATGTATACCAAACACATGTGAATCACACAAGATACACACTAATACACTAGTGTCAATTTTTTATTATTATTATAGCAAAGTAATTGTTTTGTAGTACCTTATGTATTTTACTCAAAAAGAAAAAGTACTTTGTTAATAAAACTCTTTGCTATATTGATAGGTGATTTTGAACCCAATAAATAATAGATAAATCGTATTAAAATTAAAAACAATTTAAATTTTTTAAATTCGTCGTAGACGGTGCAAGCAATTAATCTATAATTTTTTGGGGACTCATGAGTCATGCCATATATTAACATTATTTGAAGAAATTTAGATGATAATACTTTCTTGTATCTACTACTCTTTCCATTCCCTTTAATTACTAGTCTAATTTGCATTCAAACTCTTCTTAAAAAGATAATTAAGTATTTATTAAATTTAACTATTCTTATGAATAATACTTCGAAAAATGTATATTTCCTTCTTCAGGCTTCTGTCTCACTCATATGTTCAGACAAAATCTATTAATTAAGTCGTATAATTAACAAAATCTTTGATTGATTTGTTCCCCAAATAGCACCATTAAACTTAAAGACATTATATAATTAGTCTTAAGATCTCCATTAATTTTACCCATTTTGATTAGATAGACAAGAAATGATGTGATATTGAAATAATGGAGCGTGTTTGGATGTCGATTGACTTGTTAATCTTACTAACATATATAAATATGCAACAATGTTTTGCCCGTTTTATATATAAGTTTATATTCTATACTGAAAATATTGAGATCAGATGAAATTGCTATATGTTTATATGCTATATCCGTCTCTATTATTACTAGTTAAAATATGAATATTTTTATTTAATTATGTTAGATTTTGTCGAGACAAAAAGAGAATAGAAATTTCAATTGATTTTTCTCCTATTAAGTCCAAAAATGTGTGATTTGAAACTCCATTGTTACTTATTTTTATATATAATATATACATGATGATATGATGCTTTACTTCAAAATTCATTTATATATGCACTATAGTTGAAAGCAAACAATTTTTTTTAACAGTGTTACATAATTTTAGCTTAAAGGCCCGTTTGGATGGGCTTAATAAAAGCAGCTTTAAAAAAGTACTTTTAAAAGTGCTGAAACTTATTTTTAAAATAAGCAGTTATGCGTTTGGATAAAAGTGCTGAAGTTGTTATGTCAAACGTAAAAAGGGAAAAATGGAAGAAAGAAATGTTAGGGTTATATGGGTAATTTGGAGATTGTATAAAAATATTAAGGGGAAAAAGATAAAAATGTGGTCAACTTAAAACACCTTATAAGCTAAAATAAAAAAAGCACCCCCACCCCAGCTTTTAACTTTTGACTTAAAATAAGTTTTTTTTTAACTTAAAATAAGTTATTTTGAGTATTGCCAAACAGCTAAATAAGTTAAAAATCAGCTTTTAAGTCAGTTTGATCAGCTTTTAAGCTGAGCCAAACAGGCTCTAAGAATTGAATTCAGAGACGCTTTGGACTAGAAAGTCACATGTTGTAATTAGTTATATTATCATTACATTGCACCATGCACAAAACTAAGTTACAATAGTCTATTATATTACTTAATTAATCTTAATATAAATTAGCTAAATCAGATTATTATATTCTATATATATCCTACTGTATAAGATATGCAGTATCAAAGATAACAAATGTGTGGAGTAATTGAGATGTTTCAATGAATTTTGCAACCAACAGACTCAATAATTAGGACATAACAAATACAAGTAGTTTGTTGGCATTAAAGCCACAATTGTCAACTTTCACTCCAATAAATATAAAACATTGACTTCGAAAATTCGTGTATCCAAATATCAAGTTGTTGATGTGACAAAGTATTTATCCAGTTCTTGTGATTCACGCCTTCTATTTGTTTCAAATGAATAATATACATTCTAATTATTTGATTTAGTTAGTATATGATTTTTTTTTTATAATTTGTTTACGAAAAAAATAATATCTATTGAAAATAATTTATCTTGAACTTATAATTATACTTATGTATATATAAAATTTAAAATTATAAAAAGGCTTGATAAATACAAAGATTAAATCCTTTAACTTAATACAAAATCTTGGTATAATCTATTTTTTATAATCTATTAAAAGAATTGAATTCCTTTAAATCTTAATGATCTGGCTCAGCCATTCCCTCTTATCTTCAAAAGCTATTTATTGCACCGTTAAGAAGAAACTTCTAATTTGTTTTTTCTTTAGCACGTACATGACTTATAATAATACAAAGATAAAATTAAATTTGCATAAAATATAGATACGTATGTCCATATAGTTAGTCAATTATAGTATTAGCCAAAACGTTTACTTTGAATCATTGACTCTGCATAGTACCTTAGCTACATAATTTATATTTATCTCATGGTGTCTATGAATATGATTGTGACATGATAGCTAACTTTTACTCCTATATATCAATCTTTATGTACATCTTATTTTGAAATTATGGAAGAGTAAAATGTTTATATTTTTTTCCAATCCAAGCTCAAAATAAATATTGTTCGAGTTCCACACGTTTGTGGAAAGGGTCAACCATGGATTTCTTATATGATTTTGAATTATTCTTTATTCTTCAGTTTAATTTTGAGGACTGAACTATTGATTCAAGATTTATTTATTTTAATTATGTTATTAGAGATAGACTCATTCAGTTCATTTTTTTTATGTTAAGCTTTCGTCTTATATTACTGACACTCTAAATATCTAGTTTTGTTGAACATGTAAAAGGGTGTTACTTAGAGTTCCACATTGTTTGTGAGATGAAATATGAACCCCTTATATAATTATGGAAATCATTTTCTAACTAAATTTTGGGATAGTCAAATTCATAGACCATTTATTTATCAAAAAGTATTACTCCTAAAGTGATAAAGAAATTATAACGACTCAATAATTGGACTGCAATTAAGTTGCCATGTCTTGTGTGTATTTCTTGACTTTTCTTGTTTACATATTGGTTACGTAACATTGCAGTCTACAATGTTTAAAATTTCTTTTTCATCACAAATAATGCTCCACGACAAAGATGGAAATATTTCCTTATCAAATTATCTTCATTTGGGACACATAAAAATATGTGTTGGAATGTCACAAAAATGGTCGAGGAAATGAATTATTATCTCTTTATATTATATGTGTGTTTTTAGATTATTTTTAGTTTATAGGTATATTTATATGTTGAATTATAGATTCACGTAAATTTATGCTCTTTCCTTTAGATTACGTATAGATTAGCATTTTTAAACTTGTTGAGTTTTATTCGGTCGATATCAAAATTTTACCATTCTTTCAGGACTGATTTGGGTTCTTTTGGATAGTTTGTCGCATCGTATGATTACTATTTTGCACGAATCTCAAAAGAAAGTAAGATCGAGTCAGTAAGCAAATAATTATATCCGAGAGGCAAGAGTAAAAGAGATAAATAAAAATTCTTCCATTGAGCAATCCTGAAACAGATCCATCTACTTGAAATTTTAGATCTGCCTCTGTATCTGCTTTGTTGATGAAACAAATTGAAGGTTGATAATTTGTTTGCAGGAAGTGCGATATGAATTTATTTCAATATTTACGATTATGTTCTTGTTAACTAGCTGCATTATGCTAAACTTAGGTAGATCTTTATAAGTCAAAATTCAATATGAGACAACTTATTAATAAATGCTTTCTCATAACTGAAAGTAGAAGAAATGTGATCTTTTAACATTTTCATATTGGCAAGTAGGAAAATGCAGTTAGAAGTTGCAAAGGGCTGATAGTCACATATAATTAATTTATTTTTCTTTAATATATATATATATATCCCAATTAATTTTGCATAAAAGGAGATTACGATAATTATTTTCTTATATCATAAAAAAATAAAATAGTTTATATATACAATACGACTGGACAGAGTTAATGCTGATAGGGAAGTTCCTCATGTGGTTAGAAAGTACAACCTCTCTCTCTCTCTTTTTTTTTTTTATATAAGGCGTTTCTAGAGGATATTTGTGTTTTGATTTTATATTCAGTGTACAATATTTATAAAATCATATTAAAATTTAATTATGCGCGATGACTCTCTTCCCATGATTTATTTTCATTTTCAAATATTCACGCACTTGAAACATCTTACTTAAAATGAAGGAGTTCCGCTATAACTAATATTGGTATAGGTACATATCTCATTATGTCCTGTCTGTATTTGTACTTTTACTTGCGGACTTTTTTTTGAAAAAGAAAATTAACACCTTTCATGCATCTTAATCAAAAGAAAATTAACACCTTTCATGCATCTTAATCAAAAGAAAATTATGGCATGAGAAATAAGTAGAAAATCAACACATAAAGTTATGACTTGTCTTAAATTTTTGAGACTAATGACCCGCTTATTTTGTTAACTTTGTTTATTTTAATACGATCAACTCAATTTATCTTGAAATTAGGCTTTTAAGTAATTCAAATTGACTTAGGAGTGATGCGCTGGATTTACTTCTTTCTTTTTGTGTAATAAGTTTCTTTTTGTGTAATAGTAAGGGCATTGCCATCCTACAACAGGAAAACATTAAAAACTTAAAATAAAAAATTGACTAATGAAAAACTTCGTCTATATATTTTTAAATAGACATTTTCTTAATTTGATATGTTATCTTTTATCAAGTATTCTAGTAATATTTTCCTTTAGTTTTTATAGGTAGGGCAAGTTGTGATGAATATTTAGAGGGGCCAATAATAGCTGTATGGAAAATGTTGGTTTTGGTGACATTTAATTTTTTGCTTTTACATCATAGTTTTAACTTCACAAGTTTTCTCATCCAAAAACATCTTTATCAAACAACTGGCTCACTTTAGCAATAATGTGGCAACCTTTCTCTTTCACAATAAATATTTGCGTCTTTTGAAATTAATAGTAAGTTTCTTCAGTTTATTTTGTCTCCAAATAAATGGCTTTAACAGGTAATAAAATAATATTGGATGCAATGTGCTTATTATTACTTTTCCAATTAAACTACTTAAATTAGTCATTTAAATGATACTTAATTTTTTATACTAGCAACTAAAAGATACACGTAAAACCACAGTTAACTATTGCATATTTTCACCTAATAATATATTTAGAGCTTAATTAGCCTATGATTAATATTTAAATATTAATATTGGTTAGGATTAATCATATTACTAAGATTAAGATTGTTGAGTTCAATGTTTTCCTTAATTTTTGAAGGGAAGTCATTTTCCTTAATTTTGAGGATAATGAGTTGATTTGGAAAATATTTTCCAAAACTTTATCCCAACCAAACATGAGAAAATTGGAAAACATTTCCTTCGTACCAAACACACTCTATATGTCCCATAATAATAGTGAATTATCCTCAAACTATCTTGTTTGTTGAATTTTTTTTTCACTCGGTGTCTCGTATCCATATTAGAGCTCGACTAAAGCAGATTCGCACAGGAAAATCCCATATTGGGGTAAACGCTCCCTAACAAAGATAATTTCATATTCAAGGGGCTCGAACCCAAGACTATCATGTTGACGTTGAACCCAAAGATTAGTTCACTGCATCAAAAATGATTTTTAGTAGCAACGGCAATACATCAATTGCCGCTAAATAAGTACTTTTAGCGGCAATTGAAACTCTTTGTATATATCTCTAAGCCTTTAGCGGCACGGGATCTAATGACACTTAACTAATGCCGGTAAAGACTTTAATTTAGCACTCTTTATTAATATAGTATCTATTTATCGTCGCTAAAACTTATTTTTATCGTAATAGTTGTAACCCAAGGTTCGTTTACATGGACTGATTTGGAGAGAAGATATGATTATATAATAAAGTTATTGCCTTACGATAAAAGATAAAAGTAAAAACATAAAAAATACAATTTTACGGTAAATATTATTTTTGTGTACATTTTCGTTTCCTTTTTTAGGATTTGGAAAGACATTATGGATTGCAATGTTAAGATTGAGACTATTCATTGATGGAAAAAGTTAGCATTAATAGAAAATAGTTTGAAATTTCAAACTGAGACAGCACTTAATTACTTGGTTGGACTTTATATTAGAAAAAAAATCACGGTTGTTTTCTTATCTTTTAATAAAATAAATATATAAGCTTAGGGTTGCATAAATTAATTATATCACTTTCGCAATCAAACTAAACAAATGCACCACCATCACTATTATCAAAGTCAGCTAAGTTTGGAAGAGCAACCTTACCCTCATTTTTTTTAATAATATATATATATTTCAAACTTATAGTGAAAACGATACGAAAGAATATGTTTATTGCTATGATCATGTTATTTAAATGCTTAAATTACTAAAGTAAAAATAATTTTATCACTTAATTATATTTTTAACATGTTTCCTCAACCATATATATGTACTTGAGTCTATCTTGAACTTTTATGAATGTTTGAATATACAACTCATTACACAACTTATAATTCCTTAAAATACACTTTTAGCATTATCTTTTGAAGGCTAAATATCAAGATTAGTTTGTTAAACTAAAAGTAAATAAAAATAAATATATTTTCTCTGACAATTTATATTCTTAGATATAATATTCACATACTTTTATACGGTATCAATCCTAGATTCAAATAACGTCCCTGCATATAATCAAAAATATACTCCCATACGTGTATAAGATAATAATAAGTTATTTAAATAAAGTATTTATTCTCTCTAAAGCATATAGTGGTCTACAAGTATATTTCTTGGATTAGTTTATGTTATAGCATCAAAGTAGTGGTAAATTAGATCAGTAGAGGGGACTTATGGACAGGGTAGCAAATTAAAACTCAAAATAATTACTCTATCAAATTTTAATTTCTGTACACCAATAATATTATGTATCCATAAAAAATTGTGTATGTGAATAAATTCTTATGGTAGCTTTATTTATTTTCCAGCAGCATTCTGATGTACTCCAAGTCAAAAGCTGGCTGTCTTCATAATTTTATACTCTACAATTCCATCTACCACTCCTTGTTGTTCATAAATTTTGGTGATTTCAAATCTGCTATATATTTTAAAAGTTACTCTCCGTACACCAACCATAAAGTCTTTCGGTTGAGATCAGTATTTTTAAACTACGATTTATTTCTGTTGAAAATTTAAATGTATGATAAAGTATCTTTACTAGACATATTCAACTAATATCTTTTGAAAAGTTCTACGTATGTGTTCACAAGTTTCCTAATGTTCACCATGTAGATAAGTTGATCACATAAAATAAACAATTTTTAAAATATGAGATTTTTAATTGAAATATGTCATAGTTTGAGTATTCAAATAAAAGATACTGATAAATTTAAAGGATTAATTGTCGATGTATACTTCCTAAAACAACTAAGTAATTACTTAAAATGGAGAAATACTTTGGAAATAATGATGTATACATATTTGGTGCTTTTATAAATTTGTTAGTAAAATTTTAGGGGATGTTTTTGTTAATTTAGAAAATTGATAGAAATTGATCTTTCCTTTTCACATACCTAATGTTGTATGAATTATGTATGATTAATAAATATGGTTAATGTCACGAACCGATCAGTTGGTGGGAGTTGAGAGAATGACAAAAGAAAAAAACTATTATATTATATTTTTAAATAGCATTTAGCCACATGCATCTCCAAGTTGGATACTTCTTTTTATACTGAGACTTGGAATTACATTTCTCATCAACCAAAAAAATAAAAAAAGCAACAACAACACTAAAGTGTGCATTGTACAAAAAAAAAAATCACAAAAAACATACACTATTTTCCTCTCTCTATCTATCTATCCTTTAGTCTTCTTTCTCATGGATCTGATTTCAAGTTTGTTCTATGGTGTTCCTTTATTTTACCTACTTTATTTGATATGGAAGATTATCGATCGAAAAAGACACCAAAATTGTTACATTTTGGACTATGAATGTCACAAATCAACGGATGATCGAATGCTTAGCACAAAATTTTCAGGAGAAATAATTAGAAGGAACAAACACCTTGGCCTAAATGAGTACAAGTTCTTGTTGAAAGCTATCGTTAGCTCAGGCATTGGTGAACAAACATATGCACCACAAATGGTATTTGATGGTCGTGAAGCATGTCCTACATTCGAAGATGGTATCTTGGAGATGGAAGAGTTTTTTCAAGATAGTATTGATAAGGTGTTGAAGAGGAACAAAATTTCCCCTAGTGAAATTGATGTTCTTGTGGTGAATATATCCATGTTAGCTTGTATGCCATCGTTAGCAGCACGAATAATCAATTACTATAAGATGAGAGAAGACATCAAGGTGTATAACATCACCGGTATGGGGTGTAGTGCTAGCCTCATATCGATAAATGCCATACAAAGTGTTTTCAAGAATGAGAAGAACAAGGTTGCACTTATGGTGACATCTGAGTCCTTAAGTCCAAATTGGTACATTGGGAATGATAGATCTATGATTCTTGCTAATTGTTTGTTTAGGTCAGGAGGTTGTGCCATTCTATTGACAAACAAATTGTCTTTAAAAAACAAAGCCATGTTCAAATTGAAGCAACTAGTTAGGGTACATCATGGTGCAAAAGATGAATCCTATGAAAGTTGTGTACAAAGAGAGGATAGTCAAGGTAACATAGGTTTTCACCTTGACAAAACACTACCAAAGGCTGCTACACGTGCACTAGTAGATAATTTGAAACAAATAGCACCTTTGATCCTTCCTATAAGGGAGCTACTTAGATATGCTATCGCGATTTTTATGAGAAAAATGAATTGGGGATCATCATCAAAAGGAGGACCTAAGCCAATGATCAATTTCAAAACAGGTGTAGATCATATTTGTCTACATACTGGAGGTAAAGCAGTAATTGATGGTGTTGGTGCAAGTTTGAATCTAAGTGAGTATGATTTAGAGCCAGCAAGAATGACATTACATAGATTTGGTAACACTTCAGCAAGTAGTCTATGGTATGTTTTGGGGTATATGGAAGCTAAAAAAAGGCTAAAAAAAGGTGATAAAGTGCTTATGTTAAGCTTTGGAGCTGGATTTAAGTGTAATAGTTGTTTATGGGAAGTGTTAAGAGATTTGGATAATGGAAATGTGTGGAAAGATTGTATTGATAATTATCCACCAAATACTTTGGTTAATCCTTTCTTGGAGAAATTTGGATGGCTACATGATGAAGATCCAGATACGTTCAATATTCCAGATGATTATGTTATCCCATAAGGTTTTTTTTTTTTTTTGACAAAAAAAAGTTTTATCTTTTTTCTTGCATAAATAATTTCCAACTTCATTTTCTTAATTTTTTTACTTTATAGTTTTATTTTTCTATATTAGGTTTATGAGTTTGGGATGATTTAAAGATCTCATAGCTTCTTTTTTTATTGATTTTTTTTATATATATATAAGTAAAAGGAAAAGTTGTTGTTGTTGATCCATAGGTGGATTATTTTCCCAGTAATTAGGCGTTTGTCTTGTATCAAAGAAAATTGTTCCATGTATGTACCAAGACTAATCATACTATTGTTCTTATTATTCTTAGTATTTTTCTCATTGATTTAAGTCGATTCAAAGATATTGTTAACTGATATTCTCTGTTCTGAATCAAATTTCTAGGAGGGTTTTTCTTTTTTAGAGGTCCTCACATCATTACGAGATTATGTTTTCTCATCCAAATAAATATGTTTAAGATTATAAAATTCGAAATAATATTTTGATACATTATTTATATATTTAGTTTAAGATCATTAGACAATGACGAACTAAGAATTAGATAGTGATATGAAGAAGTAAATTTTTTTTAAGAGAATTCAACATCTATTATATATATACATAAGAGATAATCTATCGTGAACCACTTGTTCTTACTTTGCTTCTCTCCTACCACTAAATGAGTAAAATTATTCTTTTAATAGTTTTAAATTTCGTGTGCAATCAAACTAAAATCAATAATAATTTGGGAGTTCTCTGACCCTGTAACAGCTACCTATACTTACTCATTTCACTTACCCCACTTCCTTTAATGTCATAATGTGTGATGAATTTATTTTGTATTCATGACTTAGGTGCATGTCCAACTAAGACAATTTAAGATGCACATGAAGAACGATAGTTCAATATTTAAAACTAGCCCTAGTTGTAAAAGTACTCGTAGATAGTTTGATATGAGAGATAAAAATAATATATAAAATATACAATTAGTTTTATTTTATGCGGTTAAAAATGAAATTGATTAAATATTTTAAAAACAATAAAAAGTTGATGAAATCAATTATTCATATAATAAAATGACTAATTTCATAGAATATCTCAACCCATAAAATAACTTTAAATATCTCATCCAGTATCAAACCACTCGTTGAAGTAGTGCCATGGTCCTATATATTCTTTGAATCATTTATTACTCTTTGAAGTTTGTAACCTAATTTTGCCTCCCAATTAATTCTTCATTCCCTTGAAATGTAAACCAAAACTAAAAAAAGAAAAAAGGATTAGGCCCAAAAGAAGCCCAATACCAAAATCAAAAAACAGAAATTACAAAGCAGTTCAAAGGATAAGAAGTATTATTCTGATCAAGGCAAATAATTTACTAAACTAAGCGCATTAGGGTGAAAATAAAAATAAAAAATTGAGCATATTAAGCAAATAATAGATTAGTTGATTGTACATATTAATTGTGATCATTATCTTTGATAATGAAATCAATATGAGTTTATATTTTTCAATCTTCTGTCTCTTTGTTCATATCTCTTATTGTTATATATTGCGTACTATATCAATGAGATATACAGTGAATTGCAGTATTGAGCTCAAATTTTGATAGAATGAACAATTGTTACAATGCAATTTGATTAAACAGTCAATTAGGTCCCCTCATCAGGAACCAATCTATGTAGGAAGGGATTTATTCGAATCTCCATATTGAAAAATTACAAACTATATATTTAAGATGCAATGTATTTAAAATTATTTTTGTGGCATGGCAACTCTTTTTAGTTTTCTCTTATCTTCATTTTTTTCAAGTTCTAATTACTTGATGAAGATATATATATATATTCGATCTTAGGACTAATGATTTAGATCTAATTAACTAAAATAAGGTTCTAATCATCGTTAGAATAACAAACAATATATTTTCTCCCTAAAAATCATCAAATCAATAATTTTAGCTACACTAAGTTAAATAAATTTACTACATATTAAGGGTTGTAGTCAACTCAAACTAAAAATATGAAATGGAGAGAGATGTGATTTTTAGGGATGTTTTTGTTAATTTAGAAAGTTGATGGAAGTTAATCTTTCTTTTTCACATACCTAATGTGTGTATAAAATATGAATATTTGCACCGATCAATTGGTGCATGGTGGGACTTGGAAGAAGACAATATCATTGGTACAATGACATTTAGTCTTTGCTTGGCCCCAATAAAATTGGAGTACTCTTTATCAGTATCATGACCTCTCGACAGGAACATTTAGTCCTCGCTTGGCCCTAATAAAATAGGAGTATTTGTTAGGACAAAAAATAAGCAGGTGTAAATGCGGAAGCTAGCAAAGCAAACCTCAAAAGACCACAAGTAAGAAGACTAACGAGAAATATACCAAAAGACACAAAGATTTAATGTGGTTCGGTCAATCGACCTACGTCCACAAAGGAGATAAGCAATCCACTATGAGAGTACAAAATACAGAGGGAAACAACCTCAACCAAATTCACTCGGAATACATGGGAGGTCCACACAAGTGATAACGTATCAAGCTTGTGACCCACAAATTCTCCCCCTAACCAAAACTCTCAAAGCCCTTAAGACTACATTGTGAATGCTGATTAAGTTAGAAGGAACATGCCTCTATTTATAGAGTCCTAAACCTTTTCCTACCAGAAAAAGGATTAGTCAATCCAAAACCTTTTCCTAAAAGAAAAACTTATTTATGGTAAGAAATCAGGGCAAATAAAACCCAACAGTATTCGTTATTAGTATCATAACCTCTCGATGGGAAATGGAGCTTACATCACAAAGTAATCACATGCATGTGCAACTTGGATCCTCCTATTTATACTTAGACTTCGAATTAGATTTCTCATCAACAACAAAAAAAAAAAAAAAACACTAGAAGTGTACAATTTGCTCCACTTTGTTGTTTCTCATGGATCTCATTTCCAATTTGTTCTATGGTCTTCCTTTACTATACATACTCTATTTAATATGGAAGATTATAGATCGAGAAAGGCACCAAAATTGTTACATTTTGGACTATGAATGTCACAAGCCAACCGATGATCGAATGCTTAGCACAAAATTTTCAGGGGAGATAATTATGAGGAACAAACACCTTGGCCTAAATGAGTATAAGTTCCTCTTGAAAGCTGTCGTTAGCTCCGGCATTGGTGAACAAACATATGCACCAAGAATGGTGTTTGATGGTCGTGAAGCATGTCCTACTTATGAAGATGGGATATTGGAAATGGAAGAGTTTTTCCATGATAGCATTGACAAGCTATTCAAGAGAAACAAAATTTCCCCTAGTGAAATTGATGTTCTTGTGGTGAATATATCAATGTTAGCTTGTATGCCATCGATGGCTGCACGAATAATCAATTACTGTAAGATGAGAGAAGACATCAAAGTGTATAACCTCACCGGAATGGGGTGTAGTGCTAGCCTCATATCACTAAATATCGTCGAAAATATCTTCAAGAATGAGAAGGACAAGGTTGCACTTCTTGTGACATCAGAGTCCTTGAGTCCAAATTGGTACGTTGGGAATGATAGATCTATGATTCTTTCTAATTGTTTGTTTAGGTCAGGAGGTTGCGCCATTTTATTGACAAACAAATTGTCTTTAAAAAACAAAGCCATGTTCAAATTGAAGCAACTAGTTAGGGTACATCATGGTGCAAAAGATGAAGCTTATGATAGTTGTGCACAAAGGGAGGATATTCAAGGTAACACAGGGTTCCACCTTGATAAAACACTACCAAAGGCCGCGTCACGTGCACTAGTCGATAATTTGAAACAAATTGCACCCTTGATCCTTCCAATAAGGGAGCTACTTAGATATTCAATCGCGATATTTATGAAAAAAATGAATTGGAGCTCAACAAAAGGAGGGCCTAAGATCAATTTCAAAACAGGTGTAGATCATATTTGTCTACATACTGGAGGTAAAGCAGTAATTGATGGTGTTGGTGCAAATTTGAACTTAAGTGAACATGATTTAGAGCCAGCTAGAATGACATTACATAGATTTGGTAACACTTCAGCAAGTAGTCTATGGTATGTGTTAGGGTATATGGAGGCTAAAAAAAGGTTAAAGAAAGGTGATAAAATGCTTATGATTAGCTTTGGAGCTGGATTTAAGTGTAATAGTTGTTTATGGGAAGTGTTAAGAGATTTGGATGATGGAAATGTGTGGAAAGATTGCATTGATAATTATCCACCTAAAACTATAGTGAATCCTTTCATGGAACAATTTGGATGGCTACATGATCATGAAGATCCACATACTTTCATTATTCCAGATGATTATGTTATCTCTTGAGTTTTGTCCTTTTTTTCTTGCTTGAAAAAGAACAATATCATACTATTATTGTTCTTAGTATTTTAAGTACTACTTTTCTAATTAGTTAGATACATTGTTGTTGGTTTAAGTCAGCTTAAAGATATTATTGAGTGTTGTGTTCAAGGTTTTGAACCAAATTTGCAAGTAAGTTTTTTAATAAAAAATATTTATCAGGAAGGATTTTTTATTTATTTTTGTGTTTGATACCTAAGTAAAAAATAATTAAATGTAATGTAGACACTATAGTTTGAGAGATTTCATAAGTTGTATACAATTTTGGATGGTCTAATCTTTACCTATACTACTCATTTTATAAAAAAATTGTTGTCCCAAATACCTTTTAACTATGACTTAATTCCGCTAGGCAAATATTTTGAGAGAATATTTTCCCTAGAGCATAAGTTCAATTCTATTTAATTCGCAAGGCAAACACTTATCCTTAATATTAAAAAATAAGTTGTTTGGCACATGTTATGCCTATAAACACACGTTCATATTATTGTACATATATATATGCATGCTCCAAGACATTAGTTATGACAAATAGACATAAGTTCCCTGTATGAATTTTTTAAGGTATAATGTTCTAAAACTGATACGTCCAAATTTACAAAAAAACTTATGCCATTACATCCAAGATATGTCTAAGGTGAAAAAAACAAAAGAGGCAAAGCCATGGGTTATATATATGTCTTATAAGGTATAAGTTCAGTACTGTATGAACTTTTTTAAGTGTAATATTCTAAAATTGAACTTATGCTTTATATGACATAATTTGTGTTCAATGAATCTTTTTTTGTCTTGTGATTTATTTGCTTTGATATGAGGGATATTTTTGTCTGCATTTGCGGTGCATGTAAATCTGCTAGCTTTAGAAAATATCATATATATATATATCTATTTTGAGAAACTAATAGAAATTAGAAAATAATATCAGCGCACCCACTAAAAGCGTAAGAGTATCATTCCATTATTGGTACAAGCTAGAGAATCAACCCATAAGACCTGCGTTTGAATCTAGCTTGAGTATTTATTTCATTGTTTTTATTTTAAGTTTATCTTAGAATTCATATTTGAGCTAAAATAATATTAAATATTTGAGCTAAAATAATATTAGTGCACCCAAAATCTTCAAATCTTAGGTTCACTTATGCCGAAATCGGTTATTCCCTCAAACTATATATGTATACCGAGTACTGACCCCTCAAACTATATAAATTACTGATTGACTCATTTCTACCCTACTTCCCCTTAAAGACATTTGTTTTGTATTATGATTTGGTATATGTCCAACTAAGACAATTTAAGATGCACATGACAAACAAACCTGCAATGTCCAAACTAATCCCGACAGTACCACTGCAGCAATAAAAGTTATTGTACCAATCCTGGTTATAGTTGAGTGATACGTATCTTATTATCGTTTATTAAAGGTTTCAGGTTCAAGTCTTAAATTTAAAATCATCATAGTTAATTAGAAAGTATTTATAAATTTTATTACGTACGATGCGAATATAATGAGAAAAAACCATCAAAGTTGTTTGCCTTATAAGTCCTATTCTTAGAAATTTAGTTTGATGTTTGAAATTTGAAACCTAATTTGTTACCTCCCAACCAATCTTCCTTTAATGGCTATGCTCTCCACTCGGTGATCAGACACTTGTAATTATTAGTAGGTCCTTGTACTTTCTTCTGAATATGTAGGCCAACCTTTTCCAAGTTGACATGGAATAATGTTGAGCAAGTAGCAAAGCATAATCCCTAGCAACTCGTTGTATCGGCCTTTCGCCCATTTATTGTTATCACAAGATAATTCATTTAATTTGCATACAAACATTCTTACCTAAAAAAGCAAAGGCATGGATCATCGTAAGAAAATGAATGGAGGCTATTAAGTGATTGATCTCGATCTATATATTTGACATATCGTAAGATGAGGTTTTGTTAATTTGAAGGAGGTACAAATTCATAGTACATTAGCCTCAAATAATTAGAAACTTTAAATTATTAGACATAACACATTTTTATCTATTTTTTTTTTAAAAAATGAATTAGTGACAGATAAATTTGATAGCTAAACAACAAAATTCGTTATTAATATCATGATTTAACGAGCTATAAAGGCTTAAAAAAGATAAAACTTGTACTTGTCAAAAGAGGAGGTATTTAGGGATAATACATATATTAGACCCTAAACTTAGCTTCAAATTTTAGTTTTGACCTCCAACTTTTATAATGCACAAACATGCACTTTAACTATCCAACTTTTAAATAAATAAACACATGAATCCTACATGGCACAATACACGTAGGACACCACGTAGGACAAAAAATGATATGTATGACAATTGTGTCTATTTATTCAACTTTATACAAGTTTGAGTGTCTATTTGTGCACATCCAAAATTGAAGAGCATAAATGTGATTTGAAACCAAGTTAAAGGACATATTTATGTATTATGTTAGGTATTTACACCACTTCTATTGATTATAAGAAGGTCATAGGAATAACACTGTTGACACCCAATTTTTGACCCGCGTCGGTATAAATTAGTTATCGAGCTTCCTAAATTTTCCGAATATTTTAAATTAATCAGTTTTAAAAATTTTACGAATATGATAATATAATACATGAGAGTTATGTTACTTTGAATACTTTTTGTCATAAGTTTTAGGTAATATACATATCTACGTTAATTATGTATATAAGTAGTATATCTTATGATTATTCAAAAAAAAAAACCATCGAAATATACATTTAAATGTTTTATTAAAGTAGTTTAATTTTAATTATAATTATGCGTTTGAATCACTTTTTACGATTTTTAATAATTATTTTATTAAATAAAAGCTCGTTAATTGGTTAACGCGAAATTCGTCATTTTCGTTAGTTACGTGTTTAATTAATCCAATTCCCTTCCCTATTCTAATTAACTCCACCAGCAGCCCACCTTATACCCAATATTCCCCACAGCCCACAAACTCAAGGCCCAATTCCCCCCAGGCGGCCCATCCTCTTCAACCCAGTCCAACATCCCCTTTATTTCTTTTAAAAAATACCAACCCAACACTTAACAGCCCAACTCCCTTAAACTCTAACCCAACCCAATTAACCCACACTCAACAGCCCAAAACATAAAATATCCAACCCATCCTACCTGACCCGCTCCGACCCAAACCCTTGACCCATCCAACCCGACCCAGACCCTCTCTCCTCTTCTTCCTCCCCCTTTACGCCATTTCCAGGAAGAAACAAAAGAACGCAGAGAAACAGAAAATGTAGAAAAAGAAGAAAGACCCAAAAATGGAAAAATCGTCTCTCCCCACGCGACTTCTCCCTCCCCCAACGTCTCTTTCTTCAACACACTGTACCGTGTACAGTGCTTTTCGGCAAGCAGACCTGCGTTTCGTCCTTGTGACTGTGAGATGAAGCCACCTCGCTCACCAAGGACGCTCAATCGATCTCGACCGTCTCTCCTTCCCTTCCATTTCCGGAATGAGACGAATTTTCAGAAAAAAGGGATGCTACACTGTTAAGGGAAAAGGATTTCGAATTTGAAATTCGAAATGGGCCTGAAATCTCCCGCCCTTCCTCTTCCGAAAACCCTAATCTTCTCTATAAATACCCCCTCCGAAAAACGTCGTTGGGGTTGGAGTTTTTCTTGAATTGGAAATCGTTGAAAATTGGGAGGGATTTCGCAATTAGAAAATTCGTTTGAAAATCTCGGGAGAGAAATTTTAAAGACAGATCTTATCCTCTTGGAAAAGTTTTCTTGTGTATCGTTCAACCCATAGCAGAATCGTTAGGTTGGGAAACTGATTTCAGGCTTCATCGTAAGATTGTTCTGTTGATTCTTCTTTTGTCCAGCTTTGAGAGGAGTTGAAAAGGAAGTCGAAAGATATTCCCATTCCGCCAAGGGTGCGCGACTGTGATATTCCGCTAGACGCCTTCGCTGTGGTTCGAGGGTGGTTTCTGTGGTTGAAGCTCGCCATTTCCTTGCTCGACAACGTTCCATTCGCTGCACTCCAACAG
>NC_028647.1:66001357-66003188 GCF_001406875.1 Solanum pennellii | reverse complement strand
TATAGTATATTAAAGGACGGTTTGCGGAACCGCAGTCGGACTTTTTTATACTCACCCTGTTTCGAAATTAGCGGCAATTTATTGGTTCGTTAGGCGTCCAATGGTTGTCGCGAGTTTCAGCCCAAATTGTCCGTTTGGGTTCCCGGTCCTTTCAAAAAGCCACTCTTAGTCAAACTAGGATAGAGCGAAATCAAATCCCGAATAATAGCGCATTGGCCTAAGACGACCCGACACCCAAGGAGTGTCGGGCCCATTAGAAAGACCACCTTGAGTCCAAAGAGCCTACGGCTCGATAGGACGTTCATATTATGTGTTTAAATTTAAAGGATGTATACGGTGTTCGAGAAAATATTTCAAATGACGTATACATCCCTCAAATCGCTAGGCCCACCCTTGGCAGAAAGGGTCACATATCTGTTTAGAACGCGCAATATTTGTTTATAACTGCTTATGTGAATATGTTGTTTTATCTGGAGATATTCTAGCTCCCTGTTCTTCAAATATTTTTTAGAACCCATAAGCACAAATATCGAGTCACTATCGAAAGTGCGTCCAAATACTCTTCGAGTCTTTAGTTTCCGAAAAAAAAAATCGAACTTCATTTTTCTTTAGTATTACTCTCATACCAGAAAAGATTCATCATTTCAAATCAAAAGAAATTTGAGAAATTTTATCTTTCTCGACTCTTACAAGGAAATTGGAGTTACATCTCAATCAAAAATCAAAGTACGGTAATGAAAGATATCGTCAACTTTGTCTCGACTCAAGTCGACATTTCACTAATCCCAAAGTCAAGTAGACAAATTTCTGTCTATTTAACCATTTCTCTATATTGGTTTCTCTATATTTGTGAGCAGGTTTATATCCGAATAAAGCAACTCTTATGTGTTTATACCTAAGTGTGATATCTTGTATTATTTACCATCTCCAGGCACTAACATATTGGTCTTTTGAGTTTTTTCATTCGACAGGTATTTAAAACTGATTTGTGTTGATAAGTTGGTTGATCATCCGTATTTCACAAAGTCTGAGGCCTCTAAAGATTCCTTCCCCGATCAAATTTGCAAAAAGAAAAAAGACAACAATGGGGGATAACAATGATGAGATTGACATGAATGATGTTGTCGTGGCTCAACCCGTCGCCGCTGATAAAAATGAATTGATTATGCAGTTGATGCAACAGATTGCCGAAATGAGGGTCGAAATGCAAAGAATGCAAGATGGGTCTAATCCAGTTTCATCTTTCAACCCTCCAAGAGATGGAAGGCCTCCACTCCACTTTCCTCCCTCAAGCACGGAACAAGTTCAGAACCTTCTCTCTAACCCCACTCAAAATCCTCCAACCATTGACTTAACTACCCCCAATCCCCGTCACGCCACCACATCGTGTCAAGCACCACAACATCCTCAAAATACTAACCTTCAAATCCTCCATCTCCCTCAAAACCAAAATACGAACGATGCTCAAACCTTTCCCCATCTTCAAAACCAAAATACTGATCCTCAAGCTATCCCCCAAAATTATCAAGCCACTCAAGTTACCCAGTATCCCTATATTGTTCCACCCATACCTCAAAAGACTACTTTCCAAATCCCAACTTCAAATGAACCTTATGCCGACTGTTCCGAGCTTGATCACTATAAGGAACAGGAGAGAGAGTGGAGGTCAAAAGAAGAGGTACTCAAGGTGAATATGAAAGAAGAGATTAGGAAAGCCATGAAGGAGTTGCACAATATTTCCGAAGTCGATGGATTGAGCTATAAGGATTTATGCATCCATCCGAATCTCGACCTCCCAGAAGGGTTCAAAGTGCCAAAGTTTGTCACTTTT
>NC_028647.1:65848231-65995641 GCF_001406875.1 Solanum pennellii | reverse complement strand
CTCTCTCTCTTTACTACTTGTTTACGTTCTTTTGTCTTGAATTCCGTTAGTTTAGGATTAGAAAACTCCAAATCCCCTTCGAAACGCCCTACTCTTTTATCAAGCTAAAACTAAGTCTTAAAGCAATAATGTTTCAAACTCGTAAAACTCGTTTAAATAAAAATCATAAGGAAGTTAAGCTACGAAACGGACTCGCAAAAATATAAGATAAACAACAAATATTTCAACTTGTGAATTTGGCTAAGTAAATTCTGATAAAATTCAAACTTCAATTTGCAAAGGTTAAAACAAAAATAGTCAAATAAGTTAATCGCCGGAAAACCGTAAGTTAGCGGAGTGTCTTAGGTGCCTTACACCTTCCTAAGACACTAATAGGAATCCCGAACCCCTTAAATTATTTCCAAAACGATTTTTTCTGTTTAAGTTGTTTTTGGAAACAAAGTTTTCTTGATTTTTCTTAAAAATTAAGTGGCGACTTCTAAAGTCGAAAATACCCTTAAAATAAAACGAACTCTTCTCGAAATCATTTTTCGATAAAACAGAAATGGCGACTCCGCTGGGGACGGAGGATTCTAACCCTAAGACTAACTGTTTGACTAACTTGTAATTTGTTGTTTAAATTGTTTAAATTGCTATGTTTTTGAAAAATTGCATTTCTCTCATGGCATTTTTCCGNTCTAAAGTCGAAAATACCCTTAAAATAAAACGAACTCTTCTCGAAATCATTTTTCGATAAAACAAACACCTTTCAAATTTCAATGTAAGAAGCTAAGATTGTGAAGTCTCATTCTCCATTTACTAAGACGTTAGATACTTAAGTAGTACTACTTGTGTCAATTTCATTTAATATCGATACTAACATTTCTCAATCATCAAAATATTGGTTAATGTAACTTCTTGCTTTCGAAGTGGAAAAATCACTAAATATCATACCAACCAAATAAACAAGATGATTTACTCAACATGTATTCTATGGAAAAAAAAAATACAATTTAATTTCTTTCGAGTTATTTTGATTTCAGATGAGCAAAATATTTAATTTATAACTGTGATATAAATAAATACTAAGTAGATAGTATTTCATATATTTAATATGAGAATATGCAAATAAAAACTCTTAAAAACAGGTTGAAATTAAATATTAATTTGCGCTCATCAATTTTTAAGATTATATTTAAAGGTCAATTCAATTCTCGATGGAAACGAAATTTTGCGAATTCTCCCCCGAACTGAAAGATCATTTCGAGATCTTTCGAACATATTCGAGGGTTTAAAAAATTATATAACAGTACTTGAATAAATTGATATTAACCCAAAATAAAATATCTTTAAGCTTAACCTATAAAATTCTGATCTAATCGAGTGAATTATCTATATTTAGGGTCATTGTGATACTCTTGAACATTACCTCATTAGGGAGAACATTATTGAAAATTGCACGGGTTTGTAAAGCATTAACTATCGATGTCACCATCCGATTTGTGATCGGCATTCGGTGCCATATTTTGACGTAACCTTCTAATAATTAAATAACTCAAAAACTTTGATCTACAAACCTTTTACATGTTTGAACTTGTACATTGACATAAACCAATGGTAGATTACATCGAAAATTAATAGAACGTTGCAATGGCGAATTTAAAATTTTAAGGTTGTATGCTTTGAAAGAGACGGAGTCAAAAATATAAAAAAATACATGTTAATAGTGAGATTCAAACTCAAATTTAACAATACCAAAAGAGCCTTAAGCACCCACCCAAGAGTCAACACCAGTCGAATCATTTGTTCATCGACTGCTATATGTTAATTTTATACAAATACCTAACTAATGCTCTCACGAACGTTCATTTAATATAAATCTTATCACTTAATTGATTATTCATAAGTTAAAAGATAATTTTTGAAGGTTTGAATTTGAAAACTTTAAACAGAGATGTATGAAATTGATTTTGAAGTGGCTAAACTTTAAAACTTCATAATTATTGGCTATTATTTAAATAAGTCCAAAAAACAGTTACTTGTGGCACTTCGCCCGGTAAAACTCGAACTACACCCGGCTGAGGCCCATTAACTCATCTTCTCCTACAATTTCACTGTAATTTGATCAATCGAGCGTTTCTCTGTGTGTTCAATCGGAGAAAACAAAATGGAGGAGAAGCTCAGCTGTGATGGAGGTCACGAATTCAAGCTGCTCTTATCATGTCCTTCTGGTTTATCTCCTTCACAGGTTACTTTACCTTATTTTTTTTCTTCTGTATGCTCATTTTTTGTGATCTGAATTTGTTCATTTGGTATAAGGTGTCAGTTGTTTTCGATGAAGTATACGATAGGATTCCCCATACAGATCATACTTTGGAGAAGTCCATTTCTGAGGTTCTGTTACATTCTCCTTCTTTTTCGACATCTTTTCGTGTTTCTGGATTCATAAGTTAAAACTAGTTATTTTTAGTATGAAAAGTACAAAGGAAAATTTGCTAGCTTCTTTACCATGTGTAATCTATCTGCTGTACTGAGCTGGTATGTACTCATCAATTAATGCTGCTTAGTTTGTTCCAAAAAGAAGGAATAACAGGACGAAGGAGCATGAGCCGTGAGGTTAATGCTAATTGTCAATGAAATTGGATGTTGATTCCTTGTATTTTTCGAGTTAAAATTAGACGTGAAGTACTATATATCAGAGTCTTTTAACAGAAGATGTGCAGGAAACATTTGAAAAAGTTCACAGTCAAGATAAAATGTTTGACTTCCAAATAGTTATGGTTTCATGCAACAAGAAACAGAAAGCATATTTCACCAATGATACTAACTTTTGCTGATTGTTGGAATCATTCCTGATTGAAAGGCCAAATATCAAAATCTAGTTTTCTCGTCAATAGTCTGTACGATCAAAAGTTATAATTATCACTTCTACAAATACCAAATTTGTTCTGAATCTTTTGAATGGTGTAAGGTTTGTTAGATATGGGATGCAAGAGTTGAACAAAGTTCATCACTTTACAATGGAACAAAGTTCAGGGTATGCTGCATGCTTTTGCCATTGCATATGTTCTACTTTTAATTCTGAATAACAGAGTGTTTGACTAATAGCTGTTCAATCTAGATTTTGGACAGTTAGTGTTTGTCACTCACTTTTATGACCACAGTGGCTACTTGCTTATAAGAGAGTATACCTGGTCATTTCTCGTTTATCAGATTCACCCAATAAGCTGCATATCCTGATTTATTCCTCTTAAGTTTTTCTTCTATATGCTGATTTTACAGTATGGTGGATACAACTTCAATGTAGAGAATGATCCCAAGCAACAACCTCACGTTTCCCTTCATCTTGGTCTGACAGATTATAGGTTCTTCTCTATATTTCTCCTTCTTCTTTCCTTCCTTCCATTGTCTTTTCATTTAAGTATGTGATTTTCCATTTGATGTGCATGTGATGGAAAACTATAATGATTTACTCTGCCCAGTGCAATTCGGACAAGCTAATTTGTTGTCCCAATCTTATCTCCAGAACGTCCGAACCATGAATCATTTAATGTGATTTGTTCTTTAGAATACCATATTTCTTGTAGTTGGGAATCAACATTAATTACACCAGGCAGCACATTGAATCCTCCCCAGCCCATTTTTTTAGTTTCTCCACATTTCTGGTTGACATCTGCAGTTAGTATTGCCGAAATCACCGGTGTTTAAAAAAATACGTATTGCAGAATGAAGATACTGATAGTGGTGACAGCATATTAACACTCCGGAATCCCAAATTAAAACTCTTTTCTTACCAGAAGGTATCTGCTTAACTTTCAGCGTAGTTGTGGAAACTTCAAGATTTTCTATTTTACTGATTCTTCTTTATGCTGTTTAGGCACTACTTTTTGCAAGGGATACCATCTACTGTAAAATGGAGAATTAGATCTCTGGTGTTGTATGCTCCATGTCTTGAAAATCTAGGTTTACTTTCTGAAGTTCTGCCAAATTGTTTTCATACATATCAATCCCCCTTTAATTTGTCATCTTCCCTGATTTCAATTGTATATTTGCTCATCAATAGCTATATGAGGCATCTTCCATACCACTGTTTATGTTTTTATTTGTGTTGTTAAAATCTTGGGGTCTGAAAAACGAGAACTTGTAAATGTCTGCCATGTGCCGTCTACACTTTACTTGTATCCATGCATTTACTTGTATAGAGGAAGAGCGAAAAATAGAGGATAAAATGATCTTCTAACATTTGAAAAAAAATTCTCATCAGGACATTCGTGGGAACAAATTTAAGTCCTATGTGGGAAAGATTTCTTGTTCCATCTGATGGTAAGCTTCCAATGATATACAATTGGTTGTCTGCCTTCCTTCTTACTGTTGGAAATGATTGTACTTATACCTTTTATATGTCCAACATAACTGCTATATTGACATTATATCGATAATGCGGAAATAGAAAGAGACCCTAAACTCTAATAACAAGAAATAAAGGATAGAAGATAGACACAAGTAAGGAACTAATCGACAACAATGGTTATATGAAAGCCAAAACCTACAATTAAGAATCCAAAAACAAGCACCAAATCTATAAGATAACCCTCAAGAGGCGATTAATTCTTCGAGCAAGCAATCTACCTGAGATAACCCTCAAGAGGCAATGAAATCTTCAAGCAAGCAATCCCAAACATTGTTTAGCAACATAGGCCATAGCCCCACTCCCACAAGAGTTCCGCTCTTCCAATTTATATAATCTCAAAATAATCCAAGTCTAAATGAGCTATTCTCCTCTATTTGTAGTCCAGGCTAGCTATTACATAAATGCCCAAAATGAAACTTAAATATTTACAGAAACAGCCCAAACGGGCTGCCAGTGTAGTATGCGACGTAGCTCTTGCGTCGCATCTCTCTCTTGCGTCGCGTCCTTCTACACAACTCCAAAAGCGAGCCTTAAAGTTTTAGGCTGAATGCAACTTGAGGTGCAGTCACATCAAGCTTAGAATCTCATATTGCAAGCGAGTCCTTCTCCCTGCTCCAAGTATACCTCCAAGTGGAGTTCTGTACTTCCATTTCATCAGGGTTTTGAGCTTCAGGCCTTCATTCCATGTTCCTTCCAAGTCTCTGAAGTAGCGACTTGATGCAAAGCTCTTGAATCCCTTAGCACGGAGTGGTGTGCATGCATCATATATGAACTGCAATATAACCACAACCTTTTTCTTATTTCTTTTGGTTTCCTCTTCTTTTCTCTTTTAAACATTCCAAAATACAATCTGCAGCTAATTTGAATTTTGATGCCTTAAGAATTCTAAAAAGGATGCAATTTCTTTTGTGATGCAACATGGCGTGACATTTCAGAGAACCGGCAGTTCGAGTACTCAAAAGGGGATGAATATTATTCTAAGTGATATTCCAGGTCGAAAACCTATTTTTCATTTGTAGTAAGAGATTTAATTGGTTTCCTGCAGATGATTGTATACAGTGTCAGCACACATCAAGTCCTCTTGGTAATGGTGCAGTTGTGGAGACTTCTGACAGAAGAATACTTGTGCTTCAGAGAAGTAATAAAGTTGGAGAATTCCCTGGATATTTTGTTTTTCCTGGAGGCCATCCAGAGGTATCTCACTTCATGTAGTAAGGACAACTTTGATTGGTAATGAATTTCTGATAAATATAAGCTTTCGCAGTTCAAAATGGGAGGGGCAAAAATGGTTGCAACCCAACAAGCTACACTTAACAATTTCATGTTGAAAATAACTTCTGGATAGACATTTTAATTGAAACGTAATTTTAAGTTGGGTAACTTGTCATCTGTATTTCCTTAACTTCACCTGCTTTTAAGAAATCAGCAAACTATTGTGTTATAGGGTTATTTAATTAGAATATCGCCTGCTTTCATGCAAATCACTCTTGTTTTGTACCAAGATTAAGCTGTGGATTCTTTGATTACAATGACCCAAATATGTCCAGGTAATAAGCAATGCATGGCATGATTATATTTTATGCTTTTAACAGCCCCAAGAAGTCGGAATAATCTCCCATGAAGGCTTCCAAGAGCTAAATCAATGTCACATGATTAACAGCAAAGTTTCTCAGGAAATGTTTGACAGCATTGTCCGTGAAGTTGTTGAAGAAATTGGAACTCCTGCAGATTCCCTCGTAAGTGGTGATTTTCGTTACTCTAATCGCCATCTTTCTTTCTTCCTTTCATGTATGACCTTTCCAATTTGTTATAGGAAGTAAAAACACTAATTGGGAGAAAGGCTGCTTCCTTTGTTAATAGTGATACTTCCAACCTTTTCTTTTCTCTTATTTTCTCTCTTCTCTATTATTATTTGATTCCTTTTCTTCTTTTATTTTTCTTGGGTTGGGGGGGTGGGGGTGTATTTGACTTTTTCTTGGTCTGCAATTTGTGAGGATGATGATTAAGTTTATTATCAACTCTTTTTTAAACTTTCCACTTCTCACTCCTCTATCCGTATAAGCATGTAATTCCTAATACTCAGAAATTTTGGGTGGCAGACTAGTGAAATGTGTCTATTTTGTAGTGTCTTATCAGGCCTCAGCCTGTATATCATTCTGGGTAATTATACAAAAATAGCACAATCACGTCGGATTTTGAGAATTATAATATTGGTGGTGTTGTCAATTTGTCACATACAAATCTTTATATGATCATGTATTTCGAGTAACACGTAGTTATGATTTCTTACTTGATTTGTCAGTAAGATATACCTCAAAACTTTCATCACTCAATTAACTGTCACATTACAAATATGGTCTTTTCATCCGTGACGGGAATTATTTAGGGAACTTTGATATATGACAAACTTAATTAGCTAAGGAGGAAATCGTTTGAGCATTACAACATGTATTTCTTTTTGTGTGTTTTGGGGGTTAATATTGTCATCTAAAGGTTATCTTTTACAAATGTAGTATACGTAATATGTAGGATACATGGATTGTCAGCTGCAAAATAAAGTTGTATTCATAATATGATCAGTTGGAGACTGGTAAATTATTTATGAATATGGCTCTCTGCAATTCTTGAGGGGGGTTGTTTTTACGTGCACACTCGGATTGCCGTTCCTATTGATAAGATTGAATCATATTTTGTAGAAGCCATCTAACTCTTGTTCTTTATTCTTTATCTTTGATGTTATACTCAGTCCAGCCCCATCTTTATTGGTATATCCAGAAGAATATTGAATGTTAGACCAACTGCTTTTTTCTTCATCAAATGCGATCTTCGTTCAGATGAAATTCAACAACTGTATTCTAGTGCACAGGATGGCTTCGAGTCAACTCAGCTTTATGCTGTTTCAATGGTTAGTTTTACAAATTGTTAAATTAATTCCCGTAACTAGTCTTATCTCTTAATTTTTCCTGAACTTATGTATGGAACCACTTTTGTTGAGCTCCGTGGAGCTTAACCTAGCGGAAATCTCATGCGGGGGAGGGGGGGGGGGGAAGGAGCATCTCAGCATGTGAGTGTTCCGGAAAGGCTGGAGCTATATAGTTAAAGTGGGAGCCAATTGGAGCTTGTGGTTAAATTTGGAGTCTTTCAGATTCCTTCTGGAAACTTGTAGCATCAGTGTCATCTTTGCAATCATATAGAACTCCTGTCGCTCATAGAATATTCATAAAATGTTTGATTCATCCCAATTTTGTTGTGATTTGCTATTTTTAGTTTCTTTAGAATAGAAATAAATTATTTGTAACATGGAGCTTATTTCTGAGTTAGTGTTGTGAATGTTTGAGTTGCATGACATAACTATTATAAAAACACTAGCTGTTGTAAGACAGTAAGAGTAATAGAAAGTGATAATTGCAAATCTATCCTTTGGTTCTACCTTACAGCTCCACAATGCTTGATCCTGGCGTCTTCTTATTCAAAGCATCACTCAAACCCTTAAAATGGATGAGATCCTTCTAACCAAAACAATCCTCTACCCTTCTGAGCATGAAATTGCATAATATGAACCTTAGAGGAATTTCCTTTCTGTTCTATCTGGGGCCATTTAGCAGCTAAAGCTTGCATTGTATTTGTCATGCGAAGTTTCAGTTTGAGCATTTTAAGACTGTTGTTCATGTGCTGGACTACTTTACTATTGTTTTGTTTATGATTTACGGACATCACCAGCTCATATTACTTATCCATGACTTAATTTCCTACTCTTTCTTTTTTGTCAGAGTGATCTAGAGAACATGGCTTCTAAAATGCCTGGCTGCCACAGAGGAGGCTATGCACTCTACAAATTAATGGTACAAGGCACAAGTGATAGCTTATCACATCCTTTGCTGAATGAGAACTTTGTAGCCTCTTAATCTCGTCTGCCTGATTTATTCATGTTTGTCTCACAGTCGTTGAAGTTCAATCACATGAAGGCAAGTGATAGGTAATCACATCATTTGCTGAAAGAGGAATGTAGCCTCTTAATCTCTTGTATGCCTTATTTATACAACGTTTGTCTCACGTTCCTTGATTTGTTATTTCATTGATCAAAAGAAAAGTTCCCATGGAAATCTAAGTGAGCTAACATACACAGATTATGTAATTTTGTCATGTCGAATGACAAGCAAACACATATGTCTTTGCTTCTTTACTATGTATTGAGCTGCATTATTTTTGTTTTATGAATTGATTTATTCGAATATTGGCTGCCCGTTTCTCTTTTACTTGTTCTGTCAAGGCTTATGTACCGACTTCTAACGTCTGGACCAAAGAATTATCAAGAACATCGTCATGCCTTTTAATTTTATTATCTTAAACATATTGTGTGTGTTATGTTAGAATTAAATTCCTAGCTTTAAAGGTTTATTCCAAAATAATCAATTTTGTAAAAGCAGTAGAGTCAAGTTGTCACCAGGCAAATTACGTCAATTATATTTCTAAATCAATATCTGATTTCTATATGAGCTTTTTAAAATAATACGGAAAAAGAAATCAAAGTTTTTATCACCACAATGGATTGAAAAAACTATGTTAAACATCCTTATCTTCAATCCTAAGGTTGTGAGTCGAGATTCCAATCCTCTTGGGTTAACTTCCCAAGGGAAAAAAATAAACATTCAAACCAAACACCATTCGGATTATTTTTCATTTTTGAAAACTGAAAATATTATGCCTTTTTTCAAATATTTCATGATGTCTGTCTTTCTATATTTGGAGTGATGTGTCTAAAAAATTACAGCACAGATATATGTGTGTGGTGTCTAGACCTTCTGGTAATATGGTTAGTGAAACTATTGACCAACCAAAGGAAGCAAATTTTTTTCTTCAGTTTCATCTCAAATTATTTAAAAACAAATAATATTATAATAAAAATAGACCATTAATATTCTTAATGTGAAATTCAATATTCAAATCATCACCACCAACTTCAAAAAAAAAAAAGTTCCATTCTTTTGGTTCTTTTTTTTTTTCTCTTTTTGTTCAAGAACTCAGGGTGGTGGTTCTAATTTTTTTAAAGTTGTTTAATGCATGTCCTTTTTAAGAAGCTTATCTTCCATTTCTAAAAACCAATATACAAAGGTTGTTAATTTTCATCATAAAAAAGCTTTCTTTTGGAGGGGTTCTTGAAATTATATCAAGAAAATTGCAAAAAGGTGGAAGACTTTTTCATGCCCAGGTGAAAAAAATTCCCTTTTTTCTTTGTCTTAGTTTTGCAATCTTTGATGGTGTTATATACTTAAGGAATGAAAACAAGACATAGGATATCTGGTACTTGTTGTTGGTGGGAGGTGACAGGTATTCTGGCCTAGGAAAAATATAATTTAAAAGCTTTATTTTTTGTTGATTGCTGGCTAGCTAGTGTAATGGAATTCATGAATTAAAGATTGAAAGTGAAAGTCTTATCTTCATGTGGAAAAAAATATGTTTAAAAGATTTTGTTGTTTCAGGCTATTGATAATGTTAGTGAATTTTTGCTTTTGATGAATCCAGGAATGTGTGATTATCCAATAAAGTTTGTTTCTTGAAAGTTTACTAGAGTTGAAAAACATGATTTGTTGATTTAAGTGTTGTGAGGGAACAAGAATACATAGCATATTGGGAACTTTTAATAAGATGGAGACACCAGCAGCTCAGCCAACTACACCCCGGAAAAAGATGACGAAACAATTAACAGGGAAACGCGATGATAGTGCCTTGCATTCGGCAGCTAGAGCTGGAAATCTTGTTGCAATCAAAAATACTATCGAGGAAACGGATGAGGAAGAATTGGCAGAGTTATTGATAAAGCAGAATTCAGCTGGAGAGACACCTTTGTATGTTGCAGCTGAATATGGTTACTATGAGGTGGTTAGGGAGATGATCATGTACTATGATCTCGTTGCAGCTGGAATCAAAGCCAGGAACGGCTTTGATGCACTGCACATTGCTGCCAAACAAGGAGATTTAGGTAAGCTGTCGATGTTCCATCAGACGCGTATCTAGGATTAAATCTTTAATGTTCTTAGCACTAAATTTATTCTACTTTTGAAGTTTTGGGTTTCAAAAATTGAAATTTTCCATGTCAATTATACTGAGTTTAGTTGAACTAAGCTATCTAGATAGCATCATTATAGCCTTTTCCATTTTCTGATGTCTAAAAAAGGTAATCTGGTGCACTAAGCTTCAGCTATGTGCGGGGTTGATTTATGGAAGGGCCGGAATACGATGGTCTATTGTGTCCAGCCTTAACCTGCATTTCTACAAAAAAAATTCCACAACTCGAACCTGTGACATTCTGGTCACTTGGAGGCAACTTTACCAATTCTGATGTCTAGTTTATGAATTTTTTGATGAACTAGCTTGTTCATTTTTGGTAATGTTGCAGATGTGGTGAAGGTATTGATGGAAGCACATCCCGAGCTTGCGATGACTGTTGATGTAGTAAATACAACAGCTTTGCATACTGCAGCGAACCAAGGGCACTTAGAGATGGTGAATTATCTCTTGGAGGAACAAAGCAGTTTGGCCACTATAGCTAAAAGTAATGGGAAAACAGCATTACATTCTTCAGCAAGAAATGGACATTTGCAGGTTTTGAAGGCTCTTTTGAGTAAGGAGCCAGGGATCGCAACGCGGATGGATAACAAGGGACAGACCGCACTTCACATGGCTGTCAAAGGACAAAATCTTGAGGTTGTAGAGGAGCTCACTAACGCTGATCCTTCATTACTTAACATGGTCGACAATAAGGGAAACACACCTTTGCATATAGCGTCTCGTAAAGGAAGGGCTGAGGTATGTTTCATCTAAAACTTCTTTCTGTAGCTGATGTTAGATGGGAAACAGTACTTACAGAATAATATGAGAAAACGTCTGCGCGAAGTTTGTGGAAATGTCATTTATCACACATGTAAATATGAGACACTGAATCCTAGGTCTGCTCTCTGTGCCCGGGACAGAAAACGAAAGCTGTACAATATTGCTGATCTTTTCGTGTGTTTCACTTAGAGACGAAAATTTACACTCTTTTCGTGTCTACATGTGTTATTAACATGTCATGGATGTATTCCTTGCACTTGAACAACTTACTTCATATATGATCCAAATTGTTGATAGTATAAATTAAGAGTAATTGTTGATCACAGAGGAGAACTGACTTGTTTTAAGCTTATGCAGGTTGTTAAATTGCTGCTCTCACAGAACGAAACAGACACGGAAGTTATCAATAGGTCACATGAAACAGCTCTAGACACTGCTGAGAAAATGTCACAGGCTGACACAGTAGCCATCCTGCAGGAATATGGGGTTCAGAGTGCCCGAGTGCTAAAGCCACAGGCAACGAATCCAGCTAGAGAGTTGAAGCAAACCGTTAGTGACATTAAGCACGAGGTTCACGATCAGTTAAAGCACACAAAACAAACTAGAAGACGCATTCAAGGCATTGCTAAGCGGTTGCACAAGATGCACAGAGAAGGGCTTAACAACGCGATCAACTCAACCACAGTTGTAGCTGTACTCATTGCCACAGTTGCGTTTGCAGGAATATTTCAAGTGCCAGGGCAATACTATATGGATCCGACCAACCTCCCAGAGGGCCATATAATTGGAGAAGCAAACATATCAAACCACCCTGGATTCCTGGTGTTCTTTGTCTTTGACTCAATCGCGTTATTCATTTCACTAGCAGTTGTGGTGGTGCAGACAACAGTGGTGGCTATAGAGAGCAAAGCAAAGAAGAAGTTGATGACAATCATAAACAAGCTAATGTGGGTAGCATGTGTGTTTGTATCAGTTGCATACTTGGCTCTATCTTTTGTAGTCGTTGGCACGCGTTATTGGGTGATGGCAGTTATTGTAACAGTACTCGGGGCAACTATAATGGCTTCAACAATCGGAGTAATGTTATATTGGGTCATTAAGCATCGCATCGAGTCATCCAACAAGAAGAGCATGAGAAGGAACTCTATGGAATACTCTGATTCAGCCCTCTCTGATGACAACAATGAATTCAAAATATATGCCTTATAAAATGTAACTTTTTTGTTTCTTTGACAATTGAGCTTTGTTTTTGCTGCAAAAATTTTGAGACTAGTACTATCTTTACACTACTTTTATATGGTGGAAAATTTTGAGACTAGTACTGTGTTAACACTACTTTTATATGGTGGAAAATTTTGAGACTAGTACTGTGTTAACACTACTTTTATATGGTGGAAAATTTTGAGACTAGTAGTGTGTTAACACTACTTTTATGTCGCTTCAACCTCCAACTTACTAAATGACCTTCGATCTAAGTTTAAATCTTTAGAGTTACTTTAGAGAAGGATTTTTGTTCGATAATACCAACTACATAGTACTTTATAGCAGAGGATGGAATTTTTATAATAATGATGATGATAATTGATGTTGCAAGAGTAAGTTGTGTCTCTTATGTAATTTATATACAATTAGAAAACACTTTTTCCGATAAATGAAAATAATTAAATCAGTGTGTAATATTTGATTGTTTGAACGTATTTTTAAAAAGTAAAAATATGAAAAATAATTTAAATAAAGTTACTTTTTTATAAAAACAAAAAATTTAGGATGAAAAAAAAAGAACAATACAGTGAAAGTAAAATAAAATAAAAAGTAAAGACAAGGTTTTGCATACTTTTAAATTCTAAATACAATTTCAAGTTGTCTTTAGAATTTTCATGATCAAATCTTGATTTTTTAAATATAATTAATAAATAAATAAAATTTTCATGGTCTTATTTACTTACATCACAATTATTTTTGTTATACAAAAAGGTAAATTTAATCCTTTTTACTTATATGTATAAAGAGTAAAATAAAATGGGTAGGGATTTAGGTTAATTCCATTTCTTTTTGTTATATAAACAAAAATCTTAGTGTTATACAAAATTGAAGCAAAATGGATGAAGAATTGCTGGAATTGCAGAGACAATTTGAATTTGCACAACAAGTAAAATCTACTGTTCGATTATCAGACCGAAATGTTGTCGAATTGGTCCAGAAACTTCATCAGCTCCAAATCATTGACTTTGATCTCCTTCATACTATCTCCGGCAAAGAATACATCACTCCGGTACCATTCGGTCTATCTGACTTTTTTTTAAAAAAAAGATTGGATTTTTGTAGTTGTAAGTTGAAAATCATTCAAGATTTTTTTAAGAGTAGCGATGTATTGTTATGTTTGTAAATAACTGTAGTTATGTGGGCGTGTTATATGACTTGGTAGCAGTTGAGAATTGAAGTGGTGGCATAAGGGGTTAATTTTATCTAAATTTGTGAAAAAAAATGTGATTTTTATGGTGCTGATATTTAGTTCTGCTTATATATGTGGATTTTGTGATCTTTCTTCATTGGGTGTTGTTTAATTGTAGTTATATATGGGTGTATGTTAGGAGCAATTGAGGAATGAAATTGTGGCAGAGATTAACAGACTAGGACGTGTTTCGATGATTGATTTAGCTGATTCTACGGGGGTGGACTTGTACCATGTTGAGAAACAAGCTCAGTATGTAGTATCCCATGACTCATCCCTCATGTTAATTAATGGGGAAATTATTTCGAGTACTTATTGGGATACAGCAGCTGAAGAAATAAACGAAAGACTTCAAGAATGTAGCCAAATTGCCATTGCTGAAATAGCAGGACAACTACAAGTTGGATCAGAGCTAGTAGTATCCATTCTTGAACCTCGTCTTGGGACTTTGGTAAATATCTGTCTTTTTCTGTGTAGAAATTTAGGGTTGACGTTATGTGATCAAAGTTTTGATATGTTTATATGGAATATTTAGATAAAAGGTAGGCTTGAAGGTGGGCAGTTGTATACACCCGCCTATGTTGCTCGTGTAAGTGCAATGGTCCGTGGTGCAGCTAGGGGTATTTTTGTCCCAATGAACACAACAGCATTATGGAACTCCTTGCTGACTTTACTGCAAGAGATGGATGGAGCTGTTGGTGTTGCTGTTGACACTTCATTTTTCCAGTCCTTGTTTAATGGCTTAGTGAAAGAAGGCGAGATTCTCGGCTCTCTTCGTGCAGGAGTTCATTGGACACCTTCAGTATGTGACCTAATTTATTATGTATTGAATTTCATTCTCGTCTTTGCACTCTTTGTTTGTGTGCAATAACTTTGTTATTCTACCTTTGCTCCATTTCTTCAGGTCTTTGCCATAGCACAAAAGGACTGTGTAGATTCCTTATTTTCGCAGGTGGGTATCTGTACTGCTCTGCTATTAATGTTGGATCTAAAGTTCTAGTTACTTTGCTTTGACATGAATTTTTTTCCGGATGTGGTCCAGTAGTACTTGTTGCTGCACCTTGTTTCTTTGAAGCATTTAAATTAATTCCTTTATGAATTTCTTAACAGAAGTTATTTTTAGTGGCTACTTTTTTTTTGGCTGTATTCATTTATTTTTGTAGTTAGATGAAATCTCCTGGACAAGTTCAAACACCTGAATGTTTCTATGGCTTTGCGGAAAAAAACAATCACCTAGATGCTCTTACCTTTACTGAGACTATATATATTTTGGCTTGAGAGGCATATACATTTTATTAGAAACGTTATCTTGAGAAAAAGTGAGCATTTGATGCCAAGTGATTAGAACAAAAATTTTGCGTCCCTCACAGAAAGAAAACTTGGTATTATATATAACCTGATAAAGCTTTCGTAGACATATCGTTACCAATTAGAAGACAATTCTTTAATCTCCAAAAAAAATGTTCTCTATTACCTTCCCGGACTTCTAAATGTTTTCTCTATTTCTTCCCAAACTTCTTAATTCTTTCTTCTAGAGTCTAGACTATATAAGATATTGATCTTCTTATGGGATTATATATATCCCTTTGTTTTTGGTAATGCAGAATTCTTTTGTTACTTATCAAGCTCTGCAAAAACTCGGGATTCCACAACCTTCTCAATTCCTGCAGGTATTTTGCGTTGCCTTTTCCTAGTTGCATATGTTCCTTGAATTTTTATCTAATTAAGTTCTGGTCATGAATGCCACTTTAGTCCAGATATCCAGATGGTATATCTCTGGACTCAACATTTGCTCACCCTTCTATAATTGAGATGCTGGATGCCGCTGTTGAGGATGCCATAGAACGTAATAGCTGGTAAGGGTCCATAAGTGGGAAAAGTTACTTTCACATACTTAATTTAGAAATGTGCGATGGACTTAATCTGTAAAAGTTGTCTCTGTTATTTGTGCAGTTCTAATCCATCTGAACGTATAAGTTGGATTTACCCTTTTGAATGTTCTTATGTTAAAAACCATAAAATTTCCTCTTACATAGAACATAGTACCATCCAACATCTAAGTTGGTAATTTGAAAGGAACAAGTGGTACTGTTTCATACTGTCATTTAATTGGGATGTGTACAGAGTAGAAAGATGACATCTGTTGACACTTTTACGAACAACATTTTCCGAAATATGAAAGCGTACGCACAGCCTGTTTGTACAACACATTTAGCGGGTTGAACTTCATCTATGGTTTCTTATGTATGATCTATTTTTATCAGTTTGTGCTCCTTTCAACTTAACTCAATATACGATCTTGGCTTGGCCACGTAAAACTTCACTACAGTCCCTGCATTGCAGGATAATGCATAATTTGACATTTTGGGGATTTTAAATTGTTGCAGGATTGATTCGCTTTCAGTTTTACCCGCTTCCTTTGGTAGCCAAGATGCATTTAAGATTTTGTCATTATGTCCATCAGTTCAAGCAGCACAAAAGGTGATGCTTCCTTGTTCCTCTTGTACACGTATCTTAGGTTTTATCCTTGTTGTATTCATGTGCCAGTGATTCTCACGTGGGTGTACTTTTTTGCAACCTTTTTTTCGGGATAATGCAAACCTTTGTAGCATTGGTTCTGCCATGAAGCAGAACCATTCCAAATATGTAGTGCATGAGAATTGTGCACTGACAATTTATAGAGAGAATTATTTTCTGACGTGATCTCATAATCTTGGTTTTGCTTTTTCAGTCAAATAGAGCACTTATCTTGGGAGATACATATATTTTTAGCAATGGGTTTGTCAAGGTATTGTAATAATTTGTACCACTGTTTTTTTTTCATTTAAAAATGTAATCTCCATTCAAACGTTGTATTGCTAAGCTTCTGTGGAAGTTCTGATACCTTAATTTTGTCTCTCTTTTTTGGGTATAAAATTTCTTTATAGGATCTGTTTGATCGGATGGAAAAAGAGATGGAAACATTAACCATTCCAGGGCTTGTCGGTTCTGGCCCTGTAGATGAGTTTCGTGTTGCTAAAGATGCTAAAGTTGGATATGATAATAGCACCATTGAAGTAAATGAAACAAGCAGTGATGCCGGTATCAGCAAACAGGCGTCGGAGAAAGGATCTAAGAAGAAAAAAGGAAAATCAGGTGGGAATATTAAGATGGCGCAAGCTGAAACAGGGACAGATAACCAGGAATCTGCCCCAAGTAAATCTAAGAAAAGCCAGAGGAAAGGTAAGGTGTCATCTGGCTCACAAACGTCAGAATCAAAGTCAGGTGTTAGAAATGATGAGGACAGTGTTGGCGGTATTTCTGAAGACTGGGTAATTCAGAAGATTATATCTCTAAATCCTGACTTTGAAGAACAAGGTACCGCGAGATTACTCTTTGCTCGAGTATTGTAGCTGTCTAGCGGTCTATTCCTAACTGCCCTTACTCTCTATTTTTCATTTGTTTCACCACAGGTCTGGATGACCCGGAGATGATTCTGTTGCCTTTAGCAAAACATCTGAGGCCTTTGCTCGTCAATTCATGGAAGGAACGAAAGAAGGCTGCTTTCACTGAAAATACCCAAAAAATAAAAAAACTACTTGATAATTTGCAAAAGAAACTCGATGAGGTAAGTTATGGATATTCATGTCTACTCCCACTATGATGAGCATTAGATACATAGTCCGTCAGCTTTGATTCCTTTGGTCAAACTCTCCAAACTCCAGGTGACCTGTGTGATTCTGTGCAAAATATTTTCTCTCACTGCAAATTGCCGACACCTTAAAATAATTATTTTTTTATTTCAGAGAATGATGTACTAGGATATCTTATTTCTCGGTGGTGGAGGCACCCATTAGAAAGTGGTCTCATCTGACACACTTCACAAAAAAAAATCCTTGTATATGTGGGATGTGGATTCATTTTCCTAAAAGTCAAAACTATATATACAATAGGCCAACACTGCTTAAAGTAATACTAAGTAAATGTCAATTTGAGTGAGAAAGACAGAAAGTAAAGCCTTAACACCAACATAGCCCTAGAGCCCGAACCACTTACAAGCCAGCCAACAGTGCTTGCCTAAAATCCTGCATTCTCCATTGTTCATTCTGCCAATGATGTCATACAACTGCTTCTGTTCTCTTTGTTGGTTTCTACATACATAAAAAATTCTTTCCTTGAGCAGTCATGTGGTCTATTTTGATTTGTGATTTGATTCCTGGTTTTCTGTTGCAGTCATTTTTAAACATGCAGCTTTATGAAAAAGCCCTCGATTTGTTTGAAGATGACCCATCAACTTCCGTAAGTTCCTCAGCTCCATTACCTAGTAGTTTCTCCAGTTGTACATAAGTACAGAATTTAATTATAGTTTCTCTTTGACGCATAGGTTCTTCTACACAAGCATCTATTGCGAACTACAGGAACCTCAATTGTTGATACATTGTTGCTTAACCTGGTAAGACATGCGAACTACTTCTTTTATTGGTTTTATTAGTATTGGTTTTTGCGAACTTAAAAGCCCCTTCCTACCCCCTTCTTTTATTATTCACTCAGGATATGCTCAATAAACTAAAAAATGGAGTTCCGGTTGAACCTCAAGCTCCCGAATCCATTTTACTTAGCCCTGGAGATAGAAGCGCTCTGGTAAATAATATTTCACTTGTTCTTCTGTTATAAATACATCGACGCACTTCGAATAATTTCTACTGTTGATATTGATGTTTATGACTCGATGCTATCTAGGCTAAGAGTCTGCCAGGTAGTATGTCAGCCAAGGCCATTGCAACAGTTGAAGCTTTAGAAGGGAAGGTCAGTTACTATTTTCTCTCTGGTGCCCATGTAACAGCTGCCAACTGTGTGAAGCCCCCAACCAGAATTTCTTTGCAAACCTTTTTGCAAACCATATTTCCATTTAAAGCATCAATGCCAAAACATTTACTCTTTACTGCAGCATGGATATTTCAAGTCGATGGAAGGAAATAATATCACAATTCACGGGACTTGTTACTTTTACTTCTGAAGTCAATGTTTGCTTGCTTCTGTTTCTTACAAATGTTTGCTCGTCTCAAAATCACACTCTTTTGCTTTTTACTACAATAATGCTCTCATTTGCTAGGAATACTCATCATCTGTGTTGCATTTTTTTACATTGCCGAGTCTTAAGTAACTTTAAGATCTTTCAATTGGCAGCGGGTGGAATCATTTATGTCTGCACTGAGAGAAGTTGCCGAGGAAAGGTATTCTGTATTCTTCTACCTCCCACAATCCGCTTAGTTTGCCCCTATAATGAACAAGAAGAATGATAATTAGTCTGGAATATTTGCAGTGGATTAGCTTTGAAGAAGCTTGACAAGAAATTGGAAAGAACCCTTTTGCATTCATATCGCAAGGTACCAATAAGTCTTACATGATGTGAACCTTGAGTGTTGATGAGTTTTCCCACTGAGTATGGTTGTGAATAAGACTTTTCACTTGAACACAATTATGCAAAGGCTGGAGTCTCGTCTTTCTTTTTACTGCATACTTGAGGACTCTTTAGTTATGCTTTTAGTACTTGGTTGATCATATAGAATTATTGTTTTCTTTTTGGTTGCAGCATTTGACATCTCAAGTTTCTGCTGAAACGGATCCAGTTTCCCTCTTACCGCAAGTTATATCTCTCCTTTATGTACAGGTCTGCCCTAACCCCCTCCTTCTCTCCGAACCACTTCTCTCTCTCTCTCTCTCTCTCTCTGTGTGTGTAGCATTATCATCCTTATAGATTATCCTTATCACTCTTGTGATATTTACTCCTTACGATACATAGGTTCATGGAAAAGCTCTTCAGGCTCCTGGTAGAGCCATTTCAGCTGCTGTCTCTCGGTTAAAGGTACAATCCTTAATCTTTTTACACAACATACATTTTTTCATCATTAATGAAAATATACGGTGGATTATGGAAAGATGACAGTATTGCAAATTATCTAAATTTGCTTGTGGTAACCATCCAGCGATGTTATGATGAATAAGAATTTTGGATGTCCCTCGCTCCTTAACAAAGCTATGTCGCATATGGTACTCATTTCTCACCAACTTTAAAAAGGACAACAACCAACCCAATGTAATCCCACAACTGGGGTCTGGGGAGGACTTTACCCCTACCTTGGGAGGTAGAGAGGTTGTTTTCAATAGAACCTCGGCTCAAAACTAACTTAAAAAGAAGCTTGGTATTACTGAGACTTATTGATCTGATGAATTTAGACTGCATTAATAAAAACTAATGTTACCATCACCACTTCTTTTCAGGATAAATTGGATGACTCGGCATTCAAGACTTTGGTTGATTACCAGAGTGGAACAGTGAGCGTCTTGGCTCTAATGGCTGCTGCAACTGGGGAAGTGAGTTATTCCCTGTCCTTAGGATTTGATATTTTGTTTGTTGTATAAATAAACAAAAGAAAACTGAAGAATTTTAGTCCAAGAATGTTACTCATTTGTTTCATTTTGTGTTTTGTCTATAGGAGGAAGATTGTACATCTGACAGAATTTTGAGCAAAAGGGAAGTGTTAGAGGAATTGATGCCTGCATTGAAAGGATTAGTGCTAGGTACCTCACAGCCACAAGCATAGATTCACATTGCTCTGGTGGCCAATAAATCATACAGCTAGCTAGTGATTTTATTATGAATTTTTAGCTCTTAAAGACTTTTAGATGTTGTGTGTACCGGTTTTATATGAAGTTTGCTGAATCAGTTTACATAGATTCTTACAAATAATACTCTTGTGTTTTTACCTATCGAGAAAAAATAATCTACTTAGTCTAATGTAGTCGTTTGTTTTGTTATATTGGTATGATGTCGTGTATTTAGTACCAAATTTGTGCACGTTCACAGAGCATTAAATTGAGATGAACCCATCTTGTACTATAGATTATTACTTAAAGAAATAGGGGAAGTCATCGAAAAATACTTTAACCATGGGCTGCACATGGCCTAACTAATAACCAAAGCATAACAAATTTACAAGTTCTTGAGCATCACCAATTATTTTCTTGGATGCTTTTACTCCATAATGTTTTTCTAGAAGCCAAAAAAGGTACACCATCACAGACTAGTTAGAAACAAGACAATATACTCGAAATTAACTTGCTTTTTATTTTGATTGTGCTTCTAATTTTCTTGTTCTCTTTGTACCACAATGTTGGTGATTGAAGAACAAGCCAGTTTCCACAATGTCTTTTTTCAGCAACTACTATTCTATCAACAGTGCCTTAATGATGGCATTTCCACCAATGAAATTCTGAGAAATACATTTCTTTCCGACTTGTGACGTCTAAAAGATACAAGGAACTAAACGACTAAGACAACTCTAATTTTAACAATTGCTGCCAACAGCCCAATCGAGCAGAAACTACAGGTGATCTACCTGGCTCCTAGATTAAGGAATATATTGAAAATGTACAGTTATGAACTGGCGCTCCATATCAGTGTTGAGGTAAAACAGGTCTTTTTTCCAACATTTCATAGTGGACGACAAAATTATCCTGCATTGAAGTTGCAGCGAGTTAAAACACTGGAAACTTGATAAAAACTGACGTGGCACTTGAGGAACACAACTTATACACGAATTCAAAACTATATCCATACCTTACGGATTGTCTCCCATGTGTTTGGATCAAAACAAATGTAAGACCCTCTCTCATATGCATTCGTCTTGACAAGAGGCTCCATGTTGGCGACCCTCATAAACCACAACCGATGTTCTCTGTGATAAAACCATCCGCGGTTATACCTACACACAGAAAATGTAGACTGCTATTATCCAGACTCCAGCTAAGCACTTGGCACATTGCAAATCCAGAAGGTCAATACGCAGTAAGGGGAGTAATCCTATTATGCAATAGCTGACAAATTAGCTCTCAGGAATACAGTAGAAAAAATATGCACCTAAGAGCAACCAATGCTGTTAAGAAACAGAAAACATACAGTTCATTTGCAGCATACAGTTGCGCTTCATCTTTTGGCATGCTGTAAAACACAATGGATCCTGTTATTATTGGATTGAAATTTCATAATCAAGGAACATTACCAGTTTACCAAAAGACTTGCCTGTAAAATATGTAAAACAAAGTATCCAGCTGAAACTTTGAGAAGTATGCTTGCTGCATCCAGAATTAAAGAATATTTCAATAAATAAAAAAATGAGATCCAAATAAACAAAAATGCAAAGGAAGCTCACATTTAAAGGTGGGGGTTGCTTCGCATAATAACATTGGGGTGCAGTAAATTCTGGATCCCCTTTGGCAGGCTCATCAGACCATGGGGAACCAAAAGTCTTGTACAAATTCTCAGCAGAGTTCAAATTCAAACCAAGTGTTGTTAGATCAATTCCAAGTGCAAGAGAAGTCAAATCTGGATCGTTCATCTGTATTACACTTAGCAAACCAAGTATACCAAACGGGTCAGGAGCAACTTGGGATTGCATGGACTTTAAGCTGTATGGCTGACTTAAAGAGGACATCTGCTGCAACCTGAATTGGGATGGACCCTGATGCTGTTGGTACTGCTGAGCCTGAATGAGCTGATCATATGATCCAATACCAGAAACATTACTTGACGAATTAAGAGGCCGTAATCCTATACCGGGAGGTCCACCACTCTGAACCCAAAGAAATTTTAAAAGAAAGTTAGCAAACCTGAACGAATGCACCTCTTAACACACACACAGGGAATCTAGACTTGTTCTATCTTTTGACCAAACCAAAACTCCAGTTTCAAATGTAGTTCTTTTTCTTGCTTTCCCCTTAGAGTCAAGAGGATAAATTCTGCTTTATTGCTGATACACAGCAACTGTTTTGAAGAAGAACTATTTTTTTTTTGAAGAACTGCTGATTAGCAAACTAAGTACATAAATCAAACTTCCGACAGTCAAAACAGCCAACTCAAGTAGGGAAGCACTTAGGAAGAAGAAGATTTAACAATGGACCAACCACGCACACAAAAGAAAGATAGATGGAAGGCAGAAAATGTGTTGCAAACATCTTCTTTACAACAATCTTTTGTTGGAAACTATGTTGCACAAAATTTACGGGTTTGACCTTACTCCGAAGAAAGTAAATGCTTCCAATCAGATAGGGTTGATAAGGCGGAAAAGATCCAGCATAAAAAAAGAAGGGGATTACCACGGGCAATTCCAAACACAATAGGATCACTTCTGGCAAGACTGAACTCTACAGACTTGATGGAGAATAAAAGAACTGAACTTACTCCTAACAAACTTACAGGAGAAGCTAAAACATACTCCATACAAAATATTGAAGTAACACATTTTAGTCTGTTATTCAGCAAGAGGGGGTTATTTCCCGTTATACGCGATGTGGCATAAAAGACCGATAAGGAAGCATCAACAAGTTGGGACTACATCATCTTTTACTTGGAGCAGACAAGACAAAATAGTCTCCCCGCCGTTCCCTCACCCCAAAACAAGGATTGGAACAAAACACAATAACAGATCATTAAAAAGAAAAAGAAAATTTAGAGTAATGCACCTGTTGATGATAATTGGACTGCGATGATTGGAAGACATCTGGACCATGTAAACTCAGCAGATCCTGGTTGTTTATATTTGAAAAGGAGACACCGGTACTACTAACAGATGGAGCATGTTGCAGCTGCGGCTGCGGACGATGTGATGAATATGTTCCACCCAAATTAAAACCTGTGGATCTTCCCATCTGCACCATTAGATCGAGGGAAGAATCAGCAGGCTGAAGCACTTACTATATAAGCTTATGGTTGTATAAAATAGCCTGTGAAGTTACAGAAATTTATGCTTACTGAGAAGTGTTGCTGTTGCATCATAGAAAGAGCATTATCATGAAGCTGCTCTTTCTGGTGAGGATCCATTGCATAATCAGCATTCCCACCTTAGCAAACATGAAAGCAATAGTATCATTAGATTCCTGGCGTGGAAGAGAAACCAGCAAAACCCTTCCCCCCTCCACACCAGCCATTCTCCACTACCCCCTTATCTTCCGTGGTTCCATCACCCATCCAAAAAAAGAACTCGTTCATACCATAAAGCAAAGAAGACATTTACAAAATATTTTTCCTTGTAAGTATATATTTCAAAAAATTTAGGCAGAAATAACTAATAACACATCCATAAATCCGGAAACCCATGTCCCTTGCCTTTCCTTCTTAAAGGTAAAAAGAGCTATATGTCAAAGCCAGGATACTCATAATAGAGGGGAAATCTGAGCTTGTTAGTTGACAGCAGCTACTGTCATCAGAATTTGTGAACTAGCAATCCACCTATATTCAAGTGAAGAAAAAGATGAGTTGGAGAGGCTGATTGGTTATATACTTGCCAAGGAGAGATATCGATTTCATGTTTTTTGGTACAGCCAAAGGGAAGTAAAAAAAAAAACTCCCTTCTCCATTCTATCCTATTAAAAACATTAAAAGTCTGTCATGGAAGGTTACAAGAATCTCTGATTTCATGTCAACTCCTCAATTACGGAAGGAACAAGGTTCCACAGTGTCTTCTTTTTACTCCCTACTCATATCCTTACTTTTGTGATCCGAGCTAAAAAGTGCAAACAAACATGTATATCATATTACAACTTGATCATCCAACTCAAGACAAATTGTAAGAGCTTTGTGCATTGAAAAAAAGCACCTTTAAATCCTGGTAAAGCAGGAAAATCTTCATTTTGAATGCTGAATTCCTGGTTTTGCTGAACAATAGGACTGATCCCTTGTTTTCGCAAAGAACCTGAGAATCCTGTATTATCAGTATTTTTTCTAAACTGTATGATAAAAGCACTAGCAAAGAGTTTTTAGAAGGAGGAACTTTAATTACCCATTTGTCCTTGAGGTCCTCCAGCCGAACTAGGTCGACTGCTTAACTGAGGGAAATCATTGATATCAAAAGGAGATCCATCATTTGAATTTACATCATTCAACAATCCCAAAGAATTAAGGTTTCCCATTGCTTGGACATGGTTTTGAGCTAGTGGACCACCAGCAGAATAGGAATTTCCTAACATAGAAAGTACCTGCGGAGAGGCTGATTCCAGATACTACCATTAGCACTAGAGGATTCACCAACCTACAAACAGTGGGTGTTACGCATACCTTAACCTACTTATCTAAACACAACATCTCTATGTGAAATCAATGACAAAAGCTGCAAATGACATCCTTATGTGAATGCAATGACCAAAGCTGCAAGAATTTCTAACAGACCTATTTAGGTACTCAAGTTGAACAAAAACCAAAACATAGTTTTTCAATCCAAACAAACTTATTGACAAACAACAAGACCGTCAAACAATTTTTTGACCTCTTACTGTCGCACTACCCCTACTATTTTCTTCTTCTTTCAAGCCATAATTCAGAAATTTCGAACAGAAGGTCGTATTATTTGTATTGCAGCTTTTCCTTACTTTTACTTCTTTTTTTTAATGGCATAATTCCTTAATTGATGTAGAAGTCCAGTTTTGATCCAATATGTTATGTTTTTGGACAGAATATACGCTTAGCACCAGTCCCACACATACCTCATGTGTGTGAGACTAGGTAGTAAATTACAAGCCCACCACCCCTCTTAATACATACATACACACACACACACACACACACACACACACACACACACACACACACACACACACACACACACACATATATATATATATATCACTTCTAGTCCACAAACTTGAGTAGGTTATTATATGTTTTCAAATGTAAAGGAGGTTTAATAACTCAAATACTTGTCATATGGAAAAATTCTCAAGAAATATAGGCTGAAGTTACAAATAAAATCACCTTGTAGAGTTTGGTCAAAGAAAATAAGAAAATATATTAATAAAACCGAAACAGCACACAAAACTAGAAATTTTTTAAAATCTTATAATATCTCCATTTTCCTTCCAGTAAAGATGACCTGATATAATGTGGGGAAAAATATGTCTCAAAATGAATGATAAGGAAAACTGGGAAAATCCATGATTCCAATAACTTCATCCACCAAGGTTTGCGGCTAGCAAAATTAGCACATACCACATTCATTTTTACTACATTGGAAATCATAACTTCAAAGCATGAAATGGTGCAGCTGAAAAAAACAAAAGCATGAAACTAGCTGAGGCTCTGCCAAATGTGAGGAATATCTCGTTAATAAGTTTTTGATGAAGAAAATCTCTTCAATAATTGTGGATGGTAAAAAAAAGAACCAGCAAGAAGCCAAAGGAATTAACTGATGCCAGAGGGAACCATCAGTAATTCAAGCTAAAAAAAATTGAATAAATAAAATAAATAAAAATTACTAGTTGACCAACAGAGAAAACAAGGGAGCTAGCAAACTAGAATATGGGAATCAGTATCTATTCAAAGCTAATTTACCTTGCTGAAGAACACCACTCATTATCCTATTAGGTCCTTGAACATTTAAATTTCCGGAACCGGCATTGGCGTTCATATTTAACCGTGAAGCAAGATTAGTCACAGACAATCCTGCAGAGCTTATGCTTCTGCCAATGTTGCCCCCACCAACAATATTTCCCACTGAATTGGTCATCCTTGGGCCTGCATTACCTAAAATTTGGGATACCCCAAGACCTGGCACAGAGCTTCGATTACCAATTCCTGCAGAAGTTGGGAGAAGCCCAGGAATAGAACCTCCAACGCCACTAGCATTATTGCTATAGCCCGCATTACCAACAACACTCATACCACCTCTACTTGTCATTCCAGAATGAACGTGAGAATTGCCTTGAGATATCTGCAACACAAATACTTACAGACACATAAGATATCCAATACAAGGAAATATCACCAAGGCATATAACAGAGAAGAAAACAAAGAACATGTCCAGAATAAAATTTAATAAATCCATTTCCAAAGAGCAAACTGAATCATTTCCAGAATTAAAACCCCACGCCACCCCCACCCCCCCTAAAAGTTAACCATCAAGGTTTCCCTCCTTTCCTTTCCCACTTGGGTAATATCAAATACAAAAAGATGGAATAATGATGAGAGAAATATTACACAAACCTGAGAAAGGGAAGCCGGAAGATTGTTTGACGAAAAACGACCACCAGAAAGGTTATTTCCAGATTGCTGGACACCACTGGGAGGGACGGTATTTATTGCTGTGTTTCTTGAACCAAGTGCTCCGTGCATGTTAGCAATGTTGAAACTCCCATGAATATTATGCAGCCCCTGAATACTTCCTGTGAGGAAGAAGTTTATTGACAGATCAGCATAAGTATGAGAAAGTAATAAGAATCCAGCTTTAACTCACCAGAGTGATGATAAAGAGGAGAAGCTGCACCAGATTGAGGAGGAAAAGAAGAAGGAAATGAGCGACCAGTGTTGTCAGAAGGATTTGAAGCTGATCCCTTTAGAGAAGACTACAACCAAATAGGAAATACATTATGAGTGGACTGCTAAAAAATTATTCAGCTTAGAACAGCCCTTTTTCATGGATGAAGAAATCATCTAAAACTATGTCATCCAAGACATCTAATACACCAGAGAGAAAGGTAATCAATCAAATAATAGCAAAAGTGGTCCATAAAGCTGTTCAACTTCCCTTATTCAATCATAAACTCAAATATTCAACCCCTAACTGTCCTTCAGCATAATCAAGCACTCATGACATTAGATCTTAAAATTGCTCATCCAACAAAAGGAGCTGGTTTCTGTGGAGTGATATAATGCATGCATGCGATGAAAAGCCAGCCATCCACAAATGGCTAAGAATATACATTCACCAAAGATGCACCAAACCTAAGTTATCTTCAACAGGACAAAGTCCTTAAGAGAATACCCAATTTAGGATGTCCGCTCATTTTCCCAGTGAATCAGCCTGATCTAGAAATTAGTCTTGCATAACTATTGAAAGAAAATTTGACCAATTCCACATTAAGAGGCCCTACTGTCACATGCTGCAACAAGCATTGGACAAGAATGCTTAATTTCAATTAAATTGGGACAACAGCAAGATGCTTTACAGTTATCTACTAGATAGGTCAACGCCGTAACTACATAATATGGAAGATCAGTCAAAGTAACAGCCGTGAATACGAGGGTAATTGTTAAATCTAGGAGAGGTGGAGATTAGATTCTACCAGCATTGACCAACTTCTTGTACAATATCAGCACCTAGTCCTTCTTCCAAGAATAGGAAAGTGAACAGAAAAGGGCCAACTAAATACAAGAACAGAACTGAAATGTACAACAACAACATACCCAGTGTAGTCCCACAAAGTAGGGTCCAGGGGAGAACAGAAATAGCAGTATACAAATAGATTTTATCAAGAAAGATAAATACATTGGGTAATCCTGACATTGCAGAAATGTCAAGATGTCATGCAGAATTTCTTCCTGGTTGTACAGCAGCTTCCCTTATCCTTTTCTCCGGAAAGGTTATGGGAGAAATTATTGGAAGCCTTTCCAACGAGTAAATACCTATTATCTGAAAAGGAGTATGATTGGACCAGCCAGTCAAAAAGTATTATTTATCTCTAGAAACGAATTGAGTGAAAAAAGAAGGATGAAAGCATCAGAAAGTAATCAAAGAAAAACTTAAGCCTGGACAGATGCCAAGAGAGAGCCACGAAGCATAAAAACACAAACTTCTGAACATGCATAGCATATGACGCAGTGAAAGCCAGTTTTCATAATCAAGTTCACCACTTCAAATTCTATTTAAAGCACTAAATGTAAAAACGTGCTCTCCCACCTCAGTCAACAGGTTTACTCTACAATTGTGTGAGTAGAACAGCATGCTACTCGGTGAAACAATGGAGTAGTACACAAAATGGTGCAGTCACCAAAAAAGTAAGCAACAACTAAACAAAAAAAAGGTATTTCAAAATTTCCCAGCATGCAACAGGTCACTCCACACACAAATTAACAACTTACATGTGCACATCATAAGAACTAAATTATGAAAAACGTGTACTTCCACCAAATTACTTCCAGATTGTTCCAGGAAATATAATAACAACAACTAAAATCCTTTTTGTTTAACTTGAAATTCACAGCTTCCAATAACTAACATCATTTTTTTTTCCTTTTATTTCTTTTCATAACCGACTTCTAATATTCGAATTTGGTTGAGAGTATTCCAAAACTTCCAATCGAATAAACAAAATGTATATATATCCATAACAATGCAGCTAAACAAAACACAAAACATCACAATTCTGAACTCAAATAACTGATAAAAGTAAAACTTAATCACATAACATACTTCAATCGACCAAAAAACAAAAACTAACAATTCAACAGCGCTAACTAATCTACACTTGCCGCCGCACAGCGCTAAAACAAAAACTAACAATTCAATAGGTAAATTGAAATGAAAACTAGGACAAAAGCGAAAAGCCCTAGATGATAAGTAACAGTAAGTACGAACCCTGACGTTTTTGCAGGATAAACAAAATCTACAGTTTCATATATTAACAGATAAGTATGTATAGATCGATGCTCAGATAAAGAGCGAAGGAGAAGAGATTACCGGGGAAGAAGAGGTGCGAGCTACTGATCTTCGTCAGGTGATTTTGATGAGAGAGAGAGAGAGAAAAGGGGGAAATGGAATGAAAAGGGCCAAATATATAAACACTTTTCAAAACCCAAAACCCAAAAGCCCAACATTAGCAAATACCATTTTCATCTTAAAAGTATATTTATTCCATGCTATTTTATACTCCTATAAAGTTTTATTATTACTACTACTATTAATATTATAAGGAGAGTGAAATTATTTTGACTTACTATAATTTTTACATTTTGGGATAAGGATAGCGTATATCTTGACTTAACTTAGTTTTTATATATTGTGTAATTTTTCATTGACGTAATATCTTCAATCAGATAAAATTAAAATAAACGTGAAAAGGGATTAACATGTCAAAATTAAAGGATATTTTTAAAAATATATATTGTTTTTATATAAAATTCACATAATTATTTTAAAATAATTAAAATAAAAATATAAAAAAGATAATGAAAGAGAAAAAATATATATTATTCAAAGTGAGGAGGAGGGAGGGGTATATTACAAAAGAAAGAAATTAAATAATTAAATATATTACACAAGATAGAAATTTAACTAATTAATATATAGGCATACAATCCTTATTTCATTTTTATCTCATTTTTCACCATGTCAATTAATTTATTAAATTATATTATATATATATATTAGAAGAACAACAATTCAAGAAGTTGACCCTCAAATATCCATGCACTTCTTAATAAAAGTCAATTAATTTAAATTCAAATCGCAAATCATCAAACCAAATAAATGGGATAGAAATAGTTGCTCCTTAAATGAAAATTTTAAATTGATAGTATTCAAATAAGATGATATGATTTTAATTGTTAGCGTCAACTACCTTCATAATTACTATCAATGTAGATGGAGTACTATTAAGTGAACCTAGAGCTAATAATACACAAGGGAAGCCATCATATTAAATGAAATGATAGATTGAGCAAGTTCTTGAATTATTGTTTTTGAAATAAAATGATAATCGAATTGGAAGAATCCTGATGAATGTTATGGTAAACAAAGCCATTATGATCCAAAAACAGTAAGAACATTAATTACAACAAATTACAAAATCTTAAACATTACATTACATGTATTATTTTCTTGCTAGCCAACTTAAAATTATTTTTCTTCTTATTATTATCATTCTTGGTTGATCCAGTTATTGGCTGATCATTTCCTGGTGATGATGAGTCATTATTTTGGCAAGATTCATCAGATGAACTGCACAAATCTGAATTGCCTGAAGTACTGAAATATATAATTAAAAAAATACAAAATTAATGGATGAAAATATGATCCGTTTAATATTAGTTCTGTAGATATTGGATTGATGTATAGCTTAAATTGACTCTTAACAAATTTTGCAAAGTATTTTTCAAAAATGTTTCTTTTAAAAAAAATTGATATGTTATTTTAACTTTTCAATAGCTAAACAGTCTAATAAATATATAATAGTAGATATGTTAAGTGTTGCTTTTACTTACTCTAAGGTTAGGCCATTTTTGTTTGACAATGAAGCAGGGACTGGTCCACTGAACTTGTTATATGCTAAATTCCTGAAAAGAAATTAAACCAAAATTATTTATCATAACAAGCTAATTAAATCGATCGATCAGAACTTGTTAGTTACAATTTTTGTTTTGACCAAACACCTTAATTTTTTAAAATAAACCGATTATTTAAAAAAAATCCTTTTAGGTTCTAAGAAGATTGACCAAACAATTGCTAATTAAATCGATCAGAGTATGATATTTTTATACTAACAGTTCTTTAAGATTCGGTAATGTGCCAAAAAAATCAGGAATAGGTCCATCCAAATTGTAGTTACTCAAATCACTGCAATTCAAGAAGCACAAAAAAATGAGAGTAAGAAATTAATTTAAATAAAAATATCCCTATTTAGGAAGAAATGCATTTAAATTAAATTTGAAAATAAGAACAAGAAATATTACATTGTCTCAAGAGCATCCATGGAACTAAAATCTGGAAGTGATCCTGATAGATTGAATTTACTCAAGTACCTGTAAATTAATTTTATTTCAACAAAAGAAAACTACATTACATAAACAAAGCGCACTTTGAAGCAACAATAAAATTATCTTCGTGTGACATATATATCACGTATTCAAATCATAAAAACAATTACTAGTGCTTGAATGCGATCTTTTTCTAGACCCTACGCAGAATGTTTTGTATGCTAGATGGCGTATATTAAAATGAATTAAATTTTACTTACAGTGCTGTAATGCGAGGTGGATCACTGCTGCTACAATTGATCCAATCATATGTAAAAGGTGATGGAAGACAAGGATCACCAATCCAGCCTTGTAATACTTCAAATTCCTTTTGCAAATGATATTAAAGTCTCCACTATATATCAAAAAAATAAAATAGTACGTCAGTAAGTGTAATAACCCATATATAACTCAACGATGTAAGAAATATCAACATATAAAGTATTTAACTTAACACTGATGACATAATTAAATGCATAGTGTTTTCAAGTTATCAATAGTTATTATGGTCTATGGACAATTATCTTTTAGGCATTCTTTTATACTATCAAACGTATAGAAGTCAACTCATGATTAATTTATATACGTTGAAAGCGTGTTAATGAATTTACACAATCAGATAACTATAATTAGTAACATGAGATAAGTTATGTGCTACAAGAGACTAAAAAGAGAGTGTACATACCATCTTGGGTGTTTGTTCCATCAGTCAATGCATTACTAGTAGTGAATATTTCCAAGGCATTGATAAGAGGAGGAAGTGTTGAATTTGTGGTTCTCACAACAGAAAAAATAGTGGATGGTGAAACACTGACATTGCTAACATACATTTGAATAAAATCCTCATAAGGTGGCAAAATTGGTTCAGAGATAGACTCAGTGTCTTGAAAAATTCTAAATGATCTTGTTTGGTTGTCATCAAGTTGAGTTACTTCAGAGAAGTACATATTCATGTAGATAACACTATCAATAGGAAGAAAATTCATGTTCCATGATACTTAATGAATTGTTTGTTGAAATTGCATTTTGTAACACTTGTTGTGGGGGTTGATCTCCATGACTAGTGTCAATTGTTGTGGCATCACTAGTGAGTGTTTCTATTGAACTTCCAGAACCAGGAGCCCATATTCTGTCATAGGGATCATCTGTGTTCCTGTCCATTTTGAAAAGAAAAAAAAAAAACAAATTTGTTACGTACAACAACAACATATTACGTGTACGTAATCCCACAAGTAAAGTCTACATGGGAGTCTAAATGATGAATGAAAATGAATCTCACATCAGGCTCCCCTTGATCTAGCTTTTAGGGTTTGAGTTAAAAACGATGTAGTGTCAATTTGGCTAAGTTAGGTCCAAGATCTATTTAACATGGTATCAAAGTCAGAACCCCCAATTATTTGAGCCTCAAGATAGATTGTCATCATCATAATGAATACAATACCACATCAGTAATAATCGAAATTTCTGACTTCACAACTGACTAATAACGCTAAATAGAAGTACTCTAACTAACACAAAGAGAAGCAACAAGATAACATTGATGTATGGCTAGGTAGAATACTTTACCTGATAGTTTTATTGGAACCAAAAGCAACTCTTCTTCTCAAGAACAAAGCATGATTATCATCAACATGACTATACATAGTAGAATCCAAGCCACGAACTTCAAGTGCTGAGATAAAAGGGAATTGATTTTCCTCTGTCTGAGCAAGACACACAGTAAGGTAATCGCCTTTAACGACATAAATTGTCTCATAATATACAAGTTGATCACTCATAGTTGTCACAATGGCCCAATGATTTCCATCAAATTGAAGTGCAAATGATGGTGGATTTGATTTCCCATCATAATTTCCATAGTGAAAACTAGCTCGAATTAGAACTTTTCCACCCTTTTCGATTTCATCAATTAGGAAACAATTTTTGGTCCTGCTTGTGAACACTCTTAGAGTGTTCATTACGTGTGATATTGAGTTGTTGGATGGTACAACATGAGATTCTCCATTGGCTACGTAGTCAACATCTCCTAACCAATCTATTGAAGTTTCATGATCAGTGTATGCTTCTGATGATCCACAATCTAGGCTCACAAACACTGCAAATGAAAAGCAAGAAAATAAATAAATAAATCAAGATCAAATAAACAAAGATAACATAGAAACAAGAGTACTATTCCTCTATCGTTAACCAGAGATCTCAAGTTTAAATTATGGGAATTGAAAACCTTTTAATTCAGTATAAGCACATTTACGCCCCTTAGTAGACCTAGCTAGTGTGAATTCAAATTAATTAGGTAAGCACGTTTTCAATACCACCACTGTTAACTAGAGGTTTTGAGTTTGAATAGCAAAGTGTTGAAAATCTTTTGATAATACATAGCTTTATCCCCAATATTAACAAAAATTTTATTTTCCAACCTGAAATTTCCTATTGAAAAAATATTCCGTAACTTATTTTCATAGATATTTTGATTGAATTACCGAAAAAATAAAAATAAAAATGTTTCTATATAGAAAAATTAGGAAGTTTCCCACTATTTAAGTGAGAATATGTTTCCAATCATGCATGTTCCTAATGAGTTTGTTAAGTGGCAAATGAGTGCAAAAATCATATTGTATAACACAAATTTAGATTAGTACACAAATTTTCCACTGATTTACGATGGAAAGAAACTTTGTTTCTAGTAATGGACATATATATATATAAAGATCAAACACGAATTTGGATTAGTACATAAGTAAATTTTGATACACCTTAGTTGACGTATCTGATACGAATTCAAATTAATTGAGATAAAAAGGTTTCTATATTAAGTATAGAAAATAAAGAAAGCTTACCATCAGCAGAAACTGAGAAAACAGAAAGAACTAAAATAAGTAGGAGAAAATGACTACTAGCCATGCTGCTGAGCTATAGAATAATGAACTCAAGCATAGAATTAAAAGACAATGAACCATAAGGTTTACTTTATATGGGAAATATTGTGTAATTAGATGGAGTAATTATTAAGTAGGAAATGGATTATTCTTGACCAGCAGCTTAATGGCTATCAAGTAGCAAAAGTTGACCCTCTATTTTTGGGTTGTATTCTCCTTTTAATCATTCACACACTAGACAATTTGTATCATGGAAAATCAGGCGGATCGAAACTAGAATTTAAAGTTTACGAATTTTGAATTATAATCCTCACAGTTATTCGATATATCATTAAATATTTATAAATATTTAATGAATTTTTTAATACAAATATAAAATACTGAGTTCGTTCACCTGTAATTATTGCTATTTTACCGATCGATCTATCCCTCTTATCAATTATTTTAATTAAATCAATCCTGTCAAACCTGGATTGCGGTCCAGAGGTGAATTGCTCCACCTTAATCAAATACATCAGGTTGAAATCCTGGGTCTGTAGAAAATTGTTTTGAAAGTCTATCATCAGAATATGATCGAGGCTCTAGTATGAACTCCAAACACTTATTTAATATTGTAATTCATGAATCCAAATTAGTTTAATACGTAAATATTTGGCTAAATTTTTATAATTCATACTTACACATGTATGAATTATTTGGCTAAAGAGAATATTTAATTACATCCAGAAATTAATATTAAATCATAAGAAGTACCATGAAACTAGGTAAGTCAACGGTAAACTCCATAGCATTGGCTTTATTTTACTGCATTGCCGTTGACTTAAGTAATTAATGCGCGGGAAGTCAACTAATATGCCAGATAATATACAAGACATGAAAAGTTTGAACTCGTCAAACTATGCTGCATGCAAATAATGGACTGAACTCAACCAATAAGTAAAGGTATCGTATGAGTTTACGTATATAGTTTTTATTCAAATTACATATATATATTTAAAAGATTTAGTAAATATATAATATAAAGATTTAATTATGAACCAATTGTTATTATACATACTTTTTTGTTCATCATTACTTGTACTACTTTACATATTTGATAAACTAAACATGTAAAAGTGGACAAAAGAAGTATGAACTTTAAATCATTATAAAAATTTAAAAATTTAAATTTTAAATCCGCGTCAAATCTTTTTTGCGTACATGCCAATTGGGCAGAAACTTATAAAACGACGATGACTTTTGTGATGTACGTTAGTCATCCCTATAATTATTATTGGGATGTTGCGTACAACGTGTGAAAGATATTGAGGACAAAATTGCTTTGACACTTCATATACATTCTTCATAGCTATGACACAACTTGTAATCAGAAATATAGAATATTTTACAACAAGTGTAAGTATTAGTATAATATTCAGTTCATTTTATTAGATTTTGAAATAAATATATCCTTATACTCATATACTTATAGGTTTGGACTAAATATTTAAATTTTCTTGACATGGTATTAGACTCAATATTAGGTGAAGCCCTTATTAATTTTTTGACCTTGAATCCCATTTTCAATGTAGACATTATTTTTGGAACCAAAATATATATCGTGACTTTTTATGTAATTTTCAAATATGTAAATTTTATTTTAAAATCAATTAAAAAATTTTAACATCCAAATTCGTAACTTGAATTTGACTCCCAAAGTAATTAGGTAGCACTTCTCTGGATATTATAAGGATTTGGTGAAAGTAGTTGGGAGTAAAATTGTTTTCTTTGGCTATCGATAACCCCAATAATCACCTAATCAAAGCAATTGTTTAAAAGACAGATTATTAATTTGTCACTTTATCAAACAACAATTATTTGCAAACATATCCCTTACTGAGATTGTCATTTTTTAAAAAAAGGAAGATATATATATCAAAATAATGTCAAAATTAATTATTGGAATTTTATCTAAAAATTTATAATATACTCTTATAAATTTTATTGTTTGATCTCAATCTAATATTCCTCCTCCTTTCACCATAGGTGAAATTTTCTGGTTAATTTTTTTTCTAATTGTCTAACTAACGGGTATTTTAAATCAATTATTTTTATAATAATAATCATGATAAGTAAAATAGACGAAAGGGAGTATGTCCTTTATATTATTAAAACTTGTATCAAAAGAGACATTATATTTGAAGCAAATAGATGTGCAATAGTTTTAAAATTTTGAATACAAATTAAATAACAATGTCCAAATAAAAAAAAAACTAATCACTACTTGAAAATGTAGTTATTGAAATTGGAAAAGGGAATTTATGATTACTAAAATTGAATACAGCAACATATTGCCCACATTCTAATTTTTCCTTAAATAATGGAGAATCTTTGAAAATTTACTATCGAAAATGTTAAATCAACTTTAATGATTTATATTAATCAGTCACAACTTGCATCCATTATTGCAGAAGGTTCTCTAATGAGAAAAGTGTCTTTGAATTTCAATATGGTACTAATTCTTTTTTATCATAATTTTAAAATATATTTTGAATAAAGAAATATTGCGAGTTGTATTACTTTTTAGGTAGGTTTTAAATATATATAATTTATTTTAAATATTTAAAGATCTTATATTGAAATTCATGAAAAAAATGAAATTGTTCAATTCTCAAAATACAAATAATATCAGATAGACTGAGACATAGACAGGTATATAAAAATTATCGATTACTTGCTACATAAGATTTTAATTTAATAAGAAATCACCGAAATTTTTAATATTTTATTCAAATATTGAAAAAGTCTCATATTACTACTTCTTTCCCCATTTTACCTTGGACTATTTTCCACAAAAGTCTGCTGTAATAGACTAGTAACACAAGTTCCCTAATTGGTGGAGTGGAATACATCTACACTCTTAAATTTGTTATTGAAAACAACATTGAAATATATAGTCATTATATCGAATTATCAATAGATGAAATTTGTAATAACAAATAAAAAGTTGGGATAAAAATATGCGTTATACATATTAAGATATAGCAAGAGAAAAATACACAATTGCAACACATATATCATCGTATACTATTATGTAATAACTAATATAGTATACAAATACTCATTTGGAAGATAACTTTTTTATTTTTCTAATACTCACGCTTTTTGTCACGTGAACATCAACGTTCAAGGAGATAAAAAGCGAAATTTTAAATTTTCTATTGTCAACGTCAGAAAATAAACCGTTTTATATAACCAAATTCAAGGGTAATTAAGATCAGAAATAATAATTCGAGCCAAGTTTGGAAACCTTTTTAAATATATCGTTTTGCTTATTTCACCAAACACACTTACAAATAAAGAAAATTATTTTGTTTGACTATGTTCTAGGAAATTGTCAATGATACTACATGAAGAGAAGACACTTTTTTGTTCTTTATATATTGCCTAGATCTATAGCTAATTCATGAAACACGAGTGTTGAAGAAATTTCTTTTCTATCTAATATAATAAAAATAAATACCAAGAGAAAAAATGTCTCCTAATTATATTTTAGTAGTTATATGCATTTTGCTATCATCTTGTAGTTTCTATGAAACAAATGCCCAATTGAGTGCTAATTTTTACTCAACTACATGTCCAAATGTTTCAAGTATAGTCCAAAATGTAATTCAACAAGCTTTACAGTCTGATGCACATATTGGAGCCAGCCTCATCCGTCTTCATTTCCATGATTGCTTTGTCAACGTAAATTCACTCTTTCTTATTACATTTTTACGCATAATTTGTACTACTCGTCAGCTCATTTTAAGTGACATAATTCTACTTGTTATATCACAGGGATGTGATGCTTCACTTTTGTTAGATAACAACTCTACAACAAATATAGTAAGTGAGAAAGATGCAGCTCCAAACACAAATTCCACAAGAGGTTTCGACGTCGTTGACAACATTAAAACAGCTCTCGAAAGTTCTTGCCCTGGCGTTGTCTCTTGTGCTGATATTCTTGCTCTTGCTGCAGAATCCTCTGTTTCTTTGGTACGAAAAGAATGTCACATTTCTATAATTAAAAACAATTCAATTTTAAAATTTTCCTTTTACCTTTACTGAAATGATATACAAACACAAAAATGGTTTAGACCAGACTTTTTTTTCAAAAGTCTTCTTTTTTTTCTTAAACTTTATGTCGTGCAGGCAGGTGGTCCTTCATGGAATGTTTTATTAGGACGAAGAGACAGTAGAACCGCAAACCAGGCTGGAGCTAATACATCAATTCCTTCTCCTACCGAAGGATTAACCAACATTACAGCAAAGTTTACTGCTGTTGGCCTTAATCTTACTGATTTAGTTGCCTTATCTGGTAATTAATCAATTGGCTCTGTTCTGATTACATATCCATTTGGGAAGTCCAACAATTTATTAATTAATTTCGATAAATCTTTGTTATTAGGTGCACATACATTTGGACGTGCCCAATGTCGTGTATTCAGTGCACGGCTTTACAATTTCAATGGCACAGGAAATCCAGATCCCAGTTTAAACACAACTTATTTGGCAAACCTTAGGCAAATATGTCCTCAAAATGGCAGTACAACAGCGTTGGCTAATCTTGACCCAACCACATCTGATGGTTTTGATAATAATTATTTCGCGAATTTGCAGAACAATCAAGGGCTTTTGCAATCAGATCAAGAGTTATTCTCATCAGCAACAACTTTATCGATTGTGAACACATTTAGTAGTAACCAAAATACATTTTTTCAGAGCTTTGTTCAGTCTATGATTAATATGGGAAATATTAGTCCGTTAACGGGTACCAATGGGGAGATTCACTTAGATTGTAAAAGAATCAATTGAAGCAAATAAGTTTTGATGATTAATAGATTGTTTTTGCTTTAATCATAACATACAGGATGCTTACATTTCTCTTTGCTTTGGCGTGAAGACTAAAATTTCAGCACTTAATAATGCTTATCACCACACTATTGCTTATCAACTATTTACAATCGGCTAATTCAAATGGACTCTATTTGTAAAACGTTAAATATGTACGGTGACTAACACTTCAATACCAAATTTTGTTGATTGTTAGAATATGTTTTCCCCTTCCAACTTTACAGTCGATTATCTTGTTTACTTATAACGAGTATAAATGTAATTGAATCATCATTTTTGGGGAAAATTAAGGGTCAATGTCTTGAGTCATCTAGTTTAGAATAGTATAAAATATGTATCTAGTGTACACATAATATATATAGTTTACATATCTATACACAACATATCAACCAAAGTGTATATGTAGTCGTATACTTTATACATCATATATATAGTATACATACCTATACACAATATATCAACCAAAGTGAATATATAATATACATACCTATACACAATATATCAACGAAATGTATAGGTATTGTATGTACTTTAGCCATGTTGGTAATCCTCGAATAACTCTGCTTGAAACCAAATGACCCCGTAAAACACAACTTAAATCCTTTACTCTTACACATGTGACTTCTGACTTCTGAATGCCCATTAAAGAAAATGATCTTTTATGACCACTTACTAATTGAATAGAAGCAAATGATTGTTTCGATCTTTTAGATGAAAAATAAAAAATTTCTATCATAAAGACATGAAATTGAAAATAAGTTTACAAAAAAGGACTACAAAATCAAATCTTCCATGTTGTAATAATACTAATGATATTATGCTGAATTTAATTAAATTACAAGGCGCTTGGCTTTTTACATGGAAAATGAAATACAACAAATTTTATAAATTAAAGTATTTGTTTCCAGCTGGAGATATCCCTCCAGTTGTCCTAAAAATAAAACTAAAAAAACAAGCACCTTCCTTTTGATATTTGATTATTTTGTAGTTTTCCTTTATGTCCATTTTTTTGTCCCTAAATTCTTTCAACTATGTGTAGCCATTTGTCCTATATTTCTCTCTCCATATATATATATATATACATGATATTTTTTCCTCTTATTTTAAGCCCTAATTTGATTTAGTCCTTAGTCCCTTTGAAAACATCACAAACCTATTATACCAAGTCATAAAAATAGTCATGTGGCTAAATAGGTAAGAAAGTTCACACGCTTTTAAAATATTAATTATATATTTTTGATTCGACAACTTGATTATTCATTTTATTATAATAGGTAGATTAAAAATTTCAAATAAATAGACACACTAATATGGACAGGTCTATTCTAAATTTAAATTTATTAAATTTTATCTTTAGACTTTTATCGAAATTGTAGGTTCAAAGGTACTACTCCTTTTACAATTTTAATAATTTTTCATATATATTAAGATGTACAAAATTAGCTTTAATAAATATATTTACCCATAACTTAACATTTAAAAAAACTAGGTAAAAGAGGGAGGAGCACAAATTCATGAAGGTATTCCTCCCTCCCTACCAGATATGCCTTTGCTTATTGTATAGGTACATATATACAACTACAAAATTAACATATGACTTATGAATTTAATTAAATTTAATAACTTTAATTAAAATTTAATCTGTTAATATTTTTACAAAGTCATAAAATACTTATAAACTTCAAATTATTATTTTAACTCTATATCAATTAATGTAGTGTGATGTAACTGATAAAATAAAATATTTTGTACATATAAAAACGTAAAAATTCACATAAAAACATCAGAAATAATTAATATCATGAATAGAACTATAACATATTTGATTGAAAGACCAATATATGTTCGTTGATAACATACGTGCATATAAGAAAAAGATTGATGGACCATTTCAACTACCACTATTTTTCTTGTAAGTGGCTACCATGACATACACAACCTTTATTAGATGCTTATCTTTTTATATATTTTTTACAATTAAATTTTAATGTGAACAAGTATTAGATTATATAACATTAGACATATCCAATGTAATTTTATATGTGGGTATACACTAGCATGAACATAAATTCATTTTTATTTTTACGAGATAGAAAAACTATTTCTCACATATTCTTAGCCAAAAATAGAAAATTAAGAAAGAAAAAGAGACAACGTACAAAAACAAGTTTAACAACAAAGATTAGTTTATATACCAAAAAAAAGAAGAAGAAGAAACTAGTGATACCTAAATTATACTAATAAGATTAGGGCAATACTTAATTATCTACTACTCTTCTATCATAATCTTCGACTTTCTATTTAAAATCATGTTTTTAGACTTCAGCCTATTAGCTGCTGTAAATTAATCACAATTAATATAAACATACGTCTAATATATCTATAATATTAGAGCCCAGATGAGAACGTAACAAGATAGGATGATTAAGGAAAAAATTTGTAATATACAATATTTATATATTACGTATGATTATTATGTGTATATTTATATTTGGATAAATATACGAAACCTGTATATTTATTGATTATTTACAAACTATATCACCTAAAGACATTATATTTTTTATATTATTATTATTTCACATAAAAAATGATCATGAGGTAGATGTGAAAGTGAAATTAAAACTAAAGGAAGTGGCCTTAGACTCAGCTTTCTTTGTTGGGTAATTACATTAATTAAGCAAATCAATTATGGGGAAAATGTCAAATTTGATGTAAATTAATATCCATCTTATTTTCAATTTATAACTAATTAATTAAATTAAAGAATGACTCTGCCATAGTTATGCATTAAGTAAATTTAGTTTGTTGCCAAATTGCTTTCTTATAGTGACTTGTGATTTATTTTTATCAATAAAAAAGACAATTTCTCTAGATAAGATTTGGAAAATGAATAGACTTGGCCTACTTGCTAAAAAATGAGTAGTAATTAGTTTTTAACTTCACCTTATACTTCAAATTTAATTTTTATATGACATACTTAAAATTTAATATCTTAAATAATAAAAAAAAAAATTTCTTTTTTTTTATAAATTAAAATCAATAGTAAAAGAAATGGAGTAGCTTTTAATTAATTATTTTTTTAAAAAATAAGAATGGATTGCTCCACTAATTTAGCTTTCTTCTCCTTTTTTTCTTTTAGCCCATAACTCTTTACTCTGCTCAAATAAATATTGTCTGTTACTTTTACACCGTTATTGCCACCATCTTTTCTCTCTCTTCTTTACCCTCCATGAATGAGCTGAACAACATAACTCCACTCCCCAATACTCACAAAGAGTCAACACCACCAAAAACCTCATAAAAAAATTAATTTTTGGCACAAACATTTATGCAAAATGGCTTCTTTTGACTCTATGAATTGCTAGTTCACATTCTAGAAAATGATGTTTTTGTTTTCTTTGAATTTAAAATTCTATTAATTTGTTTGTATCTGAGGTGGGGTTTTCAGTTATAGCATCAACCTGCCTGTTGATGTTACAAAATCCAAGATATCATTCTCTTTTTCTTCTTTTCTACCTGAAAAAATAGTATTTTTTTATCTGCTACCCCCTTCAAGAGTTTTTCTTCTGGTTTATGTTCTGTTTGTTCATTATTGATTTGGGTTTCTCAGTCTTGGAGCTCCTTTGAATGAAAAAGGTGACATCTTTACCCTTCTGCTGATGTTTCTTTTGATGGGTATTTCATATATTGTGCTTCTGTGGTGATTAAATAGTTGTTGTTTGTGTTACTGTTCATTTTCAAGAACTGCTGGTTTTAGTTTAAGGTCTAATTTTGTGTTCTTTTGGGATTTGAATGATGATGGAAGGTTTTGGATTGTTAGTGAAGAGTTTGATAATATTGGTGTTGGGAGTTCTGTGTGTTTCTGGTTTTGAACCTGCTGATAATTTCTTAGTAGATTGTGGATCATCTAAAGATACTAATGTTGGCAATAGGGTCTTTATGGCTGATAAATCAGCTTCAAAGTTTTTGTCAACTTCAAAAGATATATTGGCTGATACCCCTTCAAATTCAATTACAAAAGCTAATGATTCACCCCTTTATCAAACTGCTAGAATTTTTACTCAACAATCCAGCTATAAATTCCCAATTAGCCTGAAGGGGAGGCATTGGATTCGCCTTTATTTTTACCCGTTTGTTTACCAAATTTATGATATGCGCACTGCAATGTTCTCTGTTTCCACTCAAAATAATGTTCTTCTTGGCAATTTCTCTCCAAAAAATGCTTCTGTCAAGGAATTTTCAGTAAATGTTACCTCGAATGACCTTGTAGTAACGTTCTCTCCTTCGAGCAATTCATTTGCTTATATAAATGCTATGGAGATTGTCTCTGTACCTGATGTCCTTATAACTGATGATGCCTCCACCATTAGTCCAGCTGGGACATTCCGTGGTATGTATGCACAGGCTCTCGAAACGGTTGCTAGGGTAAACATGGGTGGATCGTTGGTGTCGTTTGATAATGATACACTTTGGAGAACTTGGGTTACTGATCAAAGTTTCTTGATCCAGCCGAGTTCAGCTAAGTCGGTTAGTAAGATTGGATCCGTAAAATATCCAGCAGATGGAGCAACACCAGATTTTGCACCACCGTCAGTTTATGGTACTTGTAGTGAGATGAACGTGGCTGGTGCTGGTGATGATTCTAATGCCAATTTTAACGTGACCTGGACGTTTAATGTGGATCCTGGGTTCCAATATTTCATTCGCTTACACTTCTGTGACATAGTGAGTATAGCTGCCAATCAGCTGCTGTTTAACATTTATGTGAACTCCTGGAACGTGGCTTCTGATTTTGATCCTGGTCAGAAAGTTCAGGGAATTTTGGCCACAGCTTATTACAATGACTATGTTACTCCAACCGCTAAAAGTAATAGGCTTAACGTTAGTGTGGGCCCATCACGAAGGAGTGCTTATCCTAATGCTTTCCTAAATGGACTGGAACTTCTGAAGTTGAATAATTCTCAGGGCAGCCTTAGTCAGGTAGGTTCTGTTCCTACTAACCCGAGTTCAAAGGCAAAGAAGAATGTCGGAGTCATCGTGGGTGTGTGTATAGGTGTCCCAGTTTTGTTGGTGATGGTTGGCATCTTATTTTGCATGCATAGAAGAAGAAAACAAGAAAAGTTAGCCCAGTCAAAAATATGGATTCCTTTATCTATGAATGGTGGCACTTCACACACCATGGGAAGCAAGTATTCAAACGGAACAACCATAAGTGCTGCTTCAAACATGAGTTATCGCGTTCCTTTTGCAGCTTTGCTGGAAGCAACAAGCAACTTCGATGAGAGTTTGGTCATTGGAATAGGTGGCTTTGGGAAGGTATACAAGGGTGTTTTGTATGATGGTACAAAGGTGGCTGTGAAAAGGGGTAATCCCAAGTCCCAACAAGGTCTTGCAGAGTTCCGAACGGAAATCGAGATGCTTTCTCAGTTCCGCCATCGGCATCTGGTTTCATTGATGGGATACTGTGATGAAAAAAATGAAATGATTCTAGTTTATGAGTATATGGAGAATGGGACCCTCAAGAGCCATCTGTATGGGTCAGATCTACCCAGTATGAGCTGGAAGCAGAGGCTGGAGATATGCATCGGGTCGGCCAGAGGTCTGCACTACCTTCATACTGGCTATGCTAAGGCAGTAATACATCGTGATGTCAAGTCCGCAAACATACTGCTTGATGAGAGTTTTATGGCAAAAGTTGCTGATTTTGGACTATCCAAGACAGGGCCTGAGCTTGATCAAACTCATGTTAGCACAGCCGTGAAAGGAAGTTTTGGCTACCTAGATCCTGAATATTTTAGAAGGCAACAACTGACAGAAAAATCTGATGTTTATTCTTTCGGTGTTGTTTTATTTGAAGTTCTTTGTGCTAGGCCTGTCATAGATCCATCTCTTCCGAGAGAGATGGTCAACTTAGCTGAATGGGCAATGAAGTGGCAGAAGATGGGACAACTGGAACAAATAATAGATTCCAATCTTGAGGGCAAAATAAGACCAGATTCCCTCAGGAAGTTTGGTGAAACAGCAGAGAAATGCTTAGCTGATTTTGGTGTAGACAGGCCATCAATGGGCGATGTGCTGTGGAATCTGGAGTATGCACTTCAACTTCAAGAAGCTGTCATTCAAGATGATCCTGAAGAAAACAGCACCATCCTTATTGGCGAGCTCTCTCCACAAGTCGATGATTTCAGTCAAGTTGATCCCGGTGCTTCTGCTGCTCATAGCGGAACACCAAATGTGGATGATCTCTCTGGTGTTTCCATGAGTAGAGTTTTCTCACAATTGGTCAAGTCTGAGGGTAGATAATTAAGTAAAAAGGTACATACAGTGTTTAGGTGTTTGTTAATTCCACTTTTGTTTGTGACATATAAAGATTGATCTTTTCTTTCTTTTGTAACAGTTTATTCTACGAATTTCCGAGTTTTATATAGGAATGTATATTTGAAAACATGCATTCTTCTACCTGTGGATCTTCTTTTCATTTTCTTGGGCATGCCCATTCATGTCATGCCATTGAGAATCTGGATGTTTAATGTGTTTGAGATACTGCAAAATTAGTGGCTTCGGAGATCGGAATATAGTCAAATATTAAGGCTTTTTCTCCCTTTTTAATTTACTGGCAAAAGCTTATTAGTTTTCTCCCTCTTAAGATCGAAATTGTTTGCTCATTGTTGTCATAAATGTTTAAACATTCTTTGAAGATGAAGGTAGGGAGATATGTCAGTTCATTGGCTAAATTGAACTTATGCACTATGAGGCCCGGGTCATTGGTCTAGTGGTAAGAATGCAATCAAAAGTCTGGTACTTAAGTGGAGAAGGGCGGGATCATTATCCATGAGTTATGGACCGTATCACTGGGGCCTTGAGGATTTCTCAGTTATTAAAGTCAGCTTCTGTGAGATGGAGTTTCTGTGGCTCCTCTTCAACATCACCTTACAATTTTCTATGAGGTAAGTATGGTCTTGCTTAAATATGTTCTTTTTCTTTATAGAATCTTTTATCATCATATATTCTTTTATCATCATATATTTTCTTGTCACTCTATTTTGACAAGAAAGAATATATTTCACTAATTTCTATGGAAAAAGATGTCAAAGACAGATTAACTGAACTAGTATCGAAAACCTTTTATATATATATATACTTCAGAGACTGGTTGCTGAACCATCAACATCTTCAAGATCAGATGACATTCTTCAGAGATTACTTACTGGTGTTTTACATGCCAAGGATGATAAAGCCCGTAAAGAGATGAAAAAAGTGATATCTCGTTTGCTAAGAGAAAACACTAGCAATAGTAGCAGTCATGAAAGTAATCTTGATATCTCAAGGGATACTCTCTATCATTTTTGTCATAGATGCCTCACTTCGCTAATACTTAGCTTGTCTGAAGCTACATCCGTGGATGACAACAGGCAGCAGGACCGAGGGGTTCTAATGGGTGAGATTGCTCGTGAAGCAGACAATCTGCAGTGGCTAGTTGATATCCTAATCGACAGGAAAATGGGGGATGAGTTTGTGAAACTATGGGCAGAACAAAAAGAACTTTCCATTCTTCACTCCAAGATTCTCACCATGTATCGACATGAAATCAGCAAGATCACCGCACAACTTTGCATTGCAATTGGTAGGGGAAATTTGTTAGTGCCAAAAGATGTTAGATACTGTTTGTTATCGACATGGCTGGAAAGTCTCTATGACGATTTTGGGTGGATGAAGAGGGCTGGTAGATCTATTGACAAGAAGCTGGTAGAAGAGTGACTTGGTCAGACTATTCTAACACTACCCTTGGCTCAACAACAAACCATTCTGCTTAACTGGTTCGATCGATTCCTTAACAAAGGAGATGACTGTCCCAATATTCAGAGAGCTTTCGAAGTTTGGTGGAGAAGGTCATTTGTTAAACAATACACAGTCGATTCTCAGTTACAATTAGCTATCTTTTATTATACAGAGTGAGAAGGAGAGATTGTACAATGTCAATCTTGGTTTGTTACATGCTCCTATACACCAAAGTATATATGAAAATGCATGCCCCCACCATTTTTTTAAACAATCATGTAGTTCAGTTTCTGTTGTAAATTTGGATCTTCAGTTCGTCTGATGATTTATCTATAAGGAGAGGGAAGAGCAAGCAGAAATATAATATACTCCAAATCAAGATCATCTAGTTGTATAAAGATGGCAGTAATTTCGATATACAACCAAACCAACCCCAAAAAATGAATAAGACACTATTATCAAAGATAGTCTTGTTAGAATCTCGAAATTTAAAAAGTAAAGATCAATCAAAATACATGTAAATTGACATCTAATTGCCCAAAAAGTTATTAGTGGAAACTTTTATCGCCACAAAAACTAGGCTTTAGAACAACTTTTATCTGCCGCAGAAAGGATTACAGTTGCTTTTCATGGCGACTAAAACCGTTGCTAAAAGGTATGAATATCGTCGCTAAAAGTCACTTTTAATGGCGACTTAAGTCGTCGCTGATAGGTATGAAGGTCGTCGCTAAAAGTCGCTTTTAGCAGCGACTAAAGTCGTCGCTAAAGGTTATGAATGTCGTCGCTAAAAGTTACTTTTAATGGCGACTTCGCTAATAGGTATGTCGTCGCTAAAAGTTGTTTTTGACTATAGTCGTCGCTAATAGGTATGAAGGTCGTCGTAAAAGTTACTTCGTGGCGACTAAAGTCGTCGCTAAAGGTTATGAAGGTCGTCGCTAAAAGTCACTTTTAATGGCGACTAAAGTCGTCGCTAATAGATATGAAGGTCGTTTAGCTGCGACTAAAGTCGTCAGTAATAGGTACGAAGGTCGTCGCTAAAAGTTGCTTTTAGCAGCGACTAAAGTCGTCGCTAATAGGTATGAAGGTCGTCGCTAAAAGTTGCTTTTAGCAGCGACTATAGTCGTCGCTAAAGGTTATGAAGGTCGTCGCTAAGTTGCTTTTAGCAGCGACTAATGTCGTCGCTAAAGGTTATGAAGGTCGTCGATAAAAGTTGCTTTTAGCAGCGACCAGTCGTCGCGAAAAGTCTCTTTTAGTGGCGACTATAGTCGTCGCTAATAGGTGTGAAGGTCGTCGCTAAATTCCTTTAGTGGCGACAGATATTGTCGCTATAGGTATGAAGGTCGTCGCTAAAAGTAATATTTAGTGGCGACTTTTATTGCCGCTAAAAGGTATGAAGTTGTCGCTAAAAGTCGCTTTTAGTGGCGACAAAAGTCGTGCTAAAAGTTGCTTTCAATGGCGACTAAAGTCGTCGCTAAAAGCTGTTTTTAGTGTCGACTTAAACGCCACTAAAGGGTATGAATGTCGTCGCTAAAACCAATCTCTAGCGGCAAATTCAATCGCCACTAAAACCTAGTTTAGCGACAGCAAGCATATATAGTTGCCACGATAATCAACCTTTAGCGACTACTATGATCGTCGCTAACATACCATTGTCGCCACTAAAACTATTCATTAGCGACAACTGTTATCCCGCTAATAAATATAGTCATTGCCACTAAAAAGAAGCATTAGTGACAACCTGTTCTTGCCGTTTCATGAATATCTATTACGATCTTATTAATTGTGTGGTCTCTAAAGGCAAACAGACACATTTGCTAGTTCAACCAAGCCACAATGCAGAAAAAAATCAAATTTACCTAATTTCGTATGAATTTTTGATGATACGTGATCTCGACTTATTTTTTACCGAAATTCTTTTAAAATATTAGCTTTCTGTTATCACAAGGCGATAATGATAACAAAAACCTGGGCTAGGAATCTGGTTGAACAATGTTTAAACATAAACGAGGAAATTAGAACCAGAAGCTGGTATCACATTAATATTAGAATATATCTTTTATGTATACATGTATATACATTTAACCTGATATATATCACAGCAGACACACTCCACTACTACTACTCTTAACAAATGTTCTTTTGTTAAAAAAAAAAACAAGTTTTAGCATTCTGCAATTCCCTGCTGGAAAATGGTCAGGTATGATTCACTTTGGATACAGACTTTGCCTAAGCATGATCATAATACGCATAAGCTATTCTTTCAAACTGCGTATCCTTTTAAACTGGTTGCTAATTATGCCTGGATCCCAAATCAACCTTTGTAAAGGTCCTCTGGTTCTATTTCTCAGCCCAATGGTTACTATAGGTATCGACATTGGGCTTGGACTGATTCATAACATGTAGTCTACGATGAATAAAGTGATTGAGAACCATTAACTCATAGGTTCAATTTTCAGCGGAAGCAAAAAAAATTACTAGATAGCTTCTTTCCATCTTAGTCTTGATAGATAAAAGTTACCCGATATATAAGACCACTTTCATTAAGGCAAAGAGATGTAAAAATTGTGTGTGTTCAGAATTTTAATGCTATTAATTACATATGCACATCATTGTGTTCTCAGCCCACATCTGAGAATAGGGCATTGTGAATGAATTATTGCTATAAACATGTATGATTATACTTGTGGCAACACACTGGAAATTTCAAGTGTATGATGGAATATATAAAGATATAATGAAACTCATCATAACTTAAAGATGATAGAATGCACCATTAATAATCATATTTACTTTCTTTTTTTGCGATAAAGCTCTTTTGGACTATGGGGTAATTGTAGGTTACACATCGAAACGACGTAAGGGTCTTATTTTTTTTTTTAAACTTAATTTTTTCGTAATATTTACATATCTAAACTATGCAAGAGTTCTATTACCGTCCTAAATTTAGTTGTGAAGATTGCACAAATTTTTGTGTTTAACCTGTTATATATATTAAGATAATGTTGTTGAATGCATTTTTGCACTGATTTTTGCTTAAGTGATATCCGACTAATTAGAGCGTATGCAAAGTTTACCATAACGAGACTATTTCCAAAAGACGTTCAGCTCATCGAGTATATCAATTCAAGTAAAAGAAAAAAAAAACATAACAGTTAATAAGTAAAGTAGTATGGAACCTACCAGAATGAAACAATACGAGCGGTAAAATAGTGGAATAACCGAAACACAATACACAACAAATGACCGTAGATAACAAAAGCAAAACGACAATCTATCCCTACTAACTTTCTATGGCTTTTGATTAGGCGCCAAGGTAAAGTTCAAAATGTGTATGCAAACATTTATTATTTGTTAAAGAAAATGGATCAAAAGATATATCTTACCTTAAAATTTTCGTCATTACAGGTTGTATTAGCATTTAGTTAACAATGCATTAGTACCATCAAAATTATACAATTGGTGCATAGTTAAGTTCGTCTGACAATCAAAATAACTACGCCTAAATTTTTCAACAATTGATATAACATAGACTTCATAAGAGATCACTACATGAGATGTAATTTTGAGAATTAACCCAAATTAGTCTCCGTCATTAGACGAAAATTGTAATTTTACACAATTTTTAGTTGAGAATTACACTACTAACAATGCTAAGAATTTTAATGATAGATCTAAAAAGTTTCTCTTGATCTAAAATTAATTGTCTATTTTCCCGCTCTACATAAGTTATTGTTATATCTTTCAAGTAATTAAATCTAAGTCATTGATATTAATATTAGATATGTAATAACTGACACTTATTCCGCATAATATAATTTATTTTTCACAATTTTTATTTTATTCTTCGAACAGAAAAAAGACAATCAAAAGTCAAAGAAGCAAGCAGTATACGTAGTTTGAACATAATACTTCCTCCGTTTCAAAAAAGATGACCTAGTTTGACTTGGAACGGAGTAAGAAAAGAAAGAAGACTTTTTAATCTTGTGATTCTACATTAAAGTTATGTCAAATGTACCAAAATGTCCTTTAATCTTGTGATCTTAAACATGTCACGTGAAAAGTTAAAGTTAAAGTGTTGCCAAAAAAGAAAAGTGATCAATCTTTTTAAAACAGACTAAAAAAAATATAATTATTTTTTTTTAAACGGAGAAAGTAACAATAACCGACTCATTAAAATATATAATATAACAAATCAAAAGACTTTCACAATATATAGAACAAAATGACGACTAAGATTCTTCAAATGGGCCCAAGTGTGCACTATGTGATAATTACATCGTCCCATACTTCATCGACATATTATTATGATAAGAATTTTTACTTTTTATAAAAAAAATTGAGTTTGGTATTAATTATGTATAGAGAAAATTTTGTTACGAGTGTCTCCTCCAAATAAATCATGTAGCCTGCGATTAATTAAAGTTTCAATATAAATTTCAGATAATAGGAGAAAAAAATAAAAATTAATAAGAAAGATACATATCGCATTGGTTTAATCTAAAATGAATAATACAATTACATTATGTTAAAAATATTTTTATAAGTTGTTTCTTGAGCTGAAAAAAGGAAGGAGGGGAAAATGGAAAAGAAAATGAATAAATTAAAGTAAACATAATACAACAATACTTGCATTGTAAGCTCCAATAATTTTATATTTCATAATCAGAACTTTATAATATATTTTTTTGTTTCTTGGTCGGTCCATTTCTTTTTCCACCCTTATCTTTTGGCACACTTCTTCTTTTAATCATATTCTCCACTGAGCCCCCACCCCCACCCTCTTGGTTAAGCATGGAGTATTATATATGCTAGTAATCAGTGAGGGTTATGATGGTCAGAATAGTAAGTACATCATCATTTTTAATTAAAAAAAAATTTTGTGCAAATTTAGTGAAGTATGAAATCATTTTTATTACGAAATGTTTTATTTTTAATATAGAATATTCTTATGTAAATTTAAATTTAGTTGAATTCAATACAGATATTGAGCTCCCGGGGTAATTATGGAATAGCAAATCAGAAAGTTGACCTTCTTTGCAATTATAGCAGTGTATATAGTGTTTTGGTTACTTAAAAATACCAGCATGTTAAATAGTCCATTATATTTAATTGGTTTAAATATACTGATGACACTAATAAGTTTAAATTATCGATGTCAATTTATATTAGTTAAATCCGTAGAAATTTAAAAAGGTGAAATAAGAACTTTTTTTAGTATTAAGATTATGGATTCTTTAATTAGAAGTGGTTGGTTTTCCAATTATGTCCATATATGGGCCACTTATCTTGACAAAAGGTGTATACAATTGTGTTATATTTTGTATCATTGACTTTTTTTGGGGTTTTTTTGGGTAAGAAGGAACCGTAACCATTAGTTTTTGGATACGTGTTCGATAAATTTCTCTCTAATAATAATAGTTTGCAAATATAGAATATTTAAACCGCGATAAACACTTCTTTAATTTGATTGTTGTGGCCTTTTAGCGAGATAAAATTATTTTTTACATTAAAACATTGAATATTTTGCATTTAAAAAAAATATTTTAGTAATGTATAGAGATAGGTGTCACTCTATTTTGACAAGAAAGAATATATTACACTATTTTTTTTTATGGAAAATGATGTCAAAGACAGATTAACTGTTAATATAACTAGCGTAAAAAACCTTTTTATATATACTTCTCGGTCAATATTAATTGTTCACCTTACTAAATCAAAAAAATATTAATTAAAATTTTTCTTATATTACTCTCGAAATTATTTTTTTTAAATTGTTCACATTTGTTTGTAAAATTAAAAAAAAAATTGAAGGAGTGAACAATAAACTTATCTTCTTATTTATGATTTCTTAAGCATTATACGAAAAAAAAGTGATCAACTAAAATAGAAGAAAGGAGTACGATCAGTTTCATAAATTTAATTTTACTAAGCAAATATATCCTCCATGATCAGTTAACATTGAACCGCATAATCCCAATATGCCATTCTTGTAAAGTTTAAGCACATACATTAATTTCAAATATTCGAACAAGATCCCGTGTAAACAAAACTCAAGACAAAGTATACAAAAAAAGAAATGAAAATAGAAAGGAAATTAAAATTGTATGTGATCTTTGAAGTAAACATAATTTAGAATCCATTAACAAGTTTGATTTCTCATAAAATTCACACAATCAATAGTAATTATCTCATGAGATCACTTTTTTGTTGTTGCAAAAAATTATCCGAGATAATTATTATTAGTTGAATAATTATATGAGAAAATTAACCTATTAATTAACCAACCACATCGACCTTAGTTGTACAAGATAGTAACCTCCGAAAAATCGAAGCCAACGCCGCGCAAGAGAACTCCTTAGCTTTACTAAACCCTTTACACTTCCTTCTCGTTCTCCGTGCCCGGCCACCACCACCACCACCATCGCCACCGTCAATCCGACGAGGCAATTTCCTCTTTCTTTTGCCATAACATTTTACATGAGATTTCTTCTCATCACTCAAATTCACTTGATCTTCCCTTGAAAAAGTATAGCTCCTCAAATATAATTGCCTACACGAAATACTATCCACCACCTTCGGACCAGTATCACGATCACGACCACGACCACGACCACGACCATGATCATGATTTTTTGAGCTGACTGATCTTATAAATTCGGCATCCGATTCGGGCCACTTGTACAAGTTTACGTAAGTGGCCCGGACCGGAGCACGAGCGTCGTTGATGCAATTCGATATGCATGCGGAGGCCATTTTTTTAATTTTTTTTTCTATCGACGTTTGGAATTTAATTAAGAGTATTGTTTATATAGATAGGGATGGAAAAGAAAGCTTATTTTTGAAGAGAAGTTTGTTTAAAGTCATGGGGTTTTCTAGTGGCATGGAGAATGAGGGGGTGAGTTATATATGGTATATTTTATGCATGTTAGAGCGTAAGAAAATGTTGTACTAATTGTGGGGTGGGGGGGTGGGGGGGAAAAAATTTGGCATCATTTGAGTTAATTAAATGTGTGTGGGGAAGTGATTTGTTCAAATAATTCATTACTTAAAGACATGGTAGAATAATTTAAGGAAATATATTTATATTATATGTGTATTTGGTGATGCTTGAATCAAAATATATTCACCTTATCATAATTAATTAGTTATAAATATATTACGTAATTTAAAGGGAAAATAATTATATTATATGTGTAGTGGTGATGCTTGTATCAAAATATATTCACCTTATCATAATTAAGTATATCATGATTCTTTCTCCTTCTTCACCATAACTATTTTTTCCATTGCTTTTCCAACTCTTTAATTTGTTCTTGCAAATGTATCAAATCTTAGAAAAAATAAGAAATATGTGAGAACTGAATTTGTTGTAATTTTTTTTCTTTTTTTAACAAATATATATTGTCATTTTTATTTATTTAAAAAAACATCCAGAAGTTGTCGTATTATGTGCCTTTTTAATAGTCAAATGTTTTAAGTGGTATATTGCCATTTTTCTAAAGCTTAATTAATGAGTGGATAAAATGTAATGTCAAATGTCATCTAGAATTTGGACAAGAATTTCAAAGCAACAAACGCCGAATGATTCTATATCAATGTTCTTAAAGACGTTTTTCAAATTAAGTTTTAAGATAAAATATATTAAAAATATTTTGAAGCTTAAATGTAAAATATAAATACATTAATAAGATTATTTCAATACTTAATTAAAATTCCATTGTTTTAAAAATATTTTGCAGTAAATTATGCTTTTTTGGTGATGGTATTTGTATTATAGTATTTTTTTTCTCTAAAATATATAGATAAATATATTATAAATGACTAATAAATCACCCGTCAATAGTAAAATAATTGAGGGATCGAATATACAATTATAATAATAATGACTATGACTAGTGACCATGTGATCTCTAATCGGGAAATTACACACTCATCCCTACTAGCTTTTCTGTTCACTTTTAATTATTGCAATTTTATTTTCGAGTCAAATTATAAAAAAAAAATTACGATAAAAATATAATTTATTATATTTTTATATATTTTTTAAATATTAAATTAATACAAATTAGTTTGACATAAAAAAATAGTCAAATTTAATTTTGAAAAATACAATACAACGACAAAAAAAATAGATTGAGCATGTCTTGAAAAGTCAAATATAACATTAATATTCATTTTTTAAAAGTAAATTCCCTTTTCGACCATCTAAAGGGGGACTGAAGAAACCTAATACTAGAGTTTGTCGAGTTGCCATTTTTATAATTCACCAGAGAAATTTAAAATTTAAAGAAATATATGTATATAAAAAAAAGAAGTTAAATTAGCATGAGGGTATGTAATTTTTTTAACAAACACGATCAGAATAAATCTTTACACCTCCAAGCTCGTTTTTTGACTTATAAATCTAAAGTATATTATCATCAACAAAAATATGATAGAATAGTTAAAATATTTTCACTTTAAACTAAAGGAGCAGATTGAGTCGTTGAAAAAATATAGAAATCCCTAATATAAAACACTCAATATAATACATTTCAAAGAATATAAAGGAAAAAAATATGTCGTGTCGTTGAAAACTTGAATAAACGCTTTTTAAGTACCTAAATAGAAGAGCAGAGAATATAAGACATAAAACGAGTTCTGCAAGCGTTTTATGAGTAAAATTCTGTATAAGACATAAAACGAGTTCTGCAAGCGTTTTATGAGTAAAATTCTGTATCTTTTTATTTATTGTTGAAATAACTATATTACCTCTTCCGTTTAATTATATTTGTCCGCTCTTTTTAAAGTATATTTATTTATTTCGTTTATTATTTTTATAATATCAAGAAAAGATAAATATTTTCTTTTATAAAAATGTCCTGTTATTGAAAACTTAGAAACGCTTCTCAGATACCTAAATAGAAGAGCTGAGAATATAAGGCATAAAACACAATCAACGAATGCGATTTATGAGTAAAATTATGTGTCTTCTTATTTATTATTGAAGTTACTATATTACCCCTTCACTCTAATTTTATTTGTCCATTATTTTAAGTAATGTGAGGAGAAAATGTTATGGAGCCAAATTCATATTAAACTATGACAGAAAAGAAAGGATTCTAAGTACAAAAAGGAAGTGAAAGAAATATTAACTATGGTAAAATTCTTTAGTTAACCAAACAAATCTGAGTTATTACATTATTTATATGACATGTGTCAAAATATTAAAAGGGCAATGGAGGAACTAGAGAAATCCATATTAGTGGAGAGGAGTCAAATCCATAAACTATAGAACAAAGAAATTGAAAGCCAAAAAAGAGACATTTTGAACATAGAGATAAGATCGAAAGACAAATGTTCCATGCTATAAGTATGGGTCCGCACACATTTCATCGATCGTCTATCGTATATTTGAAAGTGTATGTTGTATGCATGTACTTTGTATAGATGATTATAAAGTGTATGAAATTGATCTTATATACATTTACATTATATTTTAGTTAGGCAAAGATATTATATATTTATTATGCGTGTAAATACAATTGTTTTATTATTATTATTCACACGAATATAGTATATGCGCTATGTTTTGAAGCCAAATATTACTACATCTCGTAATAAGCAAAAGTGTCATTGATTTTCATAAACCCAGTATCCGACCTATCTCTTTCTGCCGATTCCCCGGGTTGTCGGAATCTCTGGTTCGATCAGGACCAGGAGCCCCATTCATTCGTTTATGGGAGCGACTCTCTGTTCCATTCTCTACCGGGTCATCAAGTGATTAGCCAGCTCAATCCATTTTCCCATCCGATGATCTTCACCCTAGGACTAACTCTGTTCGACCTGCCTTGATTGCCTAGCTAATACTACCGTCGCAAGCAACCTCTCAAAAAATAGGGAGTGAACGACCCTTCTATCTAGATCGGTGCAAGTGACTTGGTATAGAGCCGTGTAGTCGTCGGTTTTACCACCAAAATGCCTATGAGATAGTGGTAGTGGTCGGCCTTTCGAATGCCTTCTTCCTTACTTTTCTGAGAAGCCCCTTACGACTATACTATAAAGGACAGGGGGGTGTTCGCCTTTGGAAACTTAGCTACTTAAGTCCTTCTCAGAAAGTCAAAGTAAGGGCGAACGTCATTCTGTTCTACAGCTACAACACTATATATTTCTTATATATTTTAAACATGAAAATAGCACTATTATATGAAAAGTATATCTACATATATACACTATGTATATGAAATGTATATTGTATATATCTATACACAAGCTACATTCTGACTATAATATGTCTTTTAATTTTATGTGGTCATCCAATTGTGAATATTTTATCGCGATGACTAAGACTTATATACTCTCCTCAAATAATAATGGGAATCTATTTGAACGGCTGCAAAGCAATGACCAAAGGACACCAATTCCAAATCTTTAAAACAAGGAGTGCTCCAACTTGAACTACTTTTTCAACCTTTCTTCTTGTTGTTGTTTTGCCCTTTTTTAGAGTGTGGCTTTTGACCACAAAGGGAGGAAAGGACGTGAATGGTCCACAAAAATAGGCTTTGACTCTTAGAATCTATTATTGTAGCCCACTTAATGCAAAAGCCCAAATCAAATCTACTAGTGTTAATGACACCTTTTGCCCCACCACAAGTCGTTTTTGGAATCGTCATTTAATTTTTACCCGATAGTTTAAGAGGGAAATTATAACTTTATCCATTTTGAGTAAAAACTTCAAACATTCACAACGAAGGTTATGAAAATTCTCTTTTGAAGTTTGCAAACTTTAGACGTTTCTTATTATATTAAGCTATTAAAGATCGTTTGAAGAGATATCAATATTTCAATAATGTTTTTCCTTACTGGTTATAAGGCAAGCAAATACTTCCAATGTCAAGATTTGGAATTTGCATTATTTAGCTTTCAAATACCTAGTGCGATGTGGGACGACTGTATACTAGATTATGCTTTCTATAATATTTTGAACTATTACTATGTACTTTATTAGAACTTCAAACATGACTAAAGTGGGGTGAAATGAGATTCTTAAAACATCTTTAACTTGTCTTCTCAAGGATAAGAAAGTCTACCAAATTTATTATGAATTGGGTTTTGGATTTTTATTTGAGAAATTTATGAATTTCGGATCGTATATATATTAGAAATGTTTGGATTTAAAAATCCAGTTTATTTATGTCCTACTGATCCCTTCTCATAATATATATGCGTAATACTAATAAGTCTAAGTTCAAAGATCCAATTGATTTATATGATTATATCATGTTCTCCTACCCATTATAGTATTAAGTCTAATATAATATTACATTACATGAGTGGTAAAGTGAACAACAGAAAGTCATACCTTCAAAAGAAGCAAACTATGAGGTAATTAATCACCCTACATATTCATAATTAATTGCTTAACTGCAATTTGATATTAATAATAATTACTATAACTACTAAAATCTCAATATAATTACAAGGAGCGTAGTAATTAAGATACTGACATAATCACTCATCAGTATTATTATTTTAACATAATTTAAAGATAAAGCAAGCATCAACTAGTGATTTTGGTTTTAACAGTCCAAGATATCATTACTTGGAGATAATTTTAACTACTTCAAGTTTCTGTATTTACATCCTATTTATTATTTAATAATTCAGAATAGATTACTTAAATTCTGATTACTTTTTCTTATAAGCAATTATTATTCAAATTAAATGTTCTGTCTGATATAAACTTACATATTAAAATAAGAATAGATCTAAAATTGTCTATGGAATTTTAAAATGATCCATTTTGCTCATTGTTTAAAGTTAGGTCAATCATGTTCTTTTGTTGTTACAAAATTAACACACATTTTTAGAAAAATGTAATAAGTAACTCTTTACTTAAACGTACTTATTTTTTTTTAAAAAAAACATTTCCTTCCTGTCAAACTTGCACATAGTGTCAAGTATTTTGGTTAGATGTCCACATCAAAATTGTCATGACATGTTTATTTATAACAAGTCATTTCATCGTAGAGGAAATTTTCAACTTGCCTATTTCATCAAATACGTTGCCAAACACTTCTATATAATAGTTAAACATATGTTGGAAAATTGACAAATTATATAGGTTATAAAATTATTAAGGAAGTGTTCATACAACTAGCATATACAATAATGAATATTAGAAAGCTAGTAAATTTATTTAAGAGTTATTCCTTATGCAATCGTCTGTTGAGTTGGTGATTTTATCGAAAATAATCTTTTGATTTCATAAAAATAGATATGAAATTTATTTATATTATATGATTTATCAAAAATAATCTTTCAATTCAAAATAAAATTTATATTTATATAGGAGTCTTTTGAATCTAAGTAAATCTCTTGTGTGAATTTAAATTAGTCGAATTAGTAAATTTTGAATACCGAATAATTATTGGACTGATAAAAACTTTAGCACCAAAGCTTTGTAAACAATTTTAGAGTATTACAAACAAAAAGGCAACAGAAAAAATAAAAACTAATTGATTTTATTCACTGGTGAAGAACAGCCAAATAAGCTTTTTGGGACTCATGGTTGAGTCATTTTCGAGTAAGATGAGAAATTCTGAAAAATGTAATGGGCCAAAATGCATACGATAAAAAGTCACAATTATCAAATGCCACTTTTTTGTTGGTTCAAAAATATATTCTGTTAATCGGTTTGATATATATATAAAGTTAATTGGGTAAAATTTATCCGCATCGGGTGTTTATATCAAGTCAATACATGCATACCATGTATTTAAATTTATAGTTCATTTTACTTCATTAAATCATGTAAAATAGAAATTGCATCAACTTAATGTAAACACCTGATGCGGATAAATATTTTCCGAATCAATTTCACTTCACCAGAAATTCTGGTATGGTATCTATAGGGAAGAAAGAGACTTTTTCTACAAGAAAATAAAGAGAAAACATTTATTATATAACTTATCATTAGTAAATGAATAATCAACTACTTTTAATTTTCCAGGAATTTACTTGCATCATCTTTCATCAGACTTTATAACAAGTACACAAATATATACTCCACCACTTGTAGATTGTAATTCATATATATATATATATATATAATCTTTGACAATATCATAAATGATTAACAAATCCCCATCATATTAAAAAAATTAAAAAATAACAATATGTTGGAATAAAGTTTCTTCTCTTGTTTTTGTTTGCCACTCATTATTGTCAATGTCAACTTAGGGTAGTGGCATTAATTTATACGCTTTTTGACAATGTTATTCCAAAGATCAAAATGACCTACTAATTTACGTTCTCAAACTTTTTAATCTTAGGTCTCTATTTGAATCGAAAAATCAATCGAAAAGAATTGTTATATCTCTATGTAGTTAATTCACAGGGCAATAGAATGTAATTTATATAGATTAAGCAATGATCTTATGAGCTGTGCTCCATGGATACTTCTTTGTTTTATCTATTTTACAAAAAATGCACTCTATTTTATAATTTTTCGTAGCTGACAATATTGATTTTGAACTTCAATAAATTATTTATTTGTCTTGTGCTTGTTTCAGTATGTGTACGATCTAGATGTACAATGGACCCCTAATATGATTTCCCTAGTTGATGTAATAATTGAGTAGTTCAATTATTCATATTTTATCAACTTACAATATACCAATAGTAGTATAGTTGCAATTTTCGAATCTTGATGTACTTTCAATTATTTTATTCTCTTTTCTTGAATTCTTAATGTAATAGAAAAAATCTTTAAAAGACCTTGTGGAATGATCTAATTGAATTTTACATAACTTTATTTCCTAATGTATGTTTCTCCGTGTTAAATTTATGTCATTCTTTTTTAGTCTACAATAATAATAACATGATCAGTTAAATCTCAGTTGGGTTAGAGGAATTAGGTGATACTTATATAGCCTTTCTCCTGACTTATGTAAATAGAGAATTTGTTTTAGATAGATCCTCAGTTCAAGTAATTGCATATCTAAAACAATAAAAAAAGGAAATAAAATAATAAAGCAACCATATATATAATAATAGAAAAAAAAATGATAACAATAAATAATACGATAACAAAGCTGAACAAGATAAACGTAAAACAAAAATGTAAGAACAAAATTGAAGAATAGGGTAGCATAAGAGTACTAATAATACTACTTCTAAGAGGAACTAGAAAACACTCATCTACCTACCAGCATTTCACTCTAATCTTTTATTTTTTTCTCATTTTATTTAGAGTCATGTTTTTAATAAGTATCGTCCTATATGTATGTCAAGTCTTGTCTAATGACTGCTGCATAATATTTTATTTGATCTACCTCTATTCTCCTAAGACCCCCCACACTCAACCTCTCATATCTTCTCATTGGTGCATAATGCATATGCGTACATGTATGCACATCTCCTCTTCACATACAATTATTTTAGCCACGCCTCTTGAATCTTGTTGATCACCAAGAAGATCAGTTCTACCTTATTTTGAATATCTTCGTTCTTAATCCTATCTGAATTAATATATCCATCTCAACATTATATTTCTGTTACTTTCATCTTCTGACATACGAGCTCTTGACGTGCCGACATTTCTTTCCATACAACACAACTAGTCCAACAACGTAACCGCTTTATAATTAAACACACCTTTAAGGTCTTGGTGACACATTCTTATCACACACAAAACACAGAAAGTGAGCCTTCAATTCATCTATAACCGCTCTAATATAATGAGTAACATCATCTTCAATCTCCACATTTCCTTAGATAACCTGATTATCCAAGATACTCGAAACTACCTCTCTTGAAGATGACTTGAGTATGATTCCTTATTTACACATCCACCTCATAAGTTATAACATTAAATTTGCACTCAAAGTACTTTGTCTTAGTCCTGCTCAACATGAATCCTTTAAATTCTAAGGTCTTTTTCAATACCTCTAATCTATCGTCACTTTTCTTTTAATCTGTGTTTTTTTAGATATCATACTTATTATTTGTAACTTTAAATTAAGATTTTCATCTTAATCGATAATTTTAAACAGCACAACAATATATGATTTATTATATAGCACAAATTTATTTTTTAAAAAAACTCACATCAAATTAAATATTGCCACATAAGTCGAGGAATATTGAATATTTATTACTCGTATCATTTCAATTTATCTGACATTAATAATTTAATATTAACTGTAAATTCAAATATAGAATATTGAAATTTACCTATTTATAAACAATTAAAAAGATATTATAAGCTGTAATAACTACAAAGATTCAAAATATTTTAATAACATATGAAAAATTGTAGTAAAAAAAAAGTCATTTAAATCTCAACACTCAATATTATCAATATTTTGACTCTATTTTGTGATTCAAAAGTCAACAGCATGTAATTGCATTAATCCGTATAGTATGACTATATATTGATAGATAATCTTAACAATAGAGGCATAGATTGGTGTAATTAGTTTGGATCCAACAAACGACTTGCAAGTAGGTTCGCATGGTGATATCGATCGAGAAAACATGTATAGTTTCAAACCTAAAATTCCCTATTTAGGAGATTACTTGCTCAACCAACTTGATCACTCTTGTAAATCCACAAATAAATTTATCTTTTCATTTTAATTATTAATGAATAAACATTATATAAACTTCCTATAACAAAGGAGACCTACCATAGATTCAAAATAAAATAAATAATAATATTATAAAATACACCTAGTAAAAGTATACAAAGAAGAGAATATGCTGTATCCCTAGTCATCACTCTTTGTATTATTCTAAACCCTTTTCTTTAGCACAAGGTAAGCACCTAGAAATTTCTCTTTTCATTAAATACGATTAATTAATATTAATTCAAAAAAGATTAACTTAACCATGGAGTAGTTGATCCACTGTCCTACCACGAATTCCATCCAGATATCACCATCCAATAAGAACTTGACACGTCATGTTAGAAGTCGTAAACATCAGGAGATTTCCAACCTCTTATTACGTGGCGAATTCTTATTGGTCGACCTATGATGGCAAACCCACTTATTCCCTAAATCGATTCCGTAACGGATCGAAGCATTTATGGGTTAATATATGATAATGCCCTGCCTACCAAATGATTCAAAATGACAAAAATAACCCTTGAACACTTGAAAAATGATGGATTAATCGTTTTCCCTTTTTATTGGAAGAGAATTCAAAAGCCAAAATTATATGCAATTAGTTTGTTGAGATCATTAAATATGTGTACTAAAAGCAGTGAATTATACACGTCGTAGTAGTTTCAATATTAAATGTTATTAAATCATAAGAACAAACAGGTTTTGTGAATTTAATATAGAGTATTTCACCGTATTATTACTAGAAAGATCGTGTTATCTTATTCGTCAATATTTTGATTATTTTTAATGTTTATATTATCGACACTTATTTTCTTTTTTATCATAATTTTTAACTCTTAGAACATTTATTTCAAATTATTTTCTCCAAAATAATTTTTTTAAGTCGAAAGTCTTTCTAAAACAATATAATTCATATTCCTCGAACTCAACTTATAAAGATATATTATTACAATAATTCTCAAAAATATTGCCAAGCTAATTAAGAAATATTCTTGAATGTTATTTTTGCTTACTTATGGAAAAAAGGGTAAAATAGTCCATTTACAAAACGATGGAGCTTTCTAGACCATTTATCCTGGAAATAGAAAAAAGGTGAAGAAAAAGAAAAGAATAATAGAGAGTCCATTAAAAGTGAGAAAGTACGCAGAAGGCCGATCTATAAGCCTCTCCGTTTTTTCACCTTCTTCCCATTATTCTATTTATTTGCTTTATAATTAATTTTTGTTTATAATAAAGTAATAAAGAGGCAGAGATCTCTTTATTTTTCGATTCTCTCACTCTACAGTTTCCCGAGAGAGATAGAGAGATAGAGGGAGAGACGCACAATAACTATCAAAGTTCCGCTGCAGACGAATAACTTTCCTTCTCTCGTATTCTTCTTCTCCAACACGACGAACGAATCTCCACTTCTCTGGTAAATTCCGCTTCCTTAATCATTCATTTTGGTTATGTATTTGTGTTTTCTAAATCTAGTAGCTTCTGTTGGAGTTCCGATTTTTGTAGATCTTAGTTTTTGACCTATTTTGAGCTTTGAAACGGTGAAATTCATTTGATCGTGAGTTTTTATTTCTGATTTTCGATTTTGACTGCATTTCAGGAGAGTTATTATCATAGTAGGAGATTTTGACTGGTTTTTTAATTAGATTTGGTTGATTCTGGAGGTTTTAAATGGGAAAAGGAGGTGAAAATTATGGGAAAAGGGAGAATTTAGGTGGTAAGAGTGTGTCGGATAAGGAGGTGTTTCCGGCCTGGTCGAAAGATGTGAAGGAGTGTGAGGAGAAGTTTGAGGTGAAAAGAGATTATGGATTAACTGAGGATGAGGTTGTTAAAAGGAGGCAGATCTATGGTTTAAATGAATTGGAGAAGCATGAAGGGCAGTCGATTTTGAGGTTGATTTTAGATCAGTTTAATGATACGTTAGTTAGGATTTTGCTTGGTGCTGCGGTGATTTCGTTTGTTTTGGCTTGGTTAGATGGAGAGGAAGGTGGTGAGAAGGAGATCACAGCTTTCGTGGAGCCTTTAGTGATTTTCTTAATCTTAATTGTCAATGCTGCTGTTGGTGTGTGGCAAGAGAGTAATGCCGAAAAGGCTTTGGAGGCATTGAAGGAAATCCAGTCAGAGACTGCATGTGTTATACGTGAAGGTAAAAGAATTTCTAGTTTACCTGCTAAAGAGCTTGTACCTGGGGATATTGTTGAGTTGAAAGTTGGAGATAAAGTACCAGCTGATATGAGGGTTCTGCGTTTGATCAGTTCGACTCTCCGGCTTGAACAGGGATCACTGACTGGTGAGAGTGAAGCAGTTAGTAAGACCACTAAAGCTGTAGCGGAGGATGTTGATATCCAAGGGAAGAAATGTATGGTATTTGCTGGAACGACTGTGGTGAATGGAAATTGTATTTGTTTGGTAACTCAAATAGGGATGGATACCGAGATAGGGAAGGTGCACGCACAGATTCATGAAGCAGCACAAGAAGAGGAAGATACCCCGTTGAAGAAAAAGCTAAATGAGTTTGGAGAAGCTTTGACTGTCATAATTGGTATCATCTGCGCGTTGGTTTGGCTGATCAACGTGAAATATTTCCTCACTTGGGAGTTTGTTGATGGGTGGCCCAGGAATTTTAAGTTTTCATTTGAGAAGTGCACTTATTATTTTGAAATTGCAGTGGCACTGGCAGTTGCTGCCATTCCGGAAGGTCTGCCAGCAGTTATTACAACTTGTTTGGCACTTGGCACACGGAAGATGGCTGCTAAGAATGCACTTGTTCGAAAATTGCCTAGTGTAGAAACTCTTGGTTGTACCACTGTTATTTGCTCAGACAAAACAGGAACATTGACAACTAATCAGATGGCTGTGTCTAAGCTTGTCGCTATGGGTGCCAAGGCTAACACATTGCGATCATTCAATGTTGAAGGGACCTCATATGATCCCTATGATGGAAAGATACAAGATTGGTCAATGGGCCGTATGGACTCTAACCTAGAAATGATAGCAAAAATTGCTGCTGTCTGCAATGATTCTGGAGTTGAAAAATCTGGTCAGCACTATGTTGCCAGCGGACTGCCCACTGAAGCAGCACTAAAGGTACTGATTTTATATTTGAATTGGATTGCTTCTCTTACTCTTACCGGATTAGTATCTGTGCTCTCTATCACTATGTGAGTGTATTATGCTAGACTAGTATTCAGTTACTCTAAACTTTATTTATTAGATAGATATGGTCATTTATCCTTGTGTGGAACATGGATTCGTGATTTATCAATATCTTTTACTGAACATTAGTCAGAAGATTTCTGACCTCGATATTATTTAGTATCTATCTCTACATAATTTATGTTGCACACCACCCTCTCCCTTCCCAACACAAACAGAAAATTGAATCAAGTAAATTACCCCTGATCTGCATTGCTTAATAGAGTTATATGCTTCAACAACTTTTTTCTCTTTCTTAATGCTTTCCTGTGACTTATTTAGAGTTTCTTGATTTGATTTAAGGTTCTGGTCGAGAAAATGGGACTTCCTGATGGAATCAGCTCCATATCCTCTTCAAGTGATAAAGATGGCCTCCGTAAGTTGTGGTTCCTGTTCTATTATTGCTATTATGTACATTACGGGTCTTCGTTTACAATGCAACGAGGCCTAACTTCAATTAGCCGATTGTAGGTTGCTCTTACACATGGAACAATATTGAAAAGCGTATTGGTACTCTTGAATTTGACCGTGATAGGAAATCCATGGGTGTCATTACATCTTCCACCTCTGGAAAAAAGTCATTACTTGTGAAGGTGGACTCTTTATTTCCTTGGATTTCCTAATTCATTTTGGGTTTCCTACACCGTTTCATTGTTCTCGACTCTTTTGAAGCTCAATGCATCAATAACTGTTTCATATGTTGCTTCATTTTTAGGGTGCGGTTGAAAATCTATTGGAAAGAAGCTCCTATGTGCAACTGCAAGACGGTTCTGTTGTAGAATTGGATAATTCTTCCAGAAATCATATATTGCAAAGCCTTCATGAAATGTCCTCGAAAGCTTTACGTGTCCTTGGTTTTGCATACAAGGAGGATCTACAGGAACTTGCAACCTATAATGGTGATGAAGACCATCCAGCCCATCAGCTTTTACTCAATCCTGCTAATTACCCTTCCATTGAGAGTAAACTCATATTTGTTGGCTTGGCTGGGATAAGGGTAAGTTAGTTAACTTGCTTTCTCTCGACTGTTGGTTTCATTTATGTGCTAAAACCTTCCTCTGTTGGGGGCATCAAGATACTGAACAAATACTTATCGTGTTGTCAAAGGATCCTCCTAGAAAAGAGGTACGTCGTGCAATTGAGGATTGCAGAGAAGCTGGCATTCGAGTTATGGTTATTACAGGAGATAACAAGAATACAGCAGAAGCTATCTGCCGTGAGATAGGTGTCTTTGGAAGCCATGAAGATATCAAGTCGAGGAGCTTAACTGGAAAAGAATTTATGGAGCTCGCGAACCCCAAAGCACATATAAGGCAAAGTGGAGGTCTCTTATTCTCCAGAGCTGAGCCAAGGCATAAACAAGATATAGTGAGATTGCTTAAAGATGATGGTGAGGTGGTTGCAATGACTGGGGATGGAGTGAATGATGCACCTGCTTTAAAATTGGCTGATATTGGGATTGCAATGGGAATCGCTGGAACTGAGGTAAAAGATGATGTTCCTAGTACTAGAATTTGTGAGCAATATCAATGGGAACATGTATCGAGGAGAATCTATCCCCTGCAGTGTTTAACAGCAAACAGTAATAATATATTTAACAGTGATAGACAAAGTATAATTTCTCTCTCCCCATCAAGTCTACACTCTTCTGCGATCACCTGAACTCTTGTCCTGGATGGCTGTATAATGATATGTTCCCCAGTTTGAGTCTAACTTATCACTGTATATGCACATGTTACTTTGGGCTACTTCTGATGTGCTTACAAATAGAAACTTATCTTCAGTCTGCTGCCATAGGATCTTTTATTATATCAAATTCTTGTAAAAGTTTAAAATGTCATTTTCAATACACAATTCCTGAAGATTCGGATGGGTTTTGGGATAAATGGATCCAATGGATATACATGTATGTATTTATGTCATGTAACTTATGGTTGATTTTTCTCCCAGGTGGCAAAGGAAGCATCTGACATGGTTTTGGCAGATGATAATTTTAGTACAATTGTAGCTGCTGTGGGTGAAGGCAGGTCCATTTATAACAATATGAAGGCTTTCATCAGGTTTATTTTCTCCCTCATCTCCTTCAGTTGGCATTATTTCTATTGATGGTACTGTTGATTGGATGTTATTGTATTTCTATCATTTTGGCTTGGTACTTGGTATTTGGTTTTTCAATATACATTCAAAGTTTTTTGCATTGCATTTAGCTAGCTTAAATATACAAAGAGTGAGTTGAACTTTGCTGGACTAGGTTGATAATCCCTTTTAACCATGTGCTATTTCCAGCTTATATATACCATGCTGGAGTAGCTTATTATACATGTGGTATTTCCAGCTTTCTGCAAACCACCAGAATCAATTCAACCAACTTCAGTGTGTGTGTTAATCTATTGGAAATATTTTCATCTAGTATGATACGATGTCATATAATCAATGAAAAGCTTTTCACTGAGTAAGATTCCTAGTTGTTCAGTTGCATGCGACCCGATCCTTGAGTTAACTGACTTGGATAAGTTGGCTATCACCCTTTTGGACTACACTCTAGTGGCAGCTGTTCCATGTTTTATCTTTGTATTTATTTATTTAAAAAGGGAGTATCTAGTTCTCTTGATTGAACTTTTCGGATGAATATCTTTAGTCCGTGTAATGCATGATGCCAACACTGATAGTGCATCACTATAGAAGTGCATTCGATGATAATTTCTGTTGCTGTAGGTACATGATTTCCTCCAACATTGGTGAGGTCGCCTCTATTTTCCTTACTGCTGCCCTAGGCATTCCTGAAGGTCTTATTCCAGTTCAGCTTCTGTGGGTCAACCTGGTCACTGATGGACCACCTGCTACAGCATTGGGATTTAATCCACCGGATAAAGATATAATGAAGAAACAACCAAGGAGAAGTGATGATTCATTGATCAGTGCATGGATTTTATTTCGCTATCTGGTTTGCACTCTAATTATTTCCACTTCCTACTTCTGTTTGTGAGAATGAAATCCAGCTCATCAATTTCTAAATGCTTGATGCCAGGTAATTGGGTTGTATGTTGGTGTAGCAACTGTGGGTATTTTTATCATCTGGTTCACTCATGACTCCTTCCTTGGCATTGATTTAAGTAAAGATGGGCACAGTCTTGTCACCTATTCCCAGCTTGCTAATTGGGGTCAGTGCAAAACCTGGAACAATTTCACCGCTTCACCTTTCACTGCCGGATCAGAAGTGATCAGGTTTGATAACCCGTGCGATTACTTTGTGGAAGGCAAGGTCAAAGCCATGACCCTTTCCCTCTCTGTATTGGTTGCAATTGAGATGTTCAACTCCCTTAATGCCCTTTCGGAAGATGGAAGCCTCTTGTCAATGCCACCATGGGTCAACCCATGGCTTCTTTTAGCCATGTCGGTCTCATTTGGGCTGCACTTTTTGATCCTCTACGTGCCTTTCCTTGCTCAAATATTTGGTATCGTTCCACTGAGCCTAAACGAGTGGCTGTTAGTATTGGCTGTTGCATTACCCGTAATATTGATCGATGAGATTTTGAAGTTTATTGGAAGGTGCACAAGTGGTATTAGAAGTGGAAGGAGTCCTACAAAGCAGAAGGAAGAGTAGAGGCAAAACATTGTCATAAATGTGTTGAACTTATCATTATTGACAGAGCTTATGTTATTCATACCCGCAAGTGGGGTTTGATTAGCCTATTCTCTTTAACCCAACCCAGTCGCTGTTAATTGATGAGGGTTGGTGGCGGATTTAATTAGATTCATTTAGACATTTTCTGATACTCCTCAGATGATAGAATTAGTTTTGATATTTAAGTGTTTTTTTTTCCCTTTCCCTTGTCTGACAGGACGATAGCTTTTATACTGATCATCTCAATTTTATCTTTGGCATTCTGTTGCTGAATCACTTGTTTGGGTAATTTTTGGACTTGCATAACCCAACTAACTAGAGCATCGAGTGGTGTTACAGTTCACATAGTTTAGAGCACTCGATAGTTTTTTGCTAGATTATATATAAATATTTTTCATAAGTACTTTTTTTTCTTACTTCCTAAACAGTGGAAAATAAGCAACTTATTTTTTGAGAAAATATTTTTCAGAAAACACTTTCTATGGAAATTATTCTCCTTCATATCAAAAACACCCAAGAGTCGCATTGTTATTTATAAAATTAAATGAAAATGAATGAAACAATAGCAAGTTTTAATATAAACACGAAAAGTGTGTAATTTTCATGACCCGTAAAAATTGATATTATTATTCTTGCATGTTACAAGAATTGAAATATTCTAAATCCTATTGTGAAATTTTTGGCTAGTCTCTAACCCATGGCAGATATAACGGCAGGAGGGGGTTCACCTGAACCTTATTGACAATAAATTATATTGTAATCTGTATATATAAAATAAATTTTGTATATTTATGTAATATGAACCTCTGGATAAGAAATAAAGTATATCGCAATGGTATAGTGCCTTACAAAAAGGACCCCTGTGTTTAGGTTTGTGAGGATTACGTTTTACATTTAGCTTACGATTATTTTTTTTTCATTTAATTTCGGAAACAACCACTAGTCCGGTCCACGATCCCAAAAATGTCAAATACTCTCGATCCAAAAAGCCAAATTACTTCTAGCTTCATTTTTCCAAATTTCAAAATATTTCTTCTACTTTTTTTCGTCAAGATTCGTGCGTTAAATATTAAAATGATCTCCCATATTTTTATAAATGTTGATTTGATTCATAGATCCAATCTGAAATTAAAAAAATTAAAACCATGCTTCTTAATTGAGAAAGATTAACAATGATCTCTTATTTTTTTAATTACTTTTTTCTTTTTTGGAGTTTGTACTTAACATTCTAGTTATAGAGTGATACATTGTGAAGGGCTAATTTTTTTTCTCAACTTAGCATTCTAATTTTAGGTTGACACATTATAAAGGGTTAACTTTATATTTTACTATAATTACTTTGATTAGTATTAAGTATTTTTTGTGTCGAAATCAACTTTTCGTAAATTGTACCTATAGACTATATACTACTTCCTCCCTTGGAATTGTATTTGGCTTAGTTGCACATTTATATATTTTTATAAAAATCTTTTTAAGTAAAAATTCTAAATTCATCATTATAAATTACACAACAATTGAATTGATTATGGGGTGTTTTAAGCATTTTTCACATATTCTTTGAAATAAATAAATAGTAGTTTTATAAGAATAATAATCTAAATAGTAATACAAAGCCATGTGGATTTATGTATTGTTCACGTGGCTAAATACAAGAAATGGACTTGAATAATTATCAAATTTATATTATAACACCCGCGTGTAACATTAAATAATAAACCAAGTCTGGATAACTAAACACAAAACAAAGTAAATTAAAAATTACGCCACCCATGTACGACTAACTTTTATATAATAAGGTAATAATTTAACGACTTTGATGGAATAAATAAAAATAAACATTAGCACATGCTATCCTTATTTGGCTAAACAGTTTTAAATATATAATTTCCTTTTTTATATTTTCCTTCCCCAAAAAAGTAAGACATACTATTCTTATTTTGGCTATAAATAGTGACTATCGAAAAATCATTTTTCTCATACAAACATACTTGATTTAATATTAAGACCGATTTTTTCAATCGCTCATATATCCAATGGCTCATGGAAGAACTAACTTCAGTTCTCATGAATTTCCTATGGCTAGTGGAGTAAGCCCTTTCAGCTATCGAACAAATTCCGGCTATCAGGTTTTCTTCTTTCTCGTCAGTTAAAATTTTTCGAGTCATTTATTTATTTTTACGTAATTTTAAATAATTTTTATTGAAAAGTATTTATATTCAAATTCCCGGGAAATGGTAAAGATATGCCTTTTACTACTCAAAAATATTAAAAAAATTTATCATTTTGAGGTCATTTGTATAATGAACCATAATTTTAAACCATAGTAAAGTTATATGAGTTAAAATCGAGCGAAAATAATGAAGGGTTTCTAGTCGGAAAAGTGTATGAACGATCTCAAAAGTATAATCGAGAGATAAAATTAGGGAAAAGGGTCTGATATACCCCTCAACTTTGTCATTTAGAGCTGATATACCCCTTGTTATGAAAGTGGCTCATAACTTGTAAACAAATGGCTCACATATACCCTTTTCCTCTAACAGAAATGAAAAAATAATAATTTTAATCTAAATTTTTATTATTTTTTTCTAAAAAATTATAATCCCATATGAGTAAATTTAATCTTCGTCAAACATATTATTTTTTGACTTTTTTTGATTTCAATGACTAATTTATAATTATTATTTTGATAATCAAATTTATTTATGTTTCACTAATATTTTTGTAAAACTTATTATAGATGATCAAATTTTTTCTTCGAATATGAAATTAAATTACAATACACACACAAAAAAATAGTTTAATATTTTATTCTTTAAACTAAGGAATGAAAGAAAAAAACAAAATAAGAATAAGAAATTCAAATAATTATAATAAAAGAAGTCAAAAAATAATTTATGTATGAAAAAAATTAAAATATACCTTGAACTTTGATAGAAGAATCATCTATACCCCTAAATAATTTTTTAAAAAAAATTAGAAGTAATAAATATAAATTTAAAACTAATTTTTTAACTTCCGTTAAATGAAGGGTATATGTGAGCCATTTTGTAACGGCAAGGGTATATGTGAGCCGTTTGTATAACGGTAAGGGCATATATGAGCCACTTTTGTAACGAGGGGTATATCAGCTCCAAATGACAAAGTTGAGGGGTATATCAGACCCTTTTGAAATACCTTTGTTTAGTAAAGTGCTAATCTACCCATGCAAATTTGATAAGATGAAAATAACTGATTTTGTAATTTTCAAATATGTAAAATTTTCATGTCTTTACAGAGACGTGTTGTTCGTGCTACGAAGCAACTGATGCATGCAGTTGTGATGGAAAAACTTGAAGTCGAAAATGGATCAATCTTTCAGATAACTGATATGGGTTGTTCCATCGGTCCAAACACATTCATTTCAGTTAAGAACATTGTTGAATCTGTAGAATTGAAGTTCCAATCAATCAACACTCACAAAAAACATATTCAAGTTTTGTTTAATGATCATGCCTATAACGATTTCAATACTCTCTTCGCGTCTCTACCATCAGATAAATCCTATTATGCTCATGCTGCAATCGGTTCTTTCTATGATCGTGTTTTTCCAGACAAATCAATTCATATCGTCAATTGTTCATATGGTCTCCATTTTCTCTCAAGAGTTCCAAATAATGTCGAAAACAGAAAATCACTTGCTTGGAACAAAGGGAAAGTTTATTATTCACATAGTAAAAAAGAGGTAATTAGTGAATATTCCAAACAATACAAAAAAGATATGGAATGTTTTTTGAAATGTAGAGCACAAGAAGTTGTACCTGGTGGATTAGTTTTTATTACTGTTCCAGCTCGTCCAAATAAAACTCCTCATTCTAAAGTTATTTACAATATGTTAGCTGAAATATTGGGATCTTGTTTTCTCCACTTGGTCAAGCAGGTAAAAATCGTTACGTTTTTTTTTTTTTTTTTGAACTGTCAATTTATGTGAAGGTGTTTGACTAGTTACGGAATTTGTTGGGCGATATTGAGGAAGAGGAGGTGGATACATTCAATATACCGGTGTATATTACATCTCCAATTGAAGTAGAAGAGGCAATTAAAAGAAATGGAAGTTTTAGTATTGAAAAAATAGAGATTCTTTCAAAGGAAACATCACCAATCAATGGTTTAACAGCTAAAGATGCATCAGTACACATAAGGGCTATAACTGAGGGATTGATTGAAGAAAAATTTGGAACAAAAATATTGGACAAATTGTTTCAACTTCATGAACAAAAACTTGAGGATGCATATCTTGACTTGATTTCTGGTGAAGCTATTAGTTTATTCATAGCTCTTAAACGCAAACCAAATTAAACCTCTATTTTAATTTGTTTTCTTGTTTTTTTGCTTTTGTGAAAGTTGTCCTTTTGGGTTTGTGAAATGTTGTTTCCAAGTATGTTCTATCAAAGTGTAATGTGTGTTTATTTACTCTATTTTAGTTTCGCGATGAAACATGATCAAATGTGTACTAATTCGTTTAGAACCTATTTTTATTGCTCACACATGTATAGAACCATCTCTCAAAGTATATTTATATTTTGAACAAAAATAATGATTAATGACGTGTGGAAATTTTAGATTAACAAAGATATGGACTAACGACAGTTAAAAATTCAGGATTTGATAGTTATACATGCTCATTTGAAATGAAAATTTTGATCCGTGTGAAGTCATGAGAAAATAATATTAGCAATTGATGAGAATATTGTACGGTTGAGATAATATGTACTAAAAGTCACGAAGATCGATGACGTGGCTGTTATTAATGTTCCAAAATTTAAATATTTTTTCGATATTGGCGGGGAACTAATAATACGTTTTGGGCCAACATAATAACATTATATTCGCCTATTGATAAAGCATTCATTTTGTAGATAAATGGTTGACTTTTCATTCTTCATATATTTGAAAAAAACAATTTTTTTTATTTATATTAATTAAGTTGATAAATTTTTTTGGTTCTCTTTGATTAGAGAGAGTAAGATTAGTACGAAATAAGGGGAATTAGAACTTTAAGTCTCAGAAATATTAATTAAGTTGATAAATTTTAATTTGACTAATTTATATCTACTATCTTTGATAAAAAATGAAACTTCAAATACTCATAAATAATAATTACATTATCTATGTATTATATTAAATCTTACTACCACTTAGTATATCGAATTTAAAAGACCAAACATAGTGAATTTTGCGCTGAAAAAAAATTATCGAAATATATCAAAGATCAAATATCATCTTCATCAACAAATATAACATATTTTAACAAATAAAATACAATGTAAATGGTCAAGCAAGATCAAAAAGAGTTATTACGAACCATAAAAGCCCAATCAATTAAGATGTAGAAAGCAAAACAGAAAATGCTCAATCGCACAAAATTAAGAAGATGTGAAACTGAATCTGTGAATTGTATTCATTGAATTAAAACAAGCTACAACCACATCCCCTACATGAACCATACTAATTACACCAGAATAGAACCCATCAACCCCAGCAAAAAGCAAAACAATTTCTTGACAGCAAGACTTTTGCAGACTAAACAAAAGTCACATTCAACCTCCAAAACCATACAAAGTCCTTCCTTGTCTCTTGAGTGCATACACAACATCCATAGCAGTCACCGTCTTCCTCCTAGCATGCTCAGTGTAAGTAACAGAGTCACGAATCACGTTCTCCAAAAAGATCTTCAAAACCCCACGAGTCTCCTCATAGATCAGCCCACTAATACGCTTCACTCCTCCTCTACGAGCCAAACGCCTAATAGCAGGCTTAGTAATACCTTGAATGTTATCACGGAGAACCTTACGGTGACGCTTCGCTCCTCCCTTTCCCAATCCTTTTCCTCCCTTTCCACGACCCGACATTTTCAATCAACCTTGAGTTTATCTGAATCAATACAACAATTTAGTAACCCAGGTTAAATCACACAGTATTATTCGACACAAAAAAAACACAGATTTAGCAAAATTATTAAATCAAATCTGAAAATTAAATGTAAGATTTATCTAATAATTTGTTGAAAATTCGAACCTGAAATTGGAAGCTTGAAGGACTAATAACAAAGACAATGATGAAGACAATGGAGATTAGAGGGTAAATGGGGGAGTTTATTTATAGCTGGTGAACTGTTATTAATGGAGTTGGCTTCGATCCGAGTGATTGGTAAAAGAAGCGATCTCTACCGTCAGATAAAACAAGATTAGACGGTCAAGATGAAGTTCCATAAGATTGACGAGGATTGCAGCCTGGCGTTATTTTTTTTTTGAAATAAGGGGGGAAAAGATCAAAATCAATGAAGCTGCTGAGCGGGAGAATTGGCTTGGGTTTTGGGCCGAATCTCGAATACTTATGGGCTCTATTTTCTAATTTTAAAGTTTTGTGTTACTAATAACTATCTTCGGGTGATACCTTGAATCATCAAATATATGAAAAATTCTAATTTCGCCACTGTTTATAAGATAGTGCATTAGCTTTCACTATTCATAACGGATAGTGAAGTTCGTAAATTTGTGGATTGTATACATCAATCTAGAAGTATTGGCTTTGTCTTAGTCACTGTATATGCGTATTGTATACCCATACGTGTCCCGCTTTTAGTATTACTCTATGTAAAGAGAATTGTTCTGTTGATTCTAGCTAAAGCTATATACATGTGCTTCCATTTTCATTATGATCATGGGAATGACAAGGATTTGTCTGTTGTTGCATGGCATTGTAGATGGTTGAGACTGTGTTTGCTCATTTTGTATTTGTTAAGCATTAGGCTTTGATAGTAGACATGCTTTTCCCCAGATAGTAGGTGTCTTTACAATATTGTTGAGAGCCATATTAGCTTAAAAGTCATGTCTTCTTTGCATCCTTTGTTAGTATTTGTTATTTTGAGGTAGTGTGAACTACTATTAAGAACCTAGTTTTGTTTTCCTTATGTTTGTGGATAAATGATGATTGAATATATCATTTTGAAGTAAGTTTGTGATCTGGTCTTTGCTCAACTCAAATTCAAACGCTAGCTCAAGAGACGAGGATTGTCTAAGATCATATATAAAGAGACAAATGATCCAAGCCCTAACCATTGTGGGACTCTTTTCTTGCCATTCTGGGTTGAACATCTTGAGCATGAACGATATTAGATGGGGGTCCAATATAACGGAAAACCATGAACAATTGTCTCTTATAAATGGACATTGAATTTAACTCAATACCCTTAAGTAATAACTAGCTCAAGAGACGAGAGTTGCTAAAGATAATATAATGAGAGAAATGATCCAAGTCCAAACGGATACAAGACTCAATCCCCGCCCTTTCAGGATTGGACATCTGAAGCATGAACAATATCAAGAAAACCATGAATCAACTAGTTCTTATACCATGATAAGAAAATGAACATTGAGTTTAACTATATCAGTACTAATGCTAACTCACAAGGAGAGGATGAGAAATTCTGAATGTAGGACCCAATAATTTCAAACTTAAAATTCATGACTCATGCACCACCAAACCAAGGCAGGGGCCAATAAAAGAAAAGTTGGATTATGATGAGTTCACAATTGAAAAAAAAAATACACACTCAAAATGAGTCTATGTAACATATTTTATTAGATTATGTCTCTTAAAGTCTTAATAAAAATGGTCAGTGGGTAACCCACCGCCGTCCGACCAAAATATATCAACCAGCCTCCCTACTTGTAGGGGCCAATTTAACATTATAATTATTAGCCTTTCATTATTCAGTAACATGTAAAACCAAATGATTAGTGCAAAAGGGTTATATTTATAATTAAAAAATACTACTAGCATTACAGAGTTATTAAAGCCAAATGTGCTCTTTCGAGTTATTAAGATTACAATATAAACCATAGTCACCATCAACAATTAAATAGTACTAGTTTATTTATATCATTCATCCCTACAACGTTAACTTTTCCTTGATGGTGGGGATAACTTTTTTAGGGCTTTTGTATTTTTAAATTGTTGAGAGTCTCTTGGTCTTGAAGAAACATAGACAATATGTTTAGTCCGACCTATACTATGTCAAAAGTGATTTTTAACGGTAATTAATCAATGATAATAGTTTAATTATCGCTAAATATGTATTTTTAACTGCAATTAACACTCATTGTGAATACCCTTAAAGCCTAGCTATAGCAACATTGAATTGAATATCAATTCACTAAAGCCGGTAAAGGATTTAGCACTTATTGTTAATGTGTATATTTATTGCTGCTTAAAATTTTTTGTTGTTATTGTGGTAGTGCTACTTTCTTAAATTTATGAATTTTATTATAAAAACAATAATATTTGTGAAAAAAGTTAATCTTAGAGGATTCACCTCAAATCTTGTTCACGAAGAGAAGAATTGTCCATTATTATATAAGGAGTCAATTAACCTATCTCTCAATCAATATGGGACACTTAATACCTCTGCACGGGCTAAGCTTGTCTATTGTAGCATGAATAATATACATTAGAATATGAGGACCAAACGCTGAAAAATAAAATAACAAAAGTAGACCTCATTCTGATATCGTGTGGAAGTGAACGTTAAAGGTTAATTTAATAGGAAAAGTAATAACCTCATTATTTAGTTGGGCTCAAGCAAACATAAGCAATGTTGGATTAGATAAGATTGAAGGAGCACTAAACTTTTGTTTGACAAATCACTATCAATTTCATTTGATCATTATAAACACATTTGAAGCATCCAAAGATGTGTAATTGACCTACACTAGTCAAGTCTAAATTTGGTTAATTTAGACATATATGTAATGTAGTTGCCCATTGAGAATGCTTTATGTTGCCTCAATGAACTTGTCTGCCTCGAAAGTGATAGACAAATGTTAATTAGGCAATAAGCACCAAAGATGAATATTTTTTTGATATCAATGAATAGTGCTATCCATTGGATCAAGCAATTTTATTTGATTAGTTGTCAATCTTTTATGGCCACAACTAATTTTGAACACAAATATTGAGTGGTAAATAGATTTTTTTGTTAGGCGAAAATAAAGAGAGCTTCATTAATATATATAAAAAGTTGAATTTAACCAAAATACAATATTGTGTGGCATATATAGGTTTACAAGTTTCACCTACAAACTGAATCATGAGAATTTGAAATGAATATCGTGTAAATTCACTTAGCATCACACTAATATATAATTCTAATCTTATATAAGATGTTTTCTTCTTGTCTATCTCATGTGCCTTTTTTTAAAATCTTATTATTAATCACTTGATATTTTAGTATTGATCGAATTAATTCAGATTCACATGTGTATGATCTATTATAGAAGAAAACACTTTCTACCCTATTAAAAAGGACTTCCATCAAAATACTTTTCATGGTTTTTAACAAAAATATTTGTTAGAAATTCATTAGTTTTAAGTAGTAGTACTAGACAATGTTTTTCATTTACCAGATTCAAATACGAAATCTCTAGTAAAAAATGAATCGATTAATTGGTTCGTTTATTGGACCCAAATAATGTGCATAATCCATTATAGGAGAAAGTACTTCCTACCCTCTTGAAAAGGAACTTCCAACAAAATATACTTTTCATGATTTTCAACGAAAATATTCATTGGAAATTTCATAATTTTAAGTAGTACTACCAAACAGTGTTTCTCCATTTATAGGATTCAAGTATAAGACTTCTAGTTAAGAATGAACAGATTTCATTCATCTCGTCACACCCTGGGTGGTATAGTTATTGTTGTAATTGGTCCACACTAATAAGTCTTCAATGGACCCGTGAAATACACAACTCTAAGACTTCCAAACAGAAGCTCCAAATAATAATGGACATTCTTTTTAATCATTATGCAAATAAGCCAAATGTACATAACATTACCAACCTAATATCATTAATCCTAAAACAAATTCTTGATTAAACATCACTAATAAAACTAGGAAACAATAACTACCACACAATCAAAGAGTTCCTTAACATTAAAAAAACTTGAGGAACTCTTCTCTCTTCTTTTTTTTAGAAAAAACTTTTTTTCCTTCCACTAATTTAATTACAAATGATTATGGAACATAGGCATCGAGAAATCCAATCCAATTCTCATCATCCTCTTCTCCTAATTCCTCTAATCTTGATTGATTCCAATATTCATTTTGAGGAGTCCTCTCAATTTCATCATTTCTTGCAAATCTCCCTCTTATTCGAGGTCTACTATCTGCCAAAGTTTTCCTGCACTCGTACTGATATTTCACCAACAAAAGAAAATGAATTAGATATAAAAGTTTTATATTGCTAAACAACAACAAAAACAACACTAATTGTATGTAACGAAATAATAAAAAGTTCTCCAACGATGAATTTTATAGCTAATTTCGAAGTTTCGAGTAGTGTGAAAGAGAAATTTTAGTCATCTTGAAGTCCTTATTATTGTGGTCCCTAAAGCGCATTATGTTTTTAAAGAACATATCACACGTCTTATAATGCACATGGTACGTGCTATATAATGCATGTGTATATACTATATACTATCCATAAATAATATAATCACTCATAATCATGAGCAAGTATTTTATACATTGACTATATAATTTTTAGAGTATTTTTTTACCATTACCTGTACAATTTAACATGTGATATATAGTAGTAGTAGCCAAGTAAAAAATATCTATACATCCTTTTCATATGTTTTTTTTTTTTAAATTTAATTATTTGTAATTACTTCGTAAGTATCTAAGGTATAAAAATATTTTATACGTATCGTCAGTACATTGAGCTTAAACTCTTTTAGTTACCTTAATCTTCTTGTTAAAATTTCTTTGATTTCTCTTGGTTCTGTATCTTTCTATACGTTCTTTCTTCTCTTGTGGACTATATTTGCAAGCTTTATTCATTCCTTCAATTATGCTATTACTCTCACTTGATAAAGGGCTTTCTGAACGATAATTATTATATTGCATCATGTGCATTACCTGTAAATATAAATACAAGAAGTTGGTGAGTTAACCAAATAATCAATTAATCAAGTGATTATATATAATCACCATATTTTTAAAAGTGGATTAAACTCAATTATACATATGGACAATATTATCATGAGTGTTTGCGATATCAATGTATTTTAGCAAGTAATGAAAATTGAAAACTATTTTCTAAGTAATCACTTAAAAGATAACTATAAATAGGCATTTGATACGATATAAGTATAACTAACCTATAAGATACTAAATAATATATGCTAATAAGATAACGTACCAATAATGTAAACTTATTTTTATACTATCGATCAGATCATTCGATTATAATTAAGTCTTCTTAAAATAGAAATTTGTATGTTATCGTGAAAATAAAACATATTCCTTGCTACATACTACAAAAAAAGATGATGTGATAGTGTAAATATAACGTAGTTCACCTGTAAATCCCCAGTACTTAAAACTTTCCTGACGGAGCTTGGCGTTTCGGAGTCATGAAATCCAGTGGGGGAAGAAACAATTGGACAAAATCCTTCCATATTCTTGACAAGAAGTGAGTGACTACTTATGCTTCTTTGCATCAAACTTGTTGGATCATTAGTATTATAACTTGTAGCTGGAGAACCATAACTACTACAACTACTACTACTATTGTTGTTACAATTAAATTCAGACTTCAATGTAGATATCGAGTCAAATTCAATAGTAATGTTATTTACTAAAGGAATTGATAAAGGTGGAGGTGGTAAATTGGAGACTAGTGGCAATGTTTGTGAAGTAATAGTAGTAATTGGGAAATGGTTATACAAATAATTACTACTAGAAGAAGTGTTTTCCTCAATATTATTGTATCCATACATAGTGAAAGATTTTTTTTAAAAAAAAAAATATTTTTTGAAGTATTTTGAAGAAAAGAAGAAAGTTGAGATTGTTGTTATGAGAGGGAATTGGTATGTGAATACCTTCTTAAAGGAAATGGACATTTTGGAATGTGACGTGGAAGCTGATGTCATTCTTCTTTTTTTCAAGAGAGGCGTTGACTTAATACGTTAATGTGACATGTATATGACTTATTCTGATTCGATTAATTCAAATTGATCCTTCTCTCAAAGTCGTTATAGTAGTAAGATTAAGAAGTAAAGAGAGAAATGTACTTCTTGAATAATACTTAAGATTTGAAAGTGAGAGTGTATGTATTTGGTATGAAGGAAAACGTTTTTTTAAAAATATTTAAACGAGTTTCTGACTTTCTTTTTTTCTATGTGTTTGATATATAAGAAAAGAATATTTTTTTTAAAATTTTGATCAACAAAATATGAGAAAAAGAACCAACCCTATATGGCTTGTGTCTAGCCAATGATAAGGTGGTCCAAATGGGTAGAACGCAACTCGCAGAATAAACTAAATTGTTGTACTCATGATGTATTTAGAAATTTTTACATTATTAAAATCTCTTTTAATTGATTTTTTTTTTAAAAAAAAGTTGTTTACATTATTAGCATAAATACACCAACAATATACATGTAATTTTACTATATTATTTTAGTTGTTAAGTCAAATTTAGTTAGTTAGTATAAATAATTACCATTAAAACTTATTTGGACCTGACATATAATCTTAATACACTTATTATAACTTTGTTATGTCATGTGACAGATTAGAGCTGGCAGAAAATATATCTAAAATTATTTAGTCAAGTAAAAATATATTTTAAAGCTAATAACAATTTAGAGATGAAACTACTAATTACGTTAAATTTTAAAAAAAATTAATATTTTTTTAATTTTTATTTTATAAACTTTAAATTTTAACTCCGTAAAAAAGTGCGATATACATACTGGTGGTCCTATAAATCTCTTTGAAAGTAGCTCAACATATATATAAATCTGCCCCCAAGAGACATCAATTCATAACCCAACTTGCGTCTAGAAAATAGAAGCAAAAGACCCCACCACTTAACTCCTTATAATAAGCTTATTATAAAAGGGATTATTTTTTTGTAAAAGGATAAATCAAATCATATCTTTTAATCTTTAGCCATGTGAGGGGCAATATATGATCTTAATCATTTTGTTATGTATTAGGTTAGGGATTATAACATATAGGGTAGCTATTAATCATCATTAGAGCGACATAATATGGTTCAAACTTCTAATTAGATGTGTCATTAATTAAAGAACTTTCCACATGGAACCCTTCTTCCAAAATTTGCTATATTAACTAGTGACATGGTTACATGTCACACTCATCATCATTTTTGCCTTTTACTCAAATGCACTTACTTATAACTATATAATATAATATTTGGGTTATTAGTGTCAGAGGCAAAAATTTCACTAATTCAAACTAAAAAAATAATATGTGTAATATCGTAAAATACGAGCGAAGTCTGTGATGGAGAGAAATGTAAAATGAGATCTTAAAAATTATTTCTTATATTTTGTGTTTGTGTAGTTAAACTTTTCAATTGGGGGTGGGGGTGTCATTTCAAGACTTATAAATGAATTTATGCAACCATACAAGGGAATCTATCATTGACTCAAATAAAATCATGGATATGATGATGCCCCCATTGACATTTCTTGAATTCTAGCAAGACTAATTGCATAATATATTCATATAGGCAATATCACCATGAGAATGAGACCGGGGACCTCTAAAGCATCTTTTATTTGTTGCGCGCTTCGTGTATCGAAGCAGAGATATACGAAAAATTTAAAATTTATTCATTTTGAATTATAATTTATACACGCTCCACTTAATTTTATGTCAGATATAAAGTTAAAACTAAAGTTATTAAATTTGAATCTAATCCAGTGCCGATACTGTAGCTCCGTCCTTGACCGTGAAGGGGCCAAGGGGGTAATATAAACATATATATATTTACATGTAGGTCTTCACTTGTCATGAGTTATATCTTTCTGTCTGCAAAATACATGATGATTTTCTAGACTTTTAATTATTTATCTCTGCATGTTGAAATGCACAAAAAGTAAAGAAAATAGTTCTACTTTTTGACGTTTCGTTGGTTGGTTGGTCAATAACCAAGTGTATAAGTTTCAATTCCAATCAGAAACTTAGAACAATTTAGTATGATCAACTCTGTTGCAATTGGAACTTCCATTCTCCATATTTATTATTGCGTACCCGTATCAAACGCATTATATGTGTTGGCAATAAATAAATTTCGCCAATTCAAAATAATCGGAACTCGAAAATATTATAACAAATATGATATATGTGTTTTATTTCAAATTATAATGTGTATACTACGATCTTTAGAAATGTCATTGAGACTTGAAAAGGTACTTTCTGGTTTTTCTTTTTAATAGTTGGTTGATTGATTTAAGGACTTGATGCTTGTTCTTGAATTTGTTTAACTTGTACACTTGGATTGAGTGAATTATAGTGTGATATTGAATATGAATTTTAGCCTAGATATGATTAATTGTGTTGGTAAGTTATTGTCTCGCAAGTCGCCCCTCCTTAGGTGCATTCCTCCTTTTTCTCATCAATCTACGGAGTATCAACAATCGTTTCTAGTTGTTGCACTATCATGAATATTTATGAACAATAATTATGTCACAAATAAGTAACATCGATCTTGAATGTCTTGAGATTTGATCTACACTCCTTGATCTTGATCGCTTGAAATTTATGTAAAAATACTTTGATTCATCAAGACTAACATGGTGGAATGAAGTAAACTCCAAAAAAATGCTATTGGGCCATTGAGCTTGGTCTATATGGGTGGATCATCTAAAAGACAATTAAATGGATTAGCATAGTAGCATTGGACTCTTAATTAAACTTTATTAATTAGACTTAAATAAATAATTTGAATTGTATCATCCTTAATGAACTAATTAATTAATTAGGATATAATCCAATTTCTTTATCAAATTGATTTTATACTATTCATCAGTAGTCAACCATGTGGACATTAGTTTCTTTCTTTTTTCGATGCCTTGGGCCTTGGCCATTTTTGTTTGGGATCTTTTCATTCATATTTGCAATGAAATAACACATACGATTTTATTAAATATCTCATATATATATATATATATATATATATATATATATATATTGACTTTCAATTTGTCAATAAAAGCCATATTTTTTTCAAAATCCTTTCTCCATAGAAAGAAAAGTCGAAAGTCAACTATAGAAAAGAAAAACCTACACCCCAAAAATTATTTAAACCTTTTTTTTACAATTTAATTTTCCATATCTAACATGACATTTTTTTGAGCTAATATAATATTTCATTTGATATTCAATATTTATATAAAAATATAATTAAATTTAAATTCACATATTACAAAATTCATTTTTTAGTACATCGTTCTTCTCAACAACTAGGAGATTTTATTTTTTTGTGAACATACATATATAATCAACGGAATCAGTCGACTATCATAGTTATATTTACACTTTCATAATAAGTAATTGAAGTAACAAAAGAAGTACCAAAGTAAATTAAGATGAATAGAAATTGAGTAGAAGAGCATCCTATGTAGTCCTTTAGGGGCATAGCACCAACAAATAATGCATATACCAATTAAAAAAAAACATTAATCATAAATTCCTACTATGTGAAAGCCACTCATGTCTTTTTCTCGTGTGCAATATATGTAAAAAAGAATAGACAAATTTAAAGGTCCCATTTTTTAATTTCTTCTAGATGAAAAAGGCAACCTAATTGCAATACAACGATTCTTTTACTGTTGATTACTGATTTTTTTTTTCAACAATAAAAACAGTTTACTCCACTTAGAATCGTTGCTTTTGGCATTTCAATTTCTGATAATATATAAATGATAGAGAAATGACAATAGATAAGTAGTTATTCACACTCTTTTAAAAGATTATGGTCATTATTAGAAGAATGTACATATAAAAGTCGAAAATATACTCAAAATCATGATGGTATATATTGCCATGATTTGCAAGCTAAAATCATACCAATTTACTAGGGGAAGTTACACATTTGCCATCTTATAGAACATTAATTATACATAACTTATATATTAGGTGGGCAACTATTTAAGTTTATTTCCGTTCTGTTATAAGTATAGTGAAAGGTACGAAATCTCGTTACGAGTGAATTTATGTACTATTTTATATAGATATTTGTTATGTAAGAATTAGTCAATGTTTTTAAGTATATAAGTATTAGTTAATTTACCTTAGCTTGTATCTTATATAAAATAATACATAAATTTCTTCATAACTTATACATGTATTTATGGATTTTGAAATTGTCAATCAAACATCGTATTAATTTTATACGTATTAACTTATTTTTTCATCCATCTACAAATATCATTACATTATATTAAATTAATACGCTAATAACTTATTTCTTATTCAGCTATTAAAACGATGCTTTAATTTACCTTTTTTGTTGTGACTTCTTCACCCCCCTTAACTTACCTTTCTAGCACATGCAGGTAGCCATTTGCATGGGAAACACTTTTCGACAATAAAGATTTATTAATTAAGGCATTAATTATTTGTATTATTTTTATATTTTTTTCCTACTAATTAATAAGTGACAACTTTTCTTTTTCTTGATCACTTACACTAAAGCTAGATAGATGACAAATATAGAACGGTCACGTAAACTTGTTTGTCCCATAAAATTTCTCTTACATGACATAAAAGTTTAAATATTCTTTAAAAATTAATTAAAATTTTCGTTAATTTGTCTATAATCGTATGCTTTTGTACCTAAAAAAAAAGGAGATGATATATCTAATATCACGATTTGTAAGATTAATCTTAATATACATCTTAAGTCTTTTGCAGAAGAGGGCACATCTCTCTTATGCGATGGATGATCTTTTTATATGATTCGGACAATCTTAATGAGCTCTTAAAGTTAGTTTTTAAGGTTTGCGAGTTAGGCCCAACGTGTAAGGGGTTGGCTATAAGATAGTTTTGATTAAAGATTGAAGGACAGGACCCTAGATAAGAGATTGAAGGACGTGGATTAGAATAGAAGATTAGTAGATAGTTGAGTATAGTCTTGCTTTATCCTTCCATAGTAGTAGTTGTAGTATTAATGAGTGTTATATGTTCTTGTTCCTTATTCAGTTTCGATCATATATTTATTGTTACTTGTAATTCGATTATCTTATTATTTTATTGTTACGGTTCTTTTTTCAGTATGCTTTGTCAAGCTTGATTTAGTATTTTGTCTTGATTTCTTCACTATTGTTTTTGAGCAGAAGGGTCTATCGAATACAATCTCTCTATCTCCTAATTAGATAGAGATAAAATACACGCATATACTCCATAAACTCGATCACTTATGAAGCTTATACTAAGTATGTTATTGTTATACGTCAAGAACTCATCAAACTTTCTCATAACTTGTCTTTTTCTAGAAAATAAGAAAGGGCAAACAAAAAAGAGGATATATGGGATGATCTAAAAGATAATCTAACTAGTGGTCCTGATTTTATAATGCCTTCAATATTGTTATAATTTTTGTTGCTTATAGGGGTTCAATTGACCTAAAATAGTTGATGTTCTAGCCATGATTTGACTTTTATAGCTAGCCCTTAATTCCACATCAATGGTCACAATAAAAAGAAAAAAAGAAGTTATATAATATATATATATTAATTATTGAACTTGAGGTGATAGAGGAAGAAGCAATTTCAATTGTACTACATAGAGCCTAGACGGATCGATTTATTCTATGTTCTTTTAAATTAAAATAGCTCTTAAATACTTTTGAAAAATTAAAAGGAAAATTATAAGAAAATATTTAAAACAACTGAAAGTCATAAGTTATAAGTTAGAATTTCTAACTTATGTCTTGAACTTATAAAAAATGTATAATCAAGTATATACTTTATACCATAAAATCATTTAAGTGAGTTTAGATTTTAGAACTTTAAGTTTTTTTATTGTTGTAGTTTGTTAGGTATCCAATTATGAAAAATCACCTTCAATCGATAGGGTCAAGAGTTTGATCATCATAAGCACAATAAATCACACTGATCAATTAATGTTTTCCCATAGAAACTAAAGCAGATTGGGTTATAAATTAACCTAAAAGAAAATAGAGCCACTTGATGAATGATTATCATTTTTCGACAGACTAATGCATTTTCACACTTTAATTATTGTTATTATTATATTTTTCGTCGATATAAAACTATTCTTTGACAGACTAATGCATTTTCACACTTTAATTATTGTTATTATTATATTTTTCGTCGATATAAAACTCTCATAATTGGTGTTCGAAATGTTATATCTTACCCTTCAATGCACCAAGACGTTTTTATATAGCATCATACTATATAAGTTTAAATTTGGTGCACCATTAATATATTATATTCTTACATCATCATATAACATCAGCCTGATGGTGTAAAAAGGATGATACATTGTCAATGCACAAAATTTAAGATAACACATCTCATATGGTAATTACTCGATCAGCTATGCTCTTTTTCACATAAAGTCATTCAAGTTTGATTTTTAACTCAAAAATCATTCAATTATAAATTTTTTTCACATAAAGTCACTCATCTATATGATTTTTCTAATTTTTTTCATCAATATAAAATTCTCATAATTGACTCGAAATGTTATCTTACATGTTCAAGTACCAAAACATTTTTATAAAGTATTTTACATTATATTTATTATAGTGCATCAATTTTTGTTCCAATTATGTTAAATATATAAAATTTAAAATACGCTCACATCATAGCTAACATTTAACCGCTATGTGCGCTAAAGGTGACTGTATTTAAACTTTAGAAAAGAGTAAATGTTCCTTGAGAAATTAGAGTAGAACAAGGTTCACTTGTTCTGGCCCAAAATCATGGCCCAACACTGATCTCACTTGCTTCTGGCCCATATTTTTTTTTATCTTATGAAAATACTTTGTGAGTATAGTCTAAATTTCTTTTTGGATAAATTGAAAACTTCTGAGAAAATTTTAGTAGATTACAAACTAAATTTTAAAAACAATAAGACAAAACTCGACAAACTAATTATTCGTAAACGAAACTGAATTAGTAATAAATAAACAAATATAAAAACCAAAGTTAACATTATCCAAAGAAATGTAACTTTTAAGAACTATATTACATAATTTTAAATGATAAACTAAAAAAAATAAAAGCCTCCCGCCAATAATTTCTAATATTTCCCACCAATATGAGAAAAGAAAACATTCAAATTTTGGAATGCCAGGTCATCAATCTTCGTCACTTTCATCACATCTCATCTCAGCCGTTGAATATACCTATCGACGGCCAATGTTAATCGTCATTTTACATCGAAGCTCCTTTAAATAGACCGAAGAGTTAACCTCATTTCTCCATCTTCATCTAAAACACAGCAGCTTCCGGTTACAATTCAGGTTCAAATCACTTGTTTCATCCACATTACTGTTAATTTTAGCTACTGTTTGTTGATTTTTTTGTTAATTTTATTGTTTTAGCAGTGAATTGAAGATGTCAGGACGTGGAAAGGGAGGAAAAGGATTGGGAAAGGGAGGAGCAAAACGACACCGTAAGGTTCTCCGTGATAACATTCAAGGTATCACTAAGCCTGCAATTAGGCGTTTAGCTCGTAGAGGAGGAGTGAAGCGTATCAGTGGACTAATCTATGAGGAGACTCGTGGAGTTTTGAAGATCTTTTTGGAGAATGTGATTCGTGATTCTGTTACTTACACTGAGCATGCTAGGAGGAAGACCGTCACTGCTATGGATGTTGTTTATGCACTTAAGAGGCAAGGAAGGACTCTCTATGGATTTGGTGGTTAAAAGAATTTGGGTTGCTTTTACTGATTTAGTGTTGTTTTTTTTCACTTGGTGTAATTATGTTTGTAGTTATTGAAGTAATAGAGTTGCTTAATCAATGACATTGCACTATCGTCTTGTAATCGATTTGTCTAATTCTCTGTTTGAATCCCTATATATATGTGTGTGTTTTGAAAGTAATCACTGAGATTGTGTATATAGAAACTTCAAAATTGAATCCTCCAATATGCAATAGTCTTGGTCCAACTATATATATATATATATATATATATATATATATATTGATTTATGTTCATTGGATATACAAATGTAGGTGAATTTCTTGTGCTTTGACTACTCATTGTTGAATCCCCTTCTAGAAGATGACTGCAAGGGGCGGAGCTAGGTGAGGCTCAAGGGGTTCGTCAGACCCACATTTGGTGAGTTCGTTTCAATTATTTTTTATGTTTATATAGTAGATGTTGAATCTCTTTCGACTTCTTTGTGTGTTTAGTTATTGATAATTTGAAACCCCCTAGTGAAAGTTTTGGCTCTCATTGCTGTAGTTGTAAGAAATGATAGGGTTGGTACCACTCTTGGCTCCTGTCAATGCACCTAGTTTGGTCACGGGAAGGTGTAGAGAGCTTCATAGTCGCGATTTAGAGAGGGTGATTGTTGAGAGATTTGGTGTTAATGGGGTGCTTTTGTGGGCATGACACTCAATGCAATTGATCTGGAGCTGCATCCCTTGAGACCTTCATGGCTTTGCCCTTTGGATATAACTCACTTTAACCACTTCAAATCGAAACCTGACCGATGTGTTAGATTGTCAAAGGTCTGGCTTTAGATGTCTTGTTAATTTGCTTGTTGCTAACAAGTCTGAAATGCAGCGACCAAAGATGAACGAAAGAATGGTTCCCTTAACCGAAAAATGCACAATATATTCATAAACCAAATAGTAGTATATATATTGATTCAAATCCTCAGAAAATTTACACAAACAAAGAGGTGTGACATAGTTTTGGGTTTAAATGACTACTACAGTAGAATTGTACATGAGATGAAAGCACTAGTGGGATATGGCTAATAATCCTTGAGATTGCTTCTCATATTTGAAACCATTTGATTTAGAATCATCAGCACTCCACACAAATATTCCAACCAAATCTCCTTTACTTTTAAGCTTACTACACGCGGTAAAGAATCCGTTTTCTGGAGATAATCCACCACTTCCATCAGTGCCGAAGCTAGCCAAGATCCTTCCTCCTTCATAATTTGATCTTTGAGTAGAAAAATAGTCCATGAATTGAGACACGGTGGTTCCCTTATCATACGCGTAAAATTGAAAGTTAACGTAGTCTATAACTTGACTGTAGCTTTTCCATAGTGTCTTGTAATGATTCTGAACTTCATCATCATCATATGGTGCTATGGAAGCAAATGAAATAACTCCATTGTTTTTCAGAGTTGTAATTAGCTTGCCTATGCACTCTGCAAAAGTGTTAGGATCAGCTTGGAAATGTTCATAATCGATATCAATTCCATCCAAATTGTATTGCTTAATGATATTTGTAAGAGAAGAAACAGCATTTGAAACCCAAGAATCAACTGAAGAAGGATTGAAATACGCGCTGCTTCCACCAACACTGTCCCCTCCTAAGCTCAATGCTACTTTAACATTAGAATGTTGGTTTTTTATCGCGGAAACAGCAGAAGGGTTGAGGTTATCTGAATCCCAAAAGACGTTGAATTGACCGTTGGTGGGAGATGGAGAAGAAGAAGACATGGTATAGTCAATAGCAAAGGAAAGAATGAAGTGAAATTCGACCCCAGAGTAAATAGGAACATCACTAAACTTAACATTATTGAACTCTGCTCCAATGTATTCCCTGAAAATATTGGAATTTCCAGGTGCAGCAGCATAGATTGGTGAATGAAAAAGTAAGAATTGAATAACAAAAAATGAAACTAAAATCTTGGAGAGCTCCATGAAGTTGAGAAATATTAATGTGTTCAAATTTGCTTTGTATTAGGATAAAATGGATTGAAGATATGAAGTTTAAATAAAGGGTCCTTTAGTAGATTTTTGAATGTATGGTTAGTGTATTAGTCAAAAGATAAATTAAAAAGTGTTAGCTTTAGTGTAACGTTTCAGCTGGTTGGTGAGTCATGAATGTGACAAACAAGTAGTACTATAACGACTTGTCCAATAATAAATTGACGATTTGATACGTTTCTTACGAATGAATTGATATGATAAATTAGAGTATATTAAAAGTTTGAAATAAAATGTACATTATATGAAATATTATATTTGTCTCATTCAACTTGAAATTATTTTATACATCTTTGGAGTGAGGATAATAAGTGTAAATTAAGAATCAAGTAATAAATTATTTTCAGAATTATTAAATGAAATATTAATTTAGTAGCGTGAACGTGTAAAAATGAAAGGAAAAAAATATATATATTAGCGGAAGAGTCACGCCAATGACTCCTAAAATGTTATCTTTCATCAAAGATTAGGTATTTCATATAATATTTTACTCCCTCATTTTTTGAGGTATAACATACTTTTTTTAAAAACAAAACTTTCATTAATTCTGCTAAGTAAATACACTAAAATAATATAGTAAAAGAAATATTATATTATAAAATGAAATTGAAGTACATTCATTGTCTTCAAAATTAACATGTTATAATATAACTATCCTACTACAGCAATATTTTGAACTACACCATCACCACCTGGGTCATCGACATATTTTAAAGAATTAAGCAATATTTTTATAATAGCAATTGTCTTTAATGAGATTAATAATTTCATTTAACCAAAAAAAAAAAAAATATGGAAAAGGATAAACCACAAAAGACCAATATGGGTTGTGGTGTAATGGTTGGAGTACTTCATCCTTAATCAAAGGTTTCGAATTTGAGTCGTGGAAATAGAGAAAATTCTGTTGGGCTCTGAATGGGCCTGTAGTGGGTGATTCAATTTCAGTTCGAGTTCCAATGTGAACTCCGAACACAAAAAGTGGAAAACAAAGATACAAATATATATTTAATCAAAACTCTAATACGAACATAAATATTCAATAATTTTTTTTTTGCCAAAATTCCATCATTAAATAATTTACAATCCCTTATCCAACTGCAGGCATATTTGTAACAAATCCATTACCACCTGGTCTATCAACAAGAATCCAAACTCTATTACAACAATTATCTGCAATAGGGACTTGTTTGTAAATAACCACAGGAGTGACAAAAGGGTTATCCTTTTTCACTTGTGCCACAGCATATTTCTCATGTGTAACTATTCAAAACATAAAATTATTAGAAAAACATTAATCGCGATAATTAAAATTATACAATAAAAATTAATACGTACATGTTAATTCGGAAAATTCCAGTTTTGCCCATAGAGGAAACATCCCAGTACCAGCACATTGATTACCAACACAATTACAAGTATAACATGGAGGATAAGCAGGGAGACTCTGCACAACATAAATTATACAAAGAAATGTTATAACATATGATATTTTTTTGAACATTTTTTTTCCTAATTTGATGTATTTCTTTGGTGAGTTTTTAAATCTTTTTTTATAGTGTAGAAATGAACAACTCAGCAATTTATTATATTGATTTTATTTCTATTAAAAGCTAAAGTTTAATATTCTTATGTCCATTTTTGTTTGTAATCTCACCATATTAGAAAAGGAAAACTATATTAAACTTTAAAATCGGTATATTGAGTAATCATTATATATATTTTATAATAGTATGGATCATACAATTTTGAATTTTTTTTAATCCACGAAATATTGAATAAACTTCACATTAATTATTGAAGTTAAAAAATGTGACAATTTTAATGTAAGTCCAATTTTATCGGGATACAAATGTGAAATGTATATTATTGTAATTATGTGTATACTGTAATATATGTACGTAATTTAATATTACATATATTATATAAAATTTTATGGTTAATTTATTGGATACTTACTGGAAAATGATGAATAGTAATAGCATTTATGTGTGTATACTATTATATAAACATATTAATTAATGATACACATCATAGAATATTATTATTATATGTAAGTGTATAACTATTATTTATATCATATTAATGAAATACATAAATAGTGTAGTAATTGATAGTATTTTGATTATATACATTAAATATAATAAGAATAAATAAAATTATTTGAACATGCATATTATGAAGTATATAATAATATTGTATTATATCAAAGTAATAGAGTGTACTTATATTATTTTTATCTTTATAGAAATAATTTGTATTCAACATATGTCAATAATTTATTTTGGGCCATCAGTAATTTTTAAGAAAAAATATTTTCTTTCTAAATGAAATATCCAATCAAATACATTCAGGAGGGATATATAATATCATATAAAAGTAATTGACTTCTATATTTATAGAGAACATAAATAGTTAAAACAGACACTATTTTAGAAAATGTTGAGTTCTTTTTACTGAACATTTGAACCGCTTGTGATACCTTTTCCATTAAATAATTAGTCTATTAATATTTTTTAGAACTATATAATAAAAACCACATATTTGTATGTGCTTGTTATGGATATACATGTGTCAAGTGTGTGTGAGCTAGATATATAATAGTAGGTAGAGAAGAATCAAAATCCTCACAAATTTAAGTGTACTGACAAAGGTTGGGTCCTTTAATTAATTTCTATAGATGGAAATAAAGAGGAAAAGTAAAGCCTACGCTGCATGGAGATATTGAGTATCCCTTAAGTAATAATAGTATTAGTTTATTATAGGGATAGTCATAAAAAAAAAAAAAAGTAAAAAAATCCAATGGAGTAGCTTTAGCTTGAGTTTCTCTTTATCCTTTTCTAATATGATAAACATGTTAAAATATATGTTAATTTTATGATCTTATATCTATTTGATTTTAATTTTTCATTTGATATATTTAAATTATAAAATTAAATATGGTGGCTTATTGAAATCGTGCTCTAAATATAGCTACTGCCTAATCAACTCTAGTATTTTACGGGAGTAGTAAGAAAATACTGAACTATTGAGTATTCATTAGCTATGTATTAATATCAAAGATGACATACTATTAATGTCAACAATTTAGACATTGTCAAACATAATTAGTAATACACCTCAAATGACCCCAAAGTGTTGTTCTAGTGACTAATGTGTACTTTCTAGAAACTCGTAAACTCGAAGTACTTAGTAAGTTCACATAAAAATAGAATTAATCTTATATGAATTTTAATGAGATGATTGAGATCTCTTTATTTTTAATCAGATTAATTATAATGAGATGACTGAGATTTCTTTATCTTTAATCAGAAAAATTAATGTTCAACTCCTTAAAAATAGACAAAATTTGTAATTAAATAGGTTTAATTTCAAAATAAATTATCTCGTAAGATAAACCTTATTGAGTTTGGGTTTTAAAACCATTAATAATTGTACAGAGTCTCATATAAGATACTCTAATACAAAGTACAATATTAATTATTCTAGCACAGAGGCTCATATATAAGATACAATATAAAGTACAATATTTATTAGGAAAAATTACATAAATTGATACATTTTAATAAATAATTATTAATTTTGAAATATTTTTTTATTTATTATCATTTATAACAATACTATATTAAATTTGTCATATGTATTAAAAGTGATTTATGTATGCAATATATATGAATTATAATTGCTTTTTAAAATATATTATGTTTGTTTGGTAAAAGTTTGACACATTATATTATTAAATGAATTAAAATGTGTGATAAATGAATTATTTATCATTGAAATTTGTAGTATACGTGAATAAAAAATTATTCTTTGTAATATGAATTGAACTTGTATTATAAATGAATTAAAAATGATTAAGTGAAAAAGAAATATTATTGCTATAAATGATAAATATTTTGTTATTATAGTATATTTATGTAAATTCCTCTTATTATTGATTATATAGACCAGGGTCTCGTATGTACAAATTTAATTGATATCATTAAATAATACAATAACTAAGTTATGTTAAAATATAAATTTAGAACAAACAAAAGAATAGTATATAGTTTATTATAGAAATATTTGTAAGTTGAGCAAACATGAAGCACAACAATGTCTTTTTTCAAAGGAAAAAAAATGGGTATAAGGAAGGTCCAAAAGGGCGTGGTGATTCTTAGTTAGAGCTATTGAAGAAATATTAATTTTGTTAGAGATATTTTATCGTATAAGGAGTATATAATTTTATAAAAATTTTAATACAAATATTATGCATTAAAGGATAAGCCAAAAAAGAGAAAAAAAACTATTGTAACAATAATATTTCATTTCGATAATATAGATAAAATTTTTAAAAAATAATATATATATAATTATATATTATTTGCGATAAAAATTATTCTCGATGCAAGAAAAAAAAAAGAAGGAGCGCATGTGGAAGACTCACATCACTCTTTATCACGTGGGACAACTTTGACACCACACACTAACCCCACTTTTGTCTACTTTTATCTTTTTCTTACTTTCACCTAATTATCTTTTTTTTATTTCGAAGATTTTTAATTTGATATCATATATATATATATATTTTTATTTTTATGTGAATTGTTGGTTATTATATTTATTTAAAGGATTCATTAGATATATTAAATTTTACTTATCAAAATAAAAAAAATAATTATGATTGTAATCTTGAATTTAATTACATAATTATACTTTTAAAATATGTTAGTTTTAGACCAAATTTAACAGAACACATCATGTGACATCAAAACAGTATAAATTGCTTTAATAAAGTTGAAATGCTTATATAAAACAAAACTTGAAGACATAGTAAACAATTTATTGAATTCAAAATCAACTCAAATACTAATTAATATTGCTAATCCAATAATCCTTCTTAATTAAAATAATCATGAAATCTAATAGTAAGACAATTGGCATACTTTGGACCCCATTGCTCCTTATCAAGGCTTTTTTTAATATTATTTTATATTAGTCAGTAGAGAAAGTTTTATTTTCCAGAAAACTGGTGCAAATTTGGCATCCTCTAAACTAGTAGTTGAACTACACAATGCCATCTAATTTTACAAATAAAATTTGAATTCGATAAGATGTATATAATTTTAATTTTATTTTTGGATTAAAGAGGTTATTTTCTCTCCTACTTAATGAGGGATAACATTTAATTATTTATTAAAATTTTATCCTAATCCTCGATCTATATATATTTTTGTTTTTATGGTAATTAAGTTAAAGTTGTGTCATTTTTGTGTGATCCCCCCCTCCCCCCTCCCCCCCCCTTTTGTTTTTTGACCTATATTTACCTTTCCTAACTCCCGCTACATCAACTTCTCTCATTTTTCTTGTTTTGTCCTTCACAGAGTCCCCTCTCTAATGTGAGCGTTTTATTTTACCACCTCACGATATAGTTTTTGGTATTATCATCAACCTCATTCTCTTCCTTGGTGATGGATTCAAAAAGCTTGAAGCTTTCTCGTCTGTTACCTTATGAGTAACGTCATTAAGCTTGCACTCCAGACACTTAGGCGTCTGTTCTATTAGTATATTTTAGCTTATCTATACATTTGATAAATAAAAAATGCGTTTGCAAATCTAAAACAATAAAAAATGTTATCACTTTCAACTTATGATTTCACACCTTATAAATTATTTTTGATTTAACAGAACCTTTTACAATTTTCTCACTAATATCATTTTATAATCTTTGAAAAACTCTTTACTAAAATATGTTTTTATTATGTAAAATTACTTTATATATATTTTTTATATATAAATAACTAAAAGGAGGACATTTCAATCATTTTAACACAAGAAGTTCTTATCAAATATCATTCATCAAACACATCAAATATTTATAATTAAATTCAATAAGTCTATTCAAATACTAATTATTTATTCATTGATTTAATTTCAACGCTTAAATAAGATATTTATTATCGCCCACATTTTTAATCAGCTAATCCAAACAATCTCTATGTTTAATTATTTTTCACATTAAATTTTGTAAGGGCAAAAAAAATTTGATTCCAAAAGAACCTCTCAATATTTTTTAAAAAAACTTTAACCTAAAAATTCATCAATTAATTAAATTCCCAGTCTTCCATCTTCTCCGTTCACTACATACACACTCTCACTGTACATTTCTTACTCAATTTCTCTCTCTAGAACATTCGCCATTGCTGAAATTATTGAAGCTCTCAACGGCCGGCAAAAATACTTCACTTTCTGTAAGTATATATATATATACGCATATATCCTGCATTATGCTTTTGTACATATATGTGAATGCCTAGATTCTACTTATCCTTTTTTTCTCTTTGTAAATTAAGATATTTTTGCTTGAATTTTTCGCATCTGTAAGTCGTTTTCGAGTGAACATTTAATTGTTTTTGCGATTTAAACTCGAGAAAATCCACATTTTACTTCTCCTTCATTATTTTTCAGCGACTTCCACTGACTTGCAGATATATTTGACTTCTAGGTGTGTTTATTTGCTTGTGTTATGTAATTTTTCTGCTCAGATTTGAATTTGAACTGAGTTGACTAAGGGAATAAGGTTGTGAGATTTGAGAAGGAATGGAGTCATCGCAATCGCAGCTACAGAGAAGAGGAGGAGGCTTAGTTTCGATGTCACCGTCGCACACGCCGCGGTCGAGTGATAAAGTGGTGAGAGATCTGCGATCGGGGGAAGGGAATGTAAATGGGAAGCATGATAAAGATAAAGGTGTAAATGTGCAAGTTATTTTGCGTTGCAGGTGAGTAAAAATGAATGTACTTTCGAGTTTGTTATATTTACTGATTTTAATTGAGTGTAGTTGATGGAGTAGCTATGGTGAAAATTTACAGGCCGTTGAGTGAGGATGAGATAAGATTGCATACACCAGTTGTGATTTCCTGTAATGAGGGTAGAAGAGAAGTTTCTGCTATTCAGAACATAGCTAATAAGCAGATTGACAGAACATTTGCCTTTGATAAGGTTTGATAATTTCCAGCTGATTAATCATTCATCTGTTCAATTTTTTGAACAGATATACGCAATGTAATGCATAAAATTTGGACTTATTCCTAATTTCCTATAGCTTTCCTTAGATTTTTCCATAAAAATAAAGCATTTTTCATAATTCTCACTAGAACTGTAGTATACACACTAAATGAATTTGTCCATTACACTTTTGTCCACAATGAGTTAAAACTGGTTATTTGTTTTCAAGACCCTAACTTTATGTTGGATAATTCTTCTGTCTCAGGTGTTTGGTCCAACATCCCAACAGAAGGACTTGTATGATTCTGCAATATGGCCAATTGTTTTTGAAGTTCTAGAGGGATATAACTGCACCATTTTTGCTTATGGGCAGACAGGAACAGGGAAAACTTATACAATGGAGGGAGGGGGAAGAAAGAAGGTTGGTGGTTGATAGAAATGTGTTTGTTTCAACTAGTTACTTTTTCGTGCACTAATTGTTAAATTTGCCCCATTTAGAATGGGGAATTTCCAAGTGATGCAGGTGTTATCCCCCGAGCTGTAAAACAAATTTTTGAGATATTGGAAGCTCAAAATGCTGAATATAGTATGAAAGTAACACATTTGGAGCTTTATAATGAGGAGATCACAGATCTTTTAGCTCCCGAGGAATGCACAAAGTATGTAGATGATAAATCCAAAAAACCAATAGCACTGATGGAAGATGGTAAGGGTGGAGTTTTGGTTAGAGGCTTGGAAGAGGAGATTGTTTCCACTGCAAATGAAATCTATAAGATCTTGGAGAAAGGTTCAGCTAAGAGGCGTACAGCAGAGACTCTTCTTAACAAACAGAGTAGTCGTTCTCACTCTATTTTTTCTATCACAATTCACATCAAGGAATGCACTCCAGAAGGGGAAGAGATGATCAAATGCGGCAAACTGAACCTTGTTGACCTTGCTGGTTCTGAGAACATATCACGTTCTGGTGCAAGGGAGGTAAGATGTAAAAATATCCGACTACCAAGACATTGTGTTTGGCAGTATACTTAATGCACGCAAAAGTAGTTTAGACAAACAATGTAATGCCGAGATACTGTTTTAGCAGTGTCACAAATTTATCTTTAGTTCATGATAGCTAGTCTCCAGATATTCTGCTTTTTAAGATCTTTGTACTTTCCATCCTTTTTCCTCGTTCAGTTGCTTTCTTCTCAATTACAGTATAATAAACTAATTTTTCTTTTGCTGCAGGGCAGAGCGAGGGAAGCTGGAGAAATCAACAAGAGTTTGCTTACACTTGGTCGTGTTATAAATGCTTTAGTTGAACACTCTGGTCATATCCCATACAGGTCTTCTTCAATCCAGTCCTATGTTATTATAGAGTGCTTTTAGTTCTTACATATCCTGAGTAAGTATTGCTTTGTATATGCCAGGGATAGCAAATTGACACGGTTGTTGAGGGATTCTCTTGGAGGGAAAACAAAGACATGCATTATTGCAACAATATCACCATCAGTTCACTGTCTGGAAGAGACACTGAGCACTTTAGATTACGCTCATCGTGCCAAAAACATAAAGAACAAACCAGAGGTTAGTTTTCAGGATTTTTATTACCTAAAAGAATGTATCTTTAACTGTCCTTCAGCTTTTCTTCTGTCGTTATTTCAGATTAACCAGAAGATGATGAAGTCTGCATTAATCAAAGATTTGTACTCCGAGATTGACAGACTGAAGCAAGGTCTATACTACTGCTCTCTTCCTCTCTTTTTCTGTATATAAATCTATATCTTACAGCAACAAATTATCTAACAACATTTTTTTTAATCTATTTTATTGCCGATAGAGGTGTATGCTGCAAGAGAGAAGAATGGCATTTATATACCAAGAGACCGATATCTTCAAGACGAAGCAGATAAGAAGGTTCAGTACTGTTTTCAGGATCCCAAGATTGGTTGCAGTCACTTGACATACTTGTTTAATACTCTATGGTAACTTGTTTTTCCCCTCTCTTAGGCAATGTCTGAAAAGATAGAACGGATGGAACTTGACTTCGAATCCAGGGACAAGGTGCACAAGAGATGAAAAAATCTGAAGCATCTTAATTTTCTGTAAAAACTGATAAATCTGAACTCATTATCCTGTTGCTTTCTGCAAACAGCAATTTATGGAACTTAAGGAACTATACAATTCTCAGCAATTGTTGACAGCAGAATTGGGTGACAAACTTGAGAAGACAGAGGTTAGTGGAATTCTTAAGACATCTTATTCCGGATCATTGTTGTCCGACTCTTTCTCATGGAATTTGCAACACTTTTTGTGTCTTTTCAGAAAAAGCTTCAGGAAACTCAGCATACATTGGCTGATCTCGAAGAGAAACACAGGCAGGCAATTACCACAATAAAAGAAAAGGAATTTCTGATATCTAACCTTCTAAAATCTGGTAAGCTTCATCCTCTATGCCTGGGGAAAAGAGAACTTTTTTGGCTTGTCATTTGGCTTGTGGAAGCAACGTATTTATACCAAGTTTACTATTTTAACATATTCATAACAGTAAAGTTGGGAATGGGTGTATTACATTTTTCATTAAAATTTTCATAAAAGAAAAGTTGGGATATGGGTGTATTACATTTTTCATTAACATTAGCAAATTTGGATATAGCCATAATGATTTGGCGGTGAATGTGGGGATTTATGTAAAATAATTTCACAATAAGAGGAGTGCATGATATCTGGAATTGTATGTCTTCTACCAGAAAAAGCACTGGTTGAGCAAGCATTTGAACTTCGAGCTGAACTGGAAAATGCTGCATCAGACGTGTCGAACTTGTTTGCCAAGATTGGTGTGTATACACTATACAGTTCTAAAACTCAAAATACATGATTAATTTTCTTGCTTAGAAAACAATGTTGCATCAAACTCCTGCATACTGATAATGGGTGATTTCAGAGCGCAAAAACAAAATAGAAGATGGAAACAGAGTTCTCATCCAAAATTTCCAATCCCAGCTGACTCAACAGCTTGAAGTCCTGCATAAGGCTGTTGCTTCTTCAACCACACAACAAGAGCAACAACTCAAAGGCATGGAGGAAGACATGCAGTCCTTTGTTTCTACAAAGACTGAGGTATTCTTCACGCAAATTCACTTATTAGCCATATTTCTAGAAAAATTGCAACCTGATTCCAAAGCCAAAAGGAGATGGCAATATGTAGTTTTCAGATATTATTTGTTGCAGTATTTACCAAAACTATTTAATTAGGGAGCATATATAATTATTTGAACCTGCTCTTTCGACAGAAAAACATTACATGCTTCATAAGTGTAGTGCTTCAATTGTCTAATAGGTTTACATATTTCTGGTGAAAATTGTACTCCTATTAACCAATATCACTTTTTTGTCTGATTTTCAGGCAGTGGAAGAGCTTCGAGGCCGTCTGGAGAACTTAAAAACCATGTTTGGTTCTGGTATCAAAGCTTTAGATGGTTTGGCTGGGGAACTTGACGGCAATGCTCAGTCAACCTTTGACCGTTTAAATTGTGAAGTTTCTAAACATTCTTCTGCTTTAGGAGAGGTCTGTATCTTTTCTGCTGTTTTTAAGACATTCTGAGGAATTTGTTTCTTATCTCCTTTTTCCTGATGTAGCTTTTTAAGGAGATTGCTTCTGAGGCTGATACCTTGGTTAATGATCTTCAAAAAAGTTTACATGATCAGAAGGAGAAACTAATCGCATTCGCACTACAGCAACGTGAGGTATCAACAGTTAACTATTTGTGAAGCACATATATTCTTTCAATGCTCCTTATCTGGATCTTTCTTTTTCCTGAACGAGTATAGCTTATAAACTTTGGATGCCTTTATACAGGCACATTGCGGGAGTATCACGATGTCAAGGTCCATTTCTCAGATTACCGGGAACTTCTTTAAGACTCTAGATATGCATGTGTCCCAGTTGGGTGAAATAGTGGAAGAAGCACAGACGGTCAGTGACCAGAAATTCTCTGAACTAGAAAAGAAGTTTGAGGTCAGTGACTTCATCACTAGCATATGACTATTTATTAAACTATGTCAATATGCATTTCTAACCTCATTTGGATCTCTCAAATTTAGGAATGTGCTGCAAATGAGGAAAGACAAATCTTGGAGAAAGTGGCAGAGTTGCTCGCTGGATCAAATGCTAGGAAGAAAAAGCTGGTAGGTCATCTAGTGATGATAAAGATGCTCATCACAGTTTTCGATGTGGCTAAGATTGCACAATTCTAAATCTTAGAAAATGATGATAACAATATCAACACGAGAAAGTTTATAGGTGTTGTAGAATGTAGACAGATTGGGACTTCCTTTTTCTTGTATAGTTTATATTTTGAATGTTTGCTTGATTGCTTGTAGTCAATGATCATTAGTAATAATTGGCTTATTATGATCAAGCAGAAATCCTGTATCCTGAATCACAGTCATTGATTGGCTATGATTTACTTTTGGTTGCAAAAACTAATTGACTTTTGTATGACTGCCTTCTGCAGGTTCAAACTGCTATCGATGACCTCAGAGAAAGTGCCTCCAACAGAACGAGCAGATTGAAACAAGAGATGTCAACCATGCAAGATTCAACTTCTTCTGTTAAAGTCAAATGGACTGCTTACATGGAAAAGGCTGAATCACACTATCTTGAAGATACTGCTGCTGTGGAAAATGGGAAGAAAGAGATGGAAGAGGTGCTACAGAATTGGTATGTTAACTCAGCTGATATATTCCACGCAAATATCTTAGAACTTCGTTCTTTAATGTTTGTAAGTGTATCATCCTTTCTGTGCTAACCTGGAAATATGCAATGGTGCAGTGTGCGAAAGGCTAAATTGGGAGCTACACAATGGACAAATGCTCAACGGTCTTTATTAGACCTAGAGGAGAGAAATGTTGCATTTGTCGATGAAATTGTCAGGTCAGTTGGTTCACTGACTGTTCACTACTTCAGTTTCTTAATGTTGATATTTTACTTAGACTGTTACTCCCGATGTTTACTGCAGGGGTGGAATGGATGCAAATCAAGCATTACGTGTAAGATTTTCATCTGGAGTGTCATCCACTCTCGAAGACACTGATGCTGCTAGCAAACACCTACTCTCATCTATTGACCGTAAGCTATCTAGAGTTGCACGTTAAACGTTTTAGCTTTTTTATTTTTCAATTAATTTGATCAACACATGCAGATTCCTTACAACTAGACCGTGATGCTTGTGCAAACCTTGATTCTACAATTGTTCCTTGTTGTGGAGAGCTGCGTGAACTAAACAGCGGACACTACCACAAGGTTGTTGAAATTACAGAGTACACTGGAAAAAGTCTTTCACAAGAATACATGGTAAGTCTGTTTACCTCAAATTTTACGTTTAGTTTGTTAAAAAAGTCTATGTTCTAAGTCTATATTTCAAATTTGTTTTATTTATACTAGGTCTATGTTCTAAGTCTATATTTCAAATTCGTTTTATTTATACTAGGTCTATGTTCTAAGTCTATATTTCAAATTCGTTTTATTTATACTAGGTTGATGAACCGTCTTGTTCGACCCCAACAAAGAGACCATTTAATCTACCAAGCGTAGAGTCTATTGAAGAACTAAAAACTCCTGCTTTCGAAGAGTTGTTGAATACATTTTGGGATGGTAAATCCTCAAAGCTATCAAATGGAGATGTAAATCATAGTATAGAGATAGAGGTAGATCCTTCTTTACTAGACTCAAGAGTTTCCCTCACTGCTGTAAATTAGAAGAGTCCACTCCAAACTACAATTACATACATCATAGTATATGGCAATGAAGGAGGAGACTGGAGAGTTGTACATAATGTGTCTTGAATCTTCATCTTCTCACCTATACGTAGCAGATAATTTATCCGTATTCTTTTTATTTGATTTGAGTGATCGAAACATGTAATGTCTGTGCTGAACATGTTAGTTTGAAGTGTGTGTGGATGCAACGTTGATAGAGATTGTAAATTTCGTTTGCAACTTGTTGTAAACGATACATTGGTATACTGAGATTTCAACTCTTAAATTGCCTCAATGCAAGTATTGCTTATGGTACAGAAGCTAATCTTGGGGCCAAAACCCAGATACCCCCAAAGAAACAATGGGGTTGATGTCATAATTTAGCCAGAGTAAATAAATGTAAGGTGAGAACAATCAAGTATGAATGTAGTTTAAGGAACAAGGGGAGGCTTGATCACAAGACCAACTTATTTTTCATTTATCTCATCTAATAACTAGATTAATGTTACATACGAGAGGGTAAAATAACATATGGACTCTGCTGCTTCTCAATTCAGAACAGTGATTAGGCTTCAGCATTCTCGTATTGTATGAATATGCCATGTAAATATACTGTATACACTGAAAAAAAAAATGGAACAGATGAAAAAGGGATAAGAAGACGAAGGCTAAATGAGATTAAAAAAAAAAGTTATGCAACTGCAAGCAAATCATCACCTGCAGTCTACATATTGAGGCTCCCCTTTTTTCCTTGTTTTAACTAAGAAAGAATCTACATTTGAACTGTCATGGCCAAAATATACCATCTTAGCGACCAGCATGGCCAAAAAAAAAAAACTGAACCATTGATGACTGAATTTCACTGAGCGCAATTGGACAGTATTTTTTGTTAGAGCCATCTGACAGCCGAAAGTTCCTGGCGCTTGAGGTAGGTAATATATAAGGCTTTTCTGCAGCAATGACCAAATAAACAGTATGTTAAGGAGTAAAAATAAAACAGTATAATTCCAACACTCTTCCCCTTACCCCAGGAGGTGGAATCAACCAAAACAATGAATCAAATCCACAAAATGGAAATCCAAATTCATAACTTCCTGGCCTAAAATTCACCATCTATAAATAAATAGTGCCCTGTCAGTTTACTACTACTCATGACAGAAATAGAAAGAGACTAAAAACATGATGACAGACCAGGTCAAGTTGCTTAAATTGACCAATCAACCACACTAAAATTTCAAGTAAGTTTGCATAACATAATGAACTAGAAATACTAGTTCACAGTTTCAGGGAGAGTATTAGGAAGAAAAGGAAGATGAATGCATTAGAAAAGGTAACAGGTACAAAATGTGACATGGATCAAAGTACCTGGAAGCTTCTGACAGAGCTCTTTCCACAATCAAGCTGGTGGTTCTCCACCACATGTTTCACCAACAAAATTATCAGTTGAGTTTTGCTGACATAACAACTTATTTCCATCTCCAGGAGTTGAGCAAAGAGTATCCCAATCCATCAGAGAAGAACCACAATGCATAGCACCTTGTTCTGACATATGACTGCTCTTAATATTGCCCTCTACATGATCCTTACTATCCTCATAAGGAGGGTCTGTTCGATCCTCATCCACATTTGAGGGCTCAACATTGGGATCTGAGCTCAAATCAAAACCATTTTGTTCCCCTGTCCCATTATAAGCTACGGTTACTACTCCTTGATCAGATGGTTCAGCAACTTCTTTCTTTTGCCTCTTCCATTTCTTTGTAGATGAAGTACCATCATCCTCAAAATCTTCTTCTTCTCTATCTCTGTGCAAGTAAACCCAGAGCTTCTTCTCATTATCAAACTGTACACAAGGATCACGTTCATAATGCAAACGATCCAACGCACCACTAACAACTTGATTGACTTGAGCATCAGACACCTCCTCCACAATATACTGTGAGTCTCTGATTAAAGTACAAACATCTGCTCTAGTTCCTGTGCTACCAGGCAACCTAGCAGCTGCATCTCGCACAAGACAGAGAATCGTCACATGGGCAGGGCGATCCTTTTTAAGCATGAAGTGATCACGAGCTTTTGACGTTGGCTTGCCACCGCACCTTCTCAGAGGAGCAACTATTGATTTTTTCCCATCAATAGCAGTGTAGGAGAAGGCCCTGTCAGGTATTGAGTACCTAAGGAATTCCTCTTTACGGAAATACTCTCTTACTTCTTCGGAGCTTGGGCCAATGGTACTCAGACTCTTCTGAGCTCGCAAATCTCTGAACCTTTCCTTCTCATCTAGATTATATTGCATCAATGACAACGGAGGGTCAGGGAGACTTCCTATCTGCCGTAGCGTCTCCTGACCATTTTTCAGCCAATTGGCAAAAGAATCAACCAACTTGACAAGCATTTTGTGAGGAAGACCCCACACTTCTGGAGATGTGACTTCCTCCATAGGCTCATGATCAGATGAATCAGGGCTCACTGGACCAATCCAGGACCAACTTTTGGTTGGTTTGTCATAGACCACAAGAGACTTCCACCCTTTTGCACCAAGCGGTGCTGTTTTGGAAGAAAATATTTTGAGTACTCCTCTGACCAAATCATGGAGAGGTTCTTGAGTCTCAAGAATACAGGGATCTCCCGGGTTTGATCTCACACGGTTAACAATTTCTTGAACACTCAGAGAGGGCACCTTTGCTTGAGGGGAAGGAATTGAATTATCACCATCCAACTCTGAGGGTGGTGCAACTCCCCCATGCTCCTCCAGAGCTACCTGTTTTCCAGCAATTGTATCTACAGCCTCTTCTGGAAGCAAAGTAATCATTGCCATACGAGCTGCTGAAAGAAGATGAATGATGGAGAATGAAAAGCCAGTATGAACTGTAGGAGTAATCAAAGTGAATGGCTTTTTTTGAGGTCGACTTTCCACATCTACATCTTCTACTACCATTTCTGAAGTTGGGGATCTGGGAACTCCCACTAAAGGAGGCCATGCTTCATCCTCCAGCTTCTTTTTACCCCGCTTCACTGAGAGGTCATCTTGTCGCTGCTGGGTATCAGAAAAGAGAGGGTCAGTATCATCTAGCTCATATGGGACATCAACTTTGACTTTCCGCTTCTTCATGACTGAGTTGCAACCTGTTAAATGCATATCAGATTTTTCATGGTGATCAAGAGCACTTGCGTCAAGCATCTGACCTTTCTTTGATAACTTGGAAGAAACTCCATTCCTTTTGGCCGGCAACCGTGTCCGCAATGAGTCATCCTCCTGAAACTTGTGATCTTGCATATAATTTGCAGGCAAGATATCACGGCTAACTTTTCCTTTTTGTTTCTTCTCTCTGCTGGATGCCATGTGGTACTTTTCAGTTTGGTCCCCTTGCAAAGGACCATTCTTGGCTAGCTTGTAGATTGGTTGCTCCTCTTCATCATCATTGTCATTGTCGAACTGACTCAAACCGGAGAAATGATTTCTAGTGGAGAAACTACTCAGATGACCAAGATCATGCATCTTACCCATTGGTTCTGCTCCCAAGCCACGACCTCCAGTTCTCTTTGGGCGGAAAAGTTCACTGGAGTCGCTCATCATCCTAGAAGAATGAAATGAACCATCACCAACAGGTATACTGTACTTACCCTTTTGACCAAATTTAGCGCTTTTAGTATCCAATGCAGGCATCAAATTTGCAGAACCACTGGGATATGCCCACTTGCTCCTCATCAATGGATTGTTATCCTCGTCACTTCTTTCTGATGATTCAGATTCAGTTTCTTCAGTCTTTGCAAATACCCTTCTACCTCTAGTTCCTGACCCATCTTGTCCTCCATTCTGCATTTTCGCCTTGACTTTCTCAGGGAAGGCTTTTCCCCTATAGTCTGACTGAAACAACTTATCATTTAACTTGCGATCAGGATATTCTTGGTCCACCTTCCACTTTTTGCTCACGTTACCAATCTTGTGTGATGGGTTGGTAAAATAATTATCCTCTTGTGCTTTACTTGGCCAAAACGGTTCACTTCCGCTCGCTAGTTCCATTCCATTTCCCTTCAGCGACATTTTAGGAATCCGGATTTTACCATAATTCATCTGATCTTCAGAGAAAAACTGTGGGAGACCATCCGCATACCTGTCTTTTTTTCCAAATTCATATGCAGCTCTGGCATTGCTTGGCTTTGCAGTCAAGACTTTAATATCTGACAGCTGATTGACAGTATTGTTCCTTCCATAGGCATAAAGATCATTCTTCGACGGGACAGGCACACCCATGAAAACATCAGAGTATTCTTCCACTCTCGACCTTTCATGCTTTTTCCCCAATTTTACAGTCCCACTTCTATCAACAGCCCCTGCCCGTGAAAAGATTCTCTCTCTCTGCACATCCACGTCATACATCCCATCATCCTCATAATTGCCATTCAACATAGCCATCCCAGAGTTATAGTCCATTCCTTTACCGCGACGAAAAGGAGGCAATGCAGAACCCTTTGTTCCACCTACCTTCAAAGTCCCTTTTAGGTTCTGCTTTTTGTATCTGGCAGCTTCCGAAGCCATTTGTCTAGATGATGAATCCAAGGCTGACCCTACTCCATATCCAGAATAACAGCCCATATTCTGACCAAGATTACGATCTTTTGTTCTTTTGCCCCACAAAGTATCACTGAACTCCTCTCTCTCGGATCCATCACTTCCCAATTCTTCCAATTTCTCGTACATTAAAATCTTCTCATTCTTCTTAATGTTCAGCACTTGAAGCTTCTCCTCAATGCTATAACCAGGGCAACTGAGCCAAGCATCTCTTATCTGACAAAGATTACTGACAATTGCATTCTGATGGTTTCTGAGATGGTGATAATGCTTCCGCTTCTGAAAGAAAATCAATCCTTGACGGTAAAGTGCCACTCTTGGCTCACATAACCCACCCTTCAACATGTTAAACAGCTTATCCAGGGGACTTCCAAAATGCATATTATTACCGGTGAGGAGGTCTTTCAATGTTCGCATAAATGTTTCCTGGTCCATGTCAGGAAGGTACTGAGCAAGACTAAACCTTTCTTCCTCAGACAACACCTCATTCCAAACATCCAATGACAACACATCCCCCAACCCCGAAAGATCATACAATTCGAACGGAATGCTACATGTTTGATCCCCAATTTGACAAAACTCCTCCTTAGACTCCCCTAATTCCAACAAATCAAAGTCGTCCGATCCTGCCCCTGAATCACAATCATCAAAATCATCATCATCATCCTCACCATTAGATTCAACCTCACCTCCACCGTTTCGTCTCTGAAACTCCTCATCCTCAGTCGACATACTGTCCCTACTACGAGGAGAAAACTCTGAATCAAATCGTGATGCCTTAAAGCTTCCCTTTTCGATCACCATTCAACATATAAACAACCCCCAAACAATAAACAGACCACACCAGCACACTAACCTTCTAATCCAAATTCAAAACCCTAGAAGAAAAAAAATCAACCAAACATGCCAAAATTCAGAGATTCTCCATACCCATAACGAAAAATCACAAAATATTGAAAACCCACCTCATCAAAACAAATATAAACACCCCCATATACATATATGATGTAACAGGTGTAAACAAAAAAAAATTACAGATTGAATTAGAAAAAAAATTACCTTGAAACAGATGAACAGAGAAGCAAGAAACAGAAAGGCGACCCAAAATCCGTTGAAGGTAATGTGAGGGAAAGAGAAAGAAAACCCTAAGAGAAGAGGCGGTTATATTGTGCTATGCGGGTGTTTGGAAGAGCACAGTGGATTATACTATACAAGAAAAAAAGGGGGAAAGGGGGGAGAAGAAGAAGAAGAAGATGAGGACGTGGATGGTGGCATCGCCGTTGGATTGAGAGCTGAAAAGACGAAAAAGGGCATCGGAGAGAGAGAGAGGGAGCTTGAAGGAGATAGTAGTAGAGTGTAGAGAGAGAGTGTGTGTTTGGGTCGAGGAAGAAGGGGCTGAGTCAGGGAACAGGGACGACTCGGGGAAATAGTGTGGGTTCGAAAACTTGAATCAAATCGATTAAATAACAATAATAATATATTAAGTGTGATAAAAAAAAGTATATAAAATATAATTTGATAAGTTAAAATTTAGAAAGAATAAAGTATACTCAAATTTATATATGAAAATACACAAAAGGAATCAAGATATCACTTATTCTTTAAATGCTTATTTTCGATTGTTATTCGAAATAAACTTCTGTGTTAATAGAAACGTAATAAAATGAAATCGAATAAAAAAAAGTGTGTTGAATTGAGACTCTTGCTTACAGTGTATACAATATGACAAGAAAGAAACAATCGAGTCTTTCAGATTTAAGAAAAGAAATTTTGCAACTCTCAAAGCAAATTAAACAAAAAACATACTAAATTATTTGAAAAATCAGATATGAATATGAGGATTTTAAGGTGCAATTATAAAATAATTGGTATGGATTGTAAATTGATTATATTAATTAATTAATTAATATATTCTATTTTTTTTTTACAAAAATTGACAAGGTCTGATCTAATTTGCTTCTTCTTTTTTTAATTATAGAAAAAAAGAAATGTTTCTATGATTTGAACAGACTTACATTAATTGAAATCTATATAATAAGCAAGTTTATAATACTATGTCCTTAGATATAATAATCAGGGTAGGATGGATCTTTGCTAAGAAATTATTTAATTGTTGGTATTGCAAGTGTTACTTTAATGCTTAGGCACCTATAATGTGTGTGTTAGCATTGCAATTAAGAAAAAAAAATATTTCATTAATGTTTTATTTTTATGGAATATAATTTGACTAAAACTAAAACAATTATACAACATATGCTACTAAAAAACCCAAATAGTTAAATTACATATGATGTTTAAAGGATTAAATTGAAAGAAGTATCTAATTTTGATTTTTAAAAAATATAAAAAAATATATAAATGGTTCTAAACGCGGTGGAGAAGAATAGGATAAAATGAGAAATTTTTGTGAGTGCAAAGTAATGTTCTTAAACGTTATGTCCTTACGTTACATTGGAATTCTTCGATTCGAATATGTAGATTATTTTTTTCTTTCTAAAATAAGGGCACATGTTTTATATATATCATTTAATAAGTTAATATATATCTCTAACTCATGTGCTTTTCAAAAAATGATAAACCAAAATTTTTTAAATTGTTAAACTTTAAATCATTATATGTCAAGTTTATAACTTCAAGCCCAAAACAAATTTTCAACTTCAACTCAGAAGTAGATTTTAAATGGGCTACTATAGAAAATGGGCCTTCTTGCTTATTTGACCCGTCCCCATATCGTTCACCTTCCCAAGCCCAAATATATTCCGTCTGTTTTTTTTTTTTTAAATTTTCATTTTAAATTTTTATTTCTATATATAACATCATATATGAATTATGTCAGGTAAAATTCATGTGTTTATTTATTTAATTTTATACGAATTTAAATATATTTATGTATATTTAAAATTGAATGAAATAAATATAAAATAAGACTAAATTAAATGACATGTTTATATATTCTTATATATAAATATCTACGCGTAAAACAAAACATAGAGAAAGAACAAAGAGAAAAAAAAAAGTGGAGCATAACGTGCTCACAACTATAGAGCTACCTGTTCAGTATAAAAATAATAATTGAGAATCATGCACGTTATGCAGAAAAATAAATGTCTACTACCTACTATTAAAAATAATTGAGTTGTTTGGGTACAAGAATGTTTGTCCATAATGCATTCAACACGTACTTCTTTGTTTATGAGGATAGATCAATCGAGGCGGAGTCAGAATTTGATTGGCGTAAATTTAAAATATAGAATAGCAAAATTTGAATTATGTATTTTAACTTGATTTAGCTGACATTTATGTCTTTTTTGTTTAATTTTTAATATGCATAAGTAGACATTTAAATTTATAAAAAAATTAAACAAGTCATGAAAATTTGCATGGGATATACTCGAATTGATTTGTATTATGCAATGTAGGAAGTGTGTTTACTTATTCAATTTTATACGAATTTAAGTATTTAATTGCACATTCAAAATCAAAAGGGAGTCGAATATAAATATAAAATGAGACTTCATCAAAAAATAATTTATATATTATTAGTTATATCATTTCTTAAAAATAAATATAAAATTTACATAAAAATTGAATTTCTTCCTTTTTATGCGATAAAAAAAAAAGAAGGAAAGATATGGAACGAATCTTATCATATGATCGATCTTTCAAATAAAAATGTTCCAAAAAAGTCAAGCTAGTTGTATTTGCATCATGGGGGAATAAGTTTAGCTGTAATATCCTCCAAGATTAAGCTAATGAATTCAAATATATATATTTAAAAAAAAAACACAAAGTAAATAAATAAAATATAGATTACATGTTTAAATTGTGTAAACAATTATTAATACGTATATTAAGATAGTTTGTCTATACATTATTCTTTTGAGGTACGGTCTTTTTCTAAATCGTGCCAACACAATATTTTTATGCACATTAGTCTTCATTTTGTAAAATTTGCTTTAAGAAATAATGTCTAAACATTTATACTGAAAATTAGATAAGTTTAACTTTTCCGAAACATAATTTCACCAAAAAATAAATTTCATAACTTTTGGTTGCAAGCATTTTTCTTAATAAATTTACTAAGTACTAACTTTTCATCCTGCTAATACTTACAAACATTACAATAACAATAACAATAATATATTTGGATAATTTCACAAGTGAAATTTTAAAAAAGTTAGACGTATTTAATTTTATCTCTCCCTCTTTTAATTGAGTTAAAAAATCATTTTCGATAAATCCTTAACTCAAAAAAAAAAATCAAAGCAGAAAGTTAAAAAAAATCAAAACGACAATAACATAATAAAATAAGTGAAACCAAAAAAGTAACATGTAATTTAATGATAAAATTGAAGAAAAAATACCATGCAAAGGCCTAACTACAGAGAAGATGAGATTAGAGTGTCTTTCCCACATAAAACTACATCAATATTTAATCACCTACTATCGAATTACTTTAATATTCGACTCTCATATTTTTCTATTTAAAATTATAATATTTATATTTAAAAAATTTAAAATACATATTAAAAAAACCACTATTCGAGTAATATATATAATTACCTTTTCATAACTAAAAAATATTATCAGGTGTGTTGGTGATAAGTGTTATAAATTTAAATAATTCATTTATTTAGTTAAAAAAATTAATGAAACATGACAATTAATTAGGAACGATGATATATGGAGTATATACTAACTTAACAACTTTGCATTTTTTAACCCTTTATGCCACCTGTATAAAATTCATGTTTTCTTCTTCCAAACCTCTCATTATGAATTAATCTCTGCAACATATTATGTGCAGATCAAAACTTGAAGAAAAAACATAAAGAAGAAGAAGAAGAAATTTTGTGTAAAAATGGGAGAAACCCCTATAGAAAATGGAAGAAAAAAAATGGTTAGAATAGAATCAGGGGCAGCAAGAGGGTTCAAGAGCCTTCATTTTCTTGATAATACAACAGGAAAAGAAGCAGATGCTTGGAAAAATGTTGAGAAAAGATTTCATCTAAATGCTGTTAATGGCATTCTTTTCAAAGACAAATTTGGACCCTCTATAGGTATGAAAAGTTCCTTTTTTTTTATTGGGGCTAGGGAAAAAGGGGATTTTTATCAACTGAGCTACTAAAATTCCTCGATAGAATGTGATATTGTTTTTGTTTTGAAATGAAAGGAATGGAAAGCAAGGAATTTGCAGAGGAGTTGTTTGATACAATGGCAAGGAGAAAGAAGATTAATGCAGAAAATGGGATAACAATTGAGGAACTTAAAGAATTTTGGGATGATATATCAACTCATTGCCCTGATACAAGGCTTCATATTTTCTTTGACATGTAAGAAATTTTCCATTCCTTTTTTTGTTTTGTTCGCGATTTGAAGCTTATGAGTTCTGGATTCTAATCTTTTAAAGTTACGGAGTTGTGTGCATATTCAATAGGATTTTTAAATATGTATATATGGTTTGAACTAAAGTTATGGCCTAGCTGGGGGTTAGGGAGGGAAGGAAAACTAAGAACATATGCTGGAGGGACTAAACTTGTCAATCTTGTAGTATGAATAAATTCATGATTTAAACTTGATGGATTCAATGTGTAATGTTCTTGAGATTAAACACGTTGTACTTTTGAAATTATGAGACCAAAATTCGATATTTTTTCTTATTTTAGTTGTTTTTCGTGCATGTGTTCAGGGGCGAAGTCAGGTAGGGTCAAGGGGTTCATCCAAATCCCCTTAGATGAAAACTTACATTGTAGTATTATTTTTTATGCATACATTGTAACTATCGGATCCCCTTAGTGAGAATTCTTGCTCAGCCACTACATGTACATATTCTAGTTTGAAGATACGGAGTTCAGATGAACTCGTTGTTTAAAAGCTCCATCCTTCTTTGTTTTTCAGGTGTGACAAGAATGGTGATGGGAAACTATCAGAAGAAGAGGTCAAGGAGGTGAGAAAAACATACTCACAAGTGAATTTGTTCTTTGTTTATTTTGGGAGTCAATCTACTTAATACTTTTTTGTGAAAGGTTCTAGTGATGAGTGCTTCAGCCAACAAATTGACAAACTTCAAGAAACATGCAGCAACATATGCAGCTTTAATCATGGAAGAGTTAGATCCTGATCATTTAGGATATATTGAGGTAAAATTCCACTGAAAGTTGCCATCTTTCTATACGAAGTCGTCTTCTTTTTGTTTTTAAAATTCAACTTTGAAACAGATATGGCAACTTGAATCTCTACTAAGAGGAATGGTTGGATCAGAAGATGGGCAAAATAACATGAAGAGATCACAAACATTAGCAAAAACCATGATCCCTAGACAATATAGAACTCCAGTGAGCAAGTTTTTAAGCAAAACTTCGGAGAAGATATACGATAACTGGAAAAGAATTTGGGTCGTAACGTTGTGGTTGTCCATTAATATCATACTATTTATATGGAAGGTTGAACAATTTAAAAGGAGAGAAGCCTTCAAGATTATGGGATATTGTGTCTGTTTAGCTAAAGCTGCAGGGGAAACTCTCAAGTTCAATATGGCTCTAATTCTCATTCCAGTATGCCGAAGAACTCTTACTCAGATTAGAGAAAGTTTCCTTGGTTATATTATACCTTTTGATGATAACATCAATTTTCATAAAATGGTTGCCGTAGGAATTACTGTAGGGGCCTTTATTCATGTATTGTTTCACACAAGTTGCAACTTCGTAAAGTTAACGTCCTGTCCAGAGAGTAAATTTATGACAGCTCTTGGAAGCAATTTTGGCTACCAGCAACCAACTTACATGGATCTAGTAGTATCTGTTCCAGGCGTAACGGGGATACTAATGACCCTTTTCATGCTTTTCTCCTTCACACTGGCAACACATTCGTTCCGAAGAAATATCATCAAATTGCCTGGGTCATTTCATCATTTGGCTGGATTTAATGCATTTTGGTATGCACATCATCTGCTGATATTTGTGTACGTGCTCTTGATCCTCCACGGCTACTTCATATTCCTTACCAACGAATGGTACAAAAAGACGGTATGTCCACTTGCATTTTGATAACCTTATCACACTTGTTAACCTGGTATTGAAAGAAGTACTAGTTCAATTATGCACATAAATCATATCGTTGTCCAAATGTTGAGGAAAATGTAGCATGAATATAAGCTCTATACTCTTGATATCTAGTTCAATGTTTCTTCAAATTAGTTAAAGAATTTTCTATAGAAAAGTCATGATTGAATGAGCAAAAATACCTTTAATATGCAGACATGGATGTATCTTGCAGTCCCAGTAGTTCTGTATTCTACAGAAAGAGTTCTTATCATCAATGAGAACCGCTACCACGTGAACATCCAAAAGGTTTTAGTTCCAAGAAACTTATATCAATTCAAGAAAAACTCTTAGTAGTTGCAAAATTTCTAAATTCAGCTTCATTTCTGTGTCGTAAAACAAAAAATGCAGGCTGTTATATATACAGGGAATGTACTAGCACTATATATGACTAAACCTCCAGGATTCAAGTACAAGAGCGGAATGTACCTGTTCGTTAAATGTCCAGATATATCAAACTTCGAATGGTAATTAAAGCACAAATTCTAATCAAACATATTCAATACTGTCAATATCCTTGTGCTAAGAAATTTCTATTCGTCTCTTACAGGCATCCATTCTCAATCACTTCTGCACCAGATGACGACTATCTAAGTGTCCACATACGTACATTAGGAGACTGGACTACAGAGCTTAGAACCAGATTCGAAAAGGTATTATACTATGCTAATTTTCATTTCTTAAAACAACTTTACTCTTCATTTTCTGCGGTGTACAAAACTTGACTGAGTAAAGATAGGTATCCAGCCATATCGTTGACGGTTTGACACATAATTATCACATAGTAGGCAGATATGTATTTTATGTCAGGTGCTTCTTGCAATGTCTTTGTGTAGGATAGTAGGAGACAATTTACTAAGGCATGATTCGTAAAATCAAGATACATAATTCGCTGAAATGAATAAGGAATTTAAAAGGTTTTTTATTCCTATTGTTCTTTGCTCTTGGGATCCTAAAGCTCGCATTTACAGGCATGTCAAGAGGCACCATCCAAGACGAGAAATCTTGTTAGAATGGAAACTAAAGCGTATAACCAGAAGGATGCGGAACAATCTCAAGCCGAGTATGCTACAATGATCTATTGCTAATAGTATCCATCTTCATGTTGCTTTGAAACTTATATCTTAAATTTTGAATCAGAAATCCAATGATCATTATCAAAGGGCCTTATGGTGCACCAGCTCAGAACTACAAGAAGTATGATATCCTTCTACTAGTTGGCTTAGGAATTGGAGCAACGCCATTTATCAGCATTATAAAGGACATACTAAACCAGAAATCGGGATATGTAAGAGCTTATGCATATAGAAGTATTTTGTTAATAACAACAGCAGAGACAAAAGAAAATATAACATAATCCAACAACTGCAGAATCAACAAGATGACGGCAAGAAAGGTCCTCAAAGAGCATATTTCTATTGGGTGACACGAGAACAAGGATCATTCGACTGGTTCAAGGGTGTAATGGATGACATTGCTGAACACGACGAAAATGTTGGTTTTTGAACCCTGAGATTATGAATAAGTAGTTTCCTCAATTAGCATAAACTCGGACTAATACACTTTTCATGCTCATGAAACTTTAATATTCTCCTGCAGGAAGTGATAGAAATGCACAACTACTTGACTAGTGTTTATGAAGAAGGGGACGCACGATCAGCACTAATCACAATGGTCCAATCACTGCAACATGCTAAAAATGGAGTTGATGTTGTCTCAGAAAGCCGGGTATTTTCTTAAGATCTAATGATCACTACACTACTAGCTTCAACTTTTTTATTAGAACTGTTCTAACACTTGATTCTCCGACAGATAAGAACACATTTCTCTAGACCAAATTGGAAAAGAGTGTTTGCTCAATTAGCAGCTACACATCCATCATCTCGCATTGGTAAGCCTCTATTTTTGAACTACTTCAAGGTTAATTTCACGGATGGACACTCATCTACTTTATCGTTCAGTCTATAATAACATGTTTGAAACATCACGGTATATTGCACAGGTGTTTTTTACTGTGGAAGTCCAACACTTACCAAACCACTCAAAAAGTTGTGTCAAGAATTTAGCTTAAATTCGTCCACGCGCTTCAACTTCCACAAAGAGAACTTCTAGAGTACGCGATGATTTCACAGTTTGAGAGTTCACTACAAACATCGGTATCAATATATTTGCAGTTAAATTTGTACTAGTACTATATACTAGTTAGCTATAAGAGTTTACTTAGAGAAATATAAAAGTGGAATTTCATTTGTTGCAAATTTGTATATTCAGTCTCAAGTCTTTATGTTTTTTAGTTTAGAGAGCATCATGTGATTCTACAGTGAGAAGGTTCATTTCTTCCCATTCTCACAAGTTTTTGTGACAACGTAAAGCTTAAGCTGTTAGAGAGGGCTTACATGTCCAAATGCTCTCACATGCGGCTTGATTATTATTTTTTTGTCTGAGTCAAACAATGTAAGTTCTTTTTGATAATGAATGCCGGTGAAACTGATACCAAGTGTGACCTTTTGGGCTTGGCATTAATCACTTACTGGGCTGAGAATAAAAGGAATTGCAATGATTTGATAATTGCCATAATTTTGGGTGGAATGATACAGGGCCAAGAGCCCTTTTGCACTTATTGGAGACAAAACAAACAATTGATATTATTCAAAATTCAGACATGTTCCGAACCTGAATCAATTTGAGTGAATAATATATTAAAATAATTAAGACATCGAGAAGAGCTCATATTTAAGAATTGAGTTGTTTAGAGGAAAATTTGAACTGATATATATATATATATAAAGATGTATTGTTTGTGTAATATAATAATTTTAAAGATATATATTTGATGTCACGTTTGCTTTAATTAAAGACAAAAGAATAGCAAAATATAATGATTTTATTTTATTTTTTGTATTAATAACTATACTTAAAGTTGTGCATGTGCTTTCCCGTACTATTATTTTTTCTTTTCACACTGTCTCCCTTTGAGCAATAATTATTCCCGTGATTTATCAATTAAGAATATCAACTCCCCTTATAAAAGCACCACATATTTCTTTTAATTTTCTAAGTCTATTCTCTGGAAATTTCCACATGAAAATAAATTAAAATAATGGTAGCATTTAATTAGCAAACAACTTCAAAGATATTGTTGATAGACATTATAATTTCACAAATATTTTAATAATATAAAGTGATGTCATGTTGTATCTATTGAGTGGCTTATATGGCATAGAATCAACAAATTTAATTAAGTGATAAAAGAGGAATTCGTCAATTCAAAGATATGTTGATATTGACAACATTTTTATAGTTTTTGTAATAATATTAAGAGTGAGGTCATCTTTGCCTGGATTATATGACATATACTCCTCAATTCACTTATCTCATATACATATATCGTGTATCGTTTTATATTGCATTGATGAATATTAACATTAGGATACATTGCATTATTTTTTATTATTATATAATGTCACTCCACAATAATAATTTGAAGAATAAACTTATAAGAAATATAGGTTATGGGATAGAGACTACAGATTCATAAGTAGAGTCACCTTAAGCGAAGAGTGGTTCAATACACATTCTTTGTTAAATTCTTAACTTCGTCACTGAGTAAAACTAACAATGTATATAAATTCAACATATTTATTTGGATCCTTTTTTTGCTTTTCCTTTTTCAAGATCTTTTGTCCTTTCAAATTAGTGTATAATCTTTTACTTGTTGTTGTTTTTAGAAAACTTGTTCTCCTAAAGACATCCACAATCGTTAATAAAGTCATTAAAAATTATTCATAGGGACTTGTGAGCGAATCATCTCATTATCATAAACTAACTAAAATAACAAGACACAAATAATGAACTCTATACAAGGAAGAATAAAATTCTCTATTATGAAATCGTGTAACAAATAATTTACAGTGTTAGAAAACGAGGCTCGTAAACTTTTGATTTGATATTTAAATAACATTTTCTTGATTGCTCCTAGAGTCATTGTGAATATCATTGTTAATCCTAAAGATATTTATCTCATAATTATCATTTCTATAATTGATATTTCAAAACCTGAGTTTTCCGGTGGGTTATGGATTGAAATTTATATAACGTCACAAATTGGGCTCATATAATGAAATTTTGAATTTAGATAACTAAATAAAGTACTAATAGTCAAATTTAGATTTTCTACTAAAAAAACAAGTAAAAGAAATCTTTTTAGAAAAATTATATAAAGGGTAAAAGAGGAAAATGAAGAGGTGATTAAAGTGGAAATTAAGTCCTCACCAATATAAGTAATTAGAAAACAATAGATCTACTTTTATTATAAAGATATTTCCTTTGATTACTTTTACTTTTTCAGCATTTTAACATTCATTATTTATTTTCCAAACAATTTCTCAAAACCTAAAACTTTACATTAATTAAAATAGAGCTACGATAATAAAATATTTATATTAAACATTATTTCTTACGAAATCGATAAAATACAACACGGATTTATTAATTAATAAATATAAATGGAGAAGGGATGTTGTATTTAATTCATGACATGAAGAATCAATTGCTAGGGATGATATTTTTTCTCATGCGCCCACCCATATAACGTCCATTTTTAATACTCCAATTTATAGTAATCTTCATGCATTTATTATAAAAAAAAAAATTGCATTTTTGTCAGGTTTAGCCTTTGTAGGAGCGGATTCAAACTTTTAACTTTTTCGTTAAAAAATTACACTATATCTATATCATAAAAAGGTTATGGACATATTGTTGAAATTAAATTCTATAATTTACGTTTTATATTTTGAATTTCTTAGAGAAAATTTTCGTCTAATCACTAATTGATCCAAGAGATTCATCCATATTTTATTTGATGATATATTTAGTAGATGATGAATCTCTTACGATTTTTTTATAATTATTTTAATTCGTATATTTTGAATTTTGTTAATGAAAAAATTGGTGAGGCAATTCAGATAGTACTATTTACCAGTACTCAGACTGGTAACAGATGATCCACTAATTAACTCAAAACAGTTCATCTCAATTTTTAATAACACACACTCAAACAGTTAAACCGTATGCAGGCAACATTTTATGACACTTTTTCGTTGAAGTGTGTGATTATTTATTTCTTTTATTTTAATGATATATTTTTTTAGTGTAATTTTTAAAAGAATGATATATTTTTACATATAGTGACTATAGTTTAAATTTTTTTAAATTGTTTTACTTTTAGTAAGATAATTTATAGTTCATAGAAAAATTTATAATTTATTTTAGTTTATAAATTTTAAAATTATTTTTTCTTTTAAGTTTGTGTCAATCATTAAACAATGTCATATAAACTAAAATTTTTAAAAAATATATTTTTATCATTTAATTATATATTATGTCGATACAAAACATAGATATATACACGTCAAAAATCACTATAGTTTCAACAATAATAATAATTTATTGATTAGTAGAATTTAAATAGAATAAGATATATATAAGTTTTAAAGTAATTTTACGGAATTAAAAGATAATTTTTGATACACGGCTCAAGAAAAGTCACTACAAGTTCAACAAATATTCAAAAGTTTGAGCCAATAATCAAGATTAATTAAATTTTGGATATGTTTCTGTGTTTGATTTATTCTTTTTCATGGACAAAAGACATGAAAGTGTTCTATTTTTATTCTTGGGAGGCGGTGAGAATTAAACCTGAAAATATTTTGCCTGATTTAATACTCGTTTTGTATATTTTTATTTGTACATTTTAGAATTTTGCATGTTTTTTAAGAAATAATAATTGATACAAAGATTTTTTTAATCATAATGATGTTTAGCATTAAATTTTAAAAAAATTTATTACCTTTTTTTAATATAATAAAAATAGCAAATAAAAATAAAAATTTATTTTAAAAATAATGAACAACAAAATATAAACAAACCTAACCACCTTGTATAAGAACTTAAATTAATTAAAAAGAGCATTTATTACTCACTCCATTTCATAAGTAATTTGGCTAGTTTTAACTTTACATAAAGTTTAAAAATCTAGATAAAAAAACTATTCACTAATCATACATTGAAATGAAAGGAAGTATCAATATTAATAAGGGTCGTGGTGGAATCCTAAATACTTCTTCATTTTTAATCAGAAGTTTTGAATTTGAATCTTCGTAGGTATATATTCACTAATGATACATTGAAATGAAAGGAAGTATCAATATTAATAAGGGTCGTGGTGGAATCCTAATACTCTTTCATTTTTAATCAGAAGTTTCGAATTTTGAATCTTCGTAGGTATATATATTCACTAATGATACATTGAAATGAAAGGAAGTATCAATATTAATAAGGGTCGTGGTGGAATCCTAAATACTCCTTCATTTTTAATCAGAAGTTTCGAATTTGAATCTTCGTAGGTATATGAAGTGTATTTAATCAGACTCTATTATAAATATCAAACGCGGATAAAGAAAAAGTGACAACTACTTACTGCTCTTTAACTAGAACTACTAGTACCACAAGTAGCTCATCATGGAAAATGACTTTACACATGGAATTAGACAATTCAGATATTTCCTCTACTAGTAACTACCCAAAATTTTTAACAGAAACCATCAATTAAGACAACACTCTAATAATATTCAACTGTCTTTACAAGGTACACACTCAAACAGTAAAACTAGATACTATATCCTATGCCAATTTTTTTTCCTTTTTTCTTTTTCTGTGTGAAGCAAAGAATTCTATTGGTACAAAGAAATAAAAATAAGATAGTACTAATACTACGCATAGAGCTCATGCAAAGTTACTATTATAATAAATCTATAGTTCACACAATATATATCGTCAATATAAATAAAATTTACACCATGAAATCATTTTTATCTGTCATCACAGATAGTATATATCATTGGGATATAATCTGATGGTGTAAAAAATTATTTATACTGACGATATGTTCTCAAAGACTTAAACTAGTGGAAGATGTTGTTTGGTCTTTGAGGTCATCGGTTGTTGTTATAGGAAAAAGTGGTAGGGTTTTGAGGGGTCGATTAAGACAATATGGTGAATTATTTGGATTAATATTCATCATCACGATCCAATCTTTTCCATAGGGTCTTATCATGCAATTTTCCATATTTTGATCAGCTGGTTTTGAGAGATCCATTGGATATAGATAAGTCATTACTTGAGATGATGCTTCTTTGATTCCACCCTATATAACACAAAAAGAAAAATAAGAATCTTCAAAGTATAATAAGAGAACTTGACATAAACAGTTGTCCATCAAAATAATAACCAGCACGAATATAAGTAAGTCTCTTTGAAAATATTTCATAATCGATGAGAGATAAGTGTATTAATCTCATACATATAATATATAACTTAGTTCTAAGGTTTACACGTTAACTAAAAATGTATATTTACCAAAATATAATGCTAACATCATATCATATAAAAGAATCTAATCATCTCTTCAAATATATAGTCACCAAAGACATAATTTCTTACACAATCAACTAGGGACAGGTATATTCTAACACATCAATGGTATTAGACATATCACCACAAGAGAATTATTAATTACATGGAGATTTTCCTGGGAGTGGTATCAAAATTTGTAGAAAAATAAGATTTCTGCAAATTTTCTTATTAATCCTCAAAAAAATCCCCATGTAATTAACAGTTTTCTTATAATGGAGACGCTAACGGTATAAATTCGTCAGAAACAACTTAAACAAACTTATGAAATAGTTTCCTCATGCAATAATAAAACAAAAAAAAAAACACTATTTTTGTGCATACCTCTTGAAGAAGGGCAGTAGTAGATGTCAAAGGACATATTTGGTACTGATCAGTAGTAGGGCAATGAAATAGGGTATTGTTATTGGAGTTAGTAGTAGTAGTTGTACTATGAGCATCAATAGGATATTGAGCTAATATTTGTTGTTGATTCATTTGTGCAAGAAGTTTTTTCTTAAGTTTTTGTCTATCCCTAGCTTTATGATTTTGAAACCAATAAAACACATTTTTCCCTTCAATTTTCCCAAATGAAGACAAATGACAAGTAATACTTTGTATTTGTGTAGCATTTGGATTTCTTAAACCTTTTCTATACATTTCTTCTAAGAACATAAGTTGTTCTGGTGTTGGACTCCATCTTGTTGGCCTTCCCATTTTTTCTCTTTTCAAAACTTGCATATTGTATTTTTATTTTTTTTTGATGATTAAACTATATGGATAAGTGAGATTTTAATATCTATTTATAGAGAAAAAAAAAGATAGTGAAGATGTGGGGTGTCTAATATTGGGGGTAGTTTGGAATTAATCCTAATATCATTTATTGTGGGACTGAATTTAATAAAAATGTGCATTACACATAAATTTTAAAAAAAATGTTAGGGTCATTAATATTAATTTCACTATCTATATAGAGGATTTTGACACATTTTGACAGTTGTGGATTGTGCATGAATGTTTAAGGGAGGATGAAGAATATATATTTTTGTTCATATAGACTCATTAATTATTCATATTCTACTTGTTTAACCAAGGGACCTATTTTTTATTATTATTATTATTACATTGGGGTAAGAGAAGTCATGATTTTAAAGGTTTCAGAATCGAATGCTTATCAATAAAATAAAAATTCAGTTATAATTTTAATATGAAGTCATATTAGATGTGTTGTTTTCATAATAATTTATATTTCTTTTTTTTTAAGTATGATGTAATTGTTTGCTATTTTTTTTAAATCTATTTAATTTTTTTGTTGTTGTAATTTACTCCTAGTGATTCTGTTTTTTTTTAATCATGTTTTTTCAAAATTGGAAAATTAATATTCGTAAAGTATTTAAAGAAGACTAAAAGTGTTGATTTTTGATGATTTAAAATAAAAAGATAAGAATTGTTGAACAATATATTTAAAAATCATTTGAATATTTCCTAAACACTAACAATATTTTTTTTTCATTTTCTCAAAAAACTCTCAACAATAACACAAAACTTTAACTCAACTACATTTGATTCATCTTTTAAAAAACTCAAATTTTAATCTATCCTCAAACATTATCCAATAAATTAAAAGGAATTACCTCAAAAAGAAAAAAAAAAGAACTTCTAACTTTTGTGTGTCCATATTTTGGTGAATAACACGGACTCATAAATATTTAAATGTTACACTTCTTTAAGAATATACCTACAATTGTACTACTACTTCACAAATCACAACAAATATTATAAAAACTTGGCCTAAGCCATCTGCAACCACTCAAAGTTGTCCGCATAATTCATTTAGACACCTCAACTAATCCTTGTGCCAATTGAACACTTTATTTGTTCAAAAGCCATTCCTATTAAACACAAAATGCTGACATGGCAAATAACGTGTAATTCACTTTCCTTGAGCGCGTTAATTTATTTAAAATAATATTTTTCCTTTTTTTTTTCTTAATTTATACCCCTAAGTTAATTTAAAAAAAATTAATTAACAAAAAAAAGGACAGTTCNCCCCATACCCATGCACCAGTGGTTATCTTCTTCCCCCACCATTCTAATGATTTCAAAATTCTTAGCATTTTGTTTCGTTATTTTTTTTTCCATTTTTTGTAAAAAAAAATCTGCTAATTTAATATGTGAGAAGAAGAAAAATTCGAACATTGAAGTTAAAAATTGATCGATATTCGTCCATCTCTATTTCGATCACTCCGATTGAACAAACATCGCCACTCATTAATTTATTAAAGATGATATTAAAAAATTCAACATACTTTCAATTTTTCTTGGTCATGAATCTTAAAAATAATTTATTGACGTTTATTTATTTTCACAAAAATCTCAAAACGAATGGAGAATAACAGATGATAGGAGAATAAATTTGAACGGGAGATTTTTATTTTTGTTATCTCCATTATCAATGGTGAAATTGATGGTGGCTGCTGGGGTTCACAGGGTAGAGGAAGAAAAAAGGTCAAAGGGTTAGGTGGGGGTGGGGGAGATTTTCTTTTTAAATTGAAAAATTATATTTTATTGCTAGACTGGGTACATGTGCCAAGTGTCATAATTTTATTTGTCATTGTTTTAAGATAATGCGCGTGAATTACACGCAAAATATTTTTTTAAAAAGTTTTCGTTTTATGTTCAATAGATACATATTCTTTAATATTAAAGTGTCTAATAGGTAATAGTCTTAGTTGAGGTGTCTAAGTGAATTATGCGAACAACTTTAAGGGACTGTTGATGACTTAAGCCTAAAAACTTTCATCTAACAAGAATGTGACTAGTCATTCTAAATATTTAAACAAAGTGAAAAGTTAATTTGTATATTTTATCAAGTACATGTACTATCCAAAAGAAAAATTAATTCACTCTACAACTCCATTAACTTGTGTGACTATATAGGCTCATTCATATATTTTAAATAGGGTTAATTGTGGGTTCAATGAAATTGATTTCCCCCTCTACCTTTATTTCAATTAATTAATTTTGGTAGTTATAATTAAAAGAGTTATGTTTTTTAAGCTGGGTGTCAACATGTAAGGTAAGAAATTAATTTAATGTGACCGTATTATATTTACATATTGCATGGGGTAGAGGTGGAATGAGAAATTTTAATTTATATGAGTTAAATTTTAATTATTTTTTAACTTATTGGATTCTATATAAATTGTTAATATTAATGTGTGCTGAATGAAATTTTTTAATATAAACATAAAGTTTTAGTCAAAATTACTTATTTTTGCACTCGTATTTTTAAGGCTAACTATGAATCTCATACCCCTATGCCAGCATAGATTCGATATATATTAAAGTTGTTAATTATTATAATTTATAATATTTTTTTTACATAATTTTAAATTAAAACAAATTAAAAAATAAAATTAAAAAAAAAACAATTAAATTTTCTAAAATTTCTTTCACTAGAAGCAAATATGTCGATACCAACAAAACTACAATTAGAATGATCACTACACTCATTCATCACCTAAAAACTAAAATATATAGGTGAACGCGGACTTATTGTATAGGGGCAAAGAATTTTAAAAAATAAATTAATAGGTGACTGATGATTTAATCATCACACGAGTCTCATATCATTATTTTATTTTATTTCAATTCATATCATTACTGCGACAAGGCTAGGGAGTTGGATGCATTGTATACCACATTAATAAAGCCAACTTCTTTTGAGATTTTTCCTTTTTAATTCGAACGTATATATTAGAGGAGAATGTTTCGTATTAAAAATTGTTTTATGTTTATACTCAAATTCGAAATATTAAGAAAAGAGGAGCGTCATCCATTCCAGCACAATCGTTAATGATAAGTCAGCCAATAACTATTTTCCATTTTTTTTAATTATTCAAGCAGAAGATTCACTTAATATAGTTATTTTTGTTTTAGATAATATGAAAAGTAAAATAAGTTATAATATGTGTTTTTCCTTATTTTAATATTCTAAAGTATTTATGAAAAGATTAATTAAACACAAATATTTATTATATATAGTAAAAAATACTTCTGGAATGAGTGGATTAAATATGATTACTTTATTAAAAAGTTATTTCTATAAAAGTATTCGGTAAAGGGAATAAAAAAAAGTTAACAATATTATCTCAATTGATTAGTTATCTGAATTTTTATTTTATTAGGTGAAACTTTAGTTCTCTATCTGATAATTTCCTCCTAACCTTACCACAATTTTTTTAAAGAAAAATTAAAAAAATGCAAGCTGTTGTTCTTTCAGATTATTAATTCCATGAATTATGTATTATCATTTGTAGTGATCTTTTCTTTTTATATTTTTTTTAACCTCAGAGAAACCTGTAATTGATATCTATTCTTCGAATATGTACCAAATAAATTCACTCTTATTCAACAGTTCACAAGTCCTAAAAAGGATATAAATTATACTAAAATCCAAAAATATGTTAATGCGCAATTGATAATTACAACAAAAGTTTTATGAGATAGAGGAAATAAGGATCACGTACTTGCTCAACTCAAAAATTATTTATTTAAAATTCTCCAATTTTTCTCTCTCAATTTATATGATATACTTCAAAATCTCCCAATTTATATAATATAATTCAAAATTCAATAGGTAAACAAAAGATAAATTACCACATTTTATTCATATGCTTTTTAAATACTTTTTTATGTAGTTTTTAAAAATAGAAATTATTTTTAGAAAAATGCATAAGTACTGTTTAGACTATGGCCGAAATTTTAGAGACACGCCTTAACTAAACTAAGGTCCTATTACCTCTGAACTTATTTTTTTTTGTAACTTTGTGCACCTTTTGTCTTACGTGGCACATTTCGCGAATCCCCTCAATTGAGGTGCGTGGATGATATATGGATGTCACGTAAGCCAAAAAGGTGCACAAAATTACCAAAAAAATAAGTTCAGGGGGTAATAGGACCTTAATTTAGTTAAAGTGTGTCTCTGGAATTTCGGTCATAGTCTAGGGGGTACTTGTGCATTTTCCCATTATTTTTTTCAAAAAACTTGAAGATTGTACGTCCAAATTTACCGTCAAATAAAGATGTTTGACTCTTAAAACTTGAACTGTGTCATACAAATTGAGACGATATAAGTATTTTTTTATTAAAAAAAAACAGTTTCTCACTCAATATCGAGAGTTTGAATCAAAGCCTTGATTAAATGCGAGTCGCGTATTGCAGCGTTCATTCGGAGGTAAGGCACGCCTCCAACATGATTCTCTCCATATCAGAGCTCAAACCTAAAACCTCTGATTAAGTATTGAATAATCTCATTACTTGATCACCACAATCCGTATTGATTAAAAAAGAAACTAGAGTATTAACTCTTATCTTTCCTCTCCCAAAAACAAATAAAAATTGAAACAAAACTCATAAAGACAAAAGAAATACAGTAGGGTGTATATTCATAGAATTAAAATTAGTTGCAGCGTGAATTAATTTCATAAAAGGCTAGGTAGATATAAAATTTCATATTTCAAATTCTTGTAGTTGTAATGTTTGATTTTAGAAGGTAAAATAATTATTACATGTAGCCGTCAAAATTAAAGTTGTAATTAAATAATTGTTGCATAAGTAGACTCAATTGCCAACCGTAATGATTAATACGCTTAACATTTCACTACAGGATGTAAATGATTATAGTTATTATAAGTAGTTGAATTTCAACACACAAAATTTATAACACCAAACATTTTCCTGTTTCATTTTGTGTGCTGAAATATGTGTGTTTATGTTTTTAAAAAAATTATATCATTTAACTTAATTGTTAGGTAAGAATGATTTTATTAGATGCGATCGTATCACTGTCTTAATATTATTTTTATTTTATTTTTACTTATTATCTAATAGTTATATTTTATTTTTTACACTTTTTTTTATAGTAGATGTATCTTGTATTTTTTTTGTAGATTTATTATTTAAATTGAAGATATATGATAATATGTAATAACGGAGAACGATGAATCTATATAAATATTATATTTATTAAAATAATTATATTTATAGCCAAGTATATAAGAAATATGTATTCTTGTTGATTATTATATTAACGGATAACTAGTTATATGTAAAAAAATTTATATGAAATTTTTTTCTCCGGCTAAAATTAGATATAGGTGTTAGAATATTTAGTTTCGTCGAATGATTGTAATTTTGTCGCAAACAATGACACGAATCTCTATAATTGCTTTTTTTAATTAAATTTAAAATTTTAAAATATTTTTTATGAAATTTCTGACTATGCCATTTTTCTTGTCTTGGAATTTTTACACGTGTTAACATTAATTTTTGGTGAGCTGGCATGAGTTAAATTTATAAATAGTCATATCTATAGTGAGGTCATCATATATAAAATTTGGGTTTTGTGACACAAGCAACATTGATAACTCTGATTTTTTTGGTAAATAACTAAATGCAAAATTAATTATCTACACACACTAATTAATTATATGTTCCCTAAAGAGAAATATATATAGTTGTCACGTCATTATTTGTCCTTATTAATAGTTTCAACTCTTTAATTTTATCACCTACTACATTGGTTCAAATTTTTGGTGTGTTATAGGATTATAATTTCTCAATTTTTAAGAAATTAAATTTATATATTGATAAATTATATAAAACATAGTGTAACTACTGAAATTATAAATTTACATATTTTTGGTTAACAACGGCTTGTACTAATAACTTTTCGTAGCCAACTCCATGCAGTTTTACATAATACTATTGAAGAGTCTAGATTTTATATATGTCCCTTTCTATATGTATTTACGGTGTATATGTTAAAACGAATTCAATATATTATTTCTAATTTTTTAATTTATGTGATATAAATGAAATGTTGAGTTAATCAAATTTTATTTTAAATATTTTAAGTTGTTACTTAGTTATTACAATTTAATTAAAGTACATTTTAAGCAATTTCACATGATACTATTTTGGTTCCAATATCTTTTGTCCAGAAGGAATTTCTATATATATATATATATATATATACTCAAATATGTCATCCAACTTTCAGAAAAGGCTCATTTATATCTTCAGTTAAAATTTTGGCTCATTTATGTCATTACCGTTAAAGAAAAGGCTCATTCATGCTATTATTTTTAATAATGGTTTTGTAAAATCATTTTTGACATGTGACCAATTATAATTCGACCACATCATCAATCTTTTTAATTAAAAAAATCATAATTCTGAAAAAAGAATGATTTTTTTGTTATTCAAAAAGTTGATGACGTTACCGAATTATAATTGGTCACGTCATCAATTTTTTAATAAAAAAATTCAAAATTCTAAATAAATATTGAATACATTTTTTTAAAAAAATCTTAACTAAAAAAATTAGTGACATGGCCGAATTATAATTGGTCATATGTCAAAAATGGTTTTACAAAATTATTGTTAAAAAATAATAGCATAAATTAATCTTTTCTTTAATAATAAATGAGCCTTTTCTGAAAATTAAATAGCATATTTGAGCCTTTTCCTTTTTATTATTATTATTATTATTATTATTATTATTATTATTATTATTTTTGGGTGCGGGTGGGACTAAGGAATTGAATTAAAAGATCCAATGATTTTTTATCTTACAATCACTAGCATTCAATTCAATACGTTGCATGTGACACAATTGATTCATTGGTGACGTCAGTTTATTAAATATTTCTCATAAGTTAGATCATCAATGAAAGCAACAACTAGATAAAAAGATACATTTTCTCTTTCTTAAGAAATATATCGATGACCTTTATCAAAATAATGATCATATTATCACATAATTATTTTTATATTTATTTTTTAATAATTAAATACATTCCTATATGAAAAAAAAATAAAGGAAAAGAAAAAAAGAAAAACTATTAGTAATTAAAAAAAAGGAGGTAAAGATGGAAATAACAATCTAACAATATCATAGATTATTGTTACTTATAGATTGATTTAAGTCATAAAAATTAGTGGGAGTTGAAGAGATATACTATTTGAGTAGGGAATGTAGATGAATGAATTTTTTTTTTCCTAATGTATGTTTAGATTTAGTAAATATAATAGAATATCTTTTAATTATATTTAAAAAATTAATCAATATGAAGAATGAAGGATTTTTTTTTAAAAAAATGAGATTGAAAGATAAATAGTTTTCTAGTTCATAAAGATTTGTTATATCACTTTGTCACAGTATATCAAATAAAAATAATTTTTAGCGATAATGAATATACATATTATCAATGAGTGTTAAAATATTAGTTAATATATTTAGCAACAATTTAATATTATTGTTAATTAATTGTGCTAAATATTATTTTTGGTATAGCGTGTATTAGCGTCTATATCTTTGTAAATAACAAAGAGAAACTGTTTTCAATAGACCTTCGACTAAAAAAAGTTCGAAATCAAATTGCAAGAAAAATATATGAGCAAATACCAAGAAATAAAGCAAATATAACATGATAATAATACACTCCTTCAAAAAAATAGAAGGCTAGCCCGTACTTCTCTCACATAAGGTGTAAAAATATAGTACTATCGATTAATCTTTTATTCTAAACAATAATTTTAGAATTTTTCTATTTAAATTCATATCCACGATTAGCTAAAATTGTGTCATTTTCTAGCTTTCCAAAATTGTATGTCCTACCATCTTTACAACATTGACTTTTGTTTATGTGCAATTATATTGGATTGATTCACAGGCCATTAAATTAGCCAATGTATTTACTGTTCATAATAGTGATTAATTATTGATTAAAAAAAACATTGATTAATTATTATGAATTCTAGAGGACACTGTAGTGCATATATGTCTTCTGAAATTCTGAATAAAACTTTAGTTTTGGGGGAGCAGGTCAGTAAAATAGTTATGAATTGGTGGTGCCTCGATTAGAAATATTCATTCATCATAGTGGGGCTACAATAAAAATTTGTAGTTTAATTTAATAAAATAATTATTAGGATAATAGTTAGATCCATATGTCGATGTTATGATGGCAAATGGGCGTGTTAGGTCAATTGTGAACTGGTTGAATATGATGTTTGTGATGAATTTAAAGTCGTTGCGTCCTAGTGCATCTCCTTTCTTGCTCGTTATGGTTGTTTTTGTATTGCAGCTAGTGCACTTGATTAATAAGATAGAAAGGGCCTCTAAGGCACATTAGCATGGTGTACTCCTCTTGTTCGAAACGGAGTTTGAAACCAAACTCCTCCTCAGGAGGATAGATGGGGAGATTCAGGTGAGATCCAATGTAGATCCAACTTTTAATTCACTCGTGAGGGAACCACCACACCTCCTCTCTTCTTGAGAATCTATACATCCCTTATCAGTGTATGAATAACTATCTCTCAAGCACAAGTTTAGGTTCGACCTCAATGGAAAAATAAAATGGAGTCCCTAATAACGCATCTTTATAGACCAAGAACTATAAGATCACCCCTTTCATTCTGGGGTGACAAAGTGATCGTACCATTCGAGCCGTTTTTTCTTGAATTTAGGTAGAAATCTCTTTTCTTCTCTTTTAAGATTTCTATCTCTTGATTCTTTTTTTTTTTTTAAGATTTCATTCAAGGGTTGTTAGTGACGTATTTTTCGGATAATGTGGACCTCGATCCATGAAAGAATTTTTTTTTTTGGATATTCTCAAGATATTTGATTATCAAGAAGAGGTCGACCATATCATCTTTTTAAAGTTCAATTTCTCAATTGTCTCTTGAGTCAATTGCATCTGTACGAAGGATTGGAAGCTAATATTACAAGGAAAGAAAGCTAGTATTCATGGAAAGGAAGTTGATATACAAGTGATATATCACTGATACACATGCTGATATACGGGGCGAAAATAGGCCGAAACCCAAACGATGGCAAAAGCCCAATTTTGGGCCAATAGGGCTTCGGACCTAAGTCACCCAAATGCATTGCTTTACCAAAATAATTAAGGGTTCATTTATAAATATCAACTTGGAAATCCCTTTTATATACTTTGGTTTATTTTCATTTTTATAATAATTAGGTCTAGGGGGGATTAAGTGAAATTGAATCTAAGGTTTGTTCATCTTTTGAATAGAGTAATTTCTTTAAGATGATTTTTTTTTGAATTAGCTAGCTTTAGATACTGTCCATCACTTCCTATTTTTCAATGGTGTTCTTTAGTTGAACTTTAATTTAAGTCGACAATTTTAAGTTAGCTAGCATTTTATCTTTTAATGAAGGACTTTTCGATGTGAACATAAGGAAAAAAAAAAAAGCAAACCCTAAAAAAATAAGTGGTAGAACCCCCAGTGTGGACCCCCATCTTTTGCTAGGAGTGCCTGAAAATAGGGCTAGCTCTAAGTACATATAAAATTAATTATAATTCGATCGCTGAAAAAGCCTATATATTATTATTACTTGTCATATATGTGGTTATATAGCACTTTTAATAATTAATGTGTCACAAGTTACTATAAATGATAAAAGTTCAACTTTCAAACATAATATATATGTCTTAAAGAAGTTCATATTTTAAGTAACTAATTAGCTATATTATATGTTAGTATCAATGATATTGATGCCATGCAATATCATTTTTTAAGATTATTATTAAATCATTAGTTGAACGGGCGACATATCAAATATATAATATATATATATGAGCTCATGTTTTAAGTAATTAATTAGCTATATTATATGTTCTACGATAAGTGAATAAATATGCAAACTTTTTGGTGAAAGGTCGTAAATGTAATGTAAATATGCTATGTATTTTATCGGAATTTAAATATTTCTATTAATTCTCTTTATTTTAAGGGCAACTTTCACATATAACAAACAAAAAATTCATATTTGTATGCTATAGCAAACTTTGCATAATTGCGCTCCATAGCAAACATAAAACTGTATAATTTGCTATACATATACAATTGTATAATTCGCTGGCCTAAATTGTATAATTCGCTGGCCTAAATTGTATAATTTACTGGCCTATTTCGCTGCAATTGTATAATTTGTTTTGTATACAGTTGAATCGAATTAAAATGTATGTATATTGCATAATTATAAGTGTATAGCAAGAAGATATATGTTTTTCTCGCTTTATACAAAAACAGAAACACAATATATACACTTCTGTTGTATAAAGCTAGAGAAAATTGTATTTCACTTCAATTGTATAATTCGCAATTGTATTATTCGTTGGCCTTTTTCTCTGCAATATTTGAAGTAAAATGTTTATAAATTGTATAATTAAGTGTATAACACGAAGATATACATTTTTGCATGTGTATATACAATTTTCTCTCGCTTTATACAAAACAGAAACAGAATTATACACTTCTGTGTATAAAGCGAGAGAGGCGAGCGAGAATGGAGAGTGGCGAGCGAGATTTTTGGGAGAGAGATGCTGGCAAATTTTAGCTAATGTTTGCTATAGAACACAATTAAATCAAACCCAGCTATTCCATTTAATTTAGGTTATTAGTTTGCTATTATATACAATTTTCCCTTATTTTAATTCATTTGTCCTATTTTCATGTTTAGTTTTTTGTAAAAGAATGTGTCTTTCATTTTTTTGGCAACTTTTTTATTTCAATTTTTCATATAGTATGTTTAAGACTACAAGAATAAAATAAATTTGATACATTTTACATATCTTTAATTTAAGACTACACGATTCAAAAATATCATTACAGCCTTAAACTTCTTATCAAATCAAAACAGTATATAAAAATTGATACAAAGAGAGTAGTATTTTTCAATATACAAAAAAAAAAAAGTTATTTGAATACAAAATTAATACATATAGATGAGGACCATTGCCCATTGGGATGATTACTGTCCAAACAGGATTTTAGACCTATATACCCTTACAAGTGATGAATGTTTATGTAGTATGGACCATTTTTTTTTATGTAATATGGACCAAAACATTAATTCTATGTATATAAGAGATATATCGCGTAAATTAAATACATAACTATAAGGCTGCCATAATTTATTTTGGCAAATTGGCAATTCAATAACTATTTGTATAATGAAGAATTTACTGTTTCTGAAAAACTATTGAAATTTCCAATATCAGTACTTTTTTTTAAAATCATTTGGATCATATAGTGGTCCAAGCATCTTATTTCCTATTTAATACAAATTCAAATATTTGTATATTAAGTTTGAATATGAAATATTTGAAGTTGGAATTGAAAGATAATATTTGAAAGTTTCGTAAGTAACATTTCAACTTGAAATGGATGGAGGAAAAAAAAATTCTTATATATATATAGAAATAAAATATAGTATTATTAGACATAGTAAGGATTTTTCATTTATCAAAGTTAGCATATATTTTCTTAAAAACATATATAAAATCATCACTTACGACTCCAATTTTTGTTCACAATTTCATGTATAAATATTATATAATATTTATAAAATTATATCTTTTATATGAAGTTTATGTTAGATTTTTGAAAAAGAAAATACATATAATTTTTGTTTATATAATTGTATATATATTTAGATTCTTGTAAACTATAGATTTAGTAATATAAGATCCTATTTAGTTATAAAGTGATATTTTTTTCTAAAAAAAAATATTTATTTGGTCAAACGGGTAAATCAGAAATGTAGGGGAAAATTATACTATTTAATTACTCATTATAGCTATAATTTGCTATAATTACTATTTACGACTAACATTATACATTAATTACGTGGACTGACTTTGAATTTATATAATTAATCATGTTTGTATATGTATAATTCGCCATAATATACAAATACATATGTATAATATATAATTATTTAAACTATATACATATACAATTCACCTCTTTCCCACTCTCTGCCTTCTCTCGCTCGCCTCTCTCCTCCCTCTCCGAATCTCGCTTGCCCTATATACAAATGTATATGTATAATATACAGTTATAACAATATACAATTCACCTCTCACCCACTCTGTGCCCTCTCCGCTCACCTCTCTCCTCTCTCTCCCAGTTTCACTCGCCTCTCTCCTCCCTCTCCCAATCTCTCTTTCCATATATACAAACACATATGTAATATACAGTTATCGAACTAATATACATATACAATTCACCTTTCTCCCACTCTTTTCCCCCTCTCTCTCGCCTCTCTACTCTCTCTCCCAGTCTCCCTCGCCTCTCTCCTCCATATGACATATAGCCACAAATTATAATTATCAAACTATAGCTTTTGAGAGTAATTAATTATTTTTAAGTGGCTATATGTGAAAGTTTCCCTGCTTTTGGGCCATTTATTTTAAGCCCAGGAAGAGAGTGATGAATTTTTGACACAATTTTTTTACACTCTTGAGCTAGTAGAAGGTGGGTAAATCTCAACGAGGACGTCGTGTCCCTAATGAACGGTGAGTTGATGAGGGTAGACCATACGTGACTGGTAGACTTCTAGGTTGACAAGCTTTCGAAGATAAAATAACACGTGATTTATTAGGATAATCTTGCACCAAATTGAGAATTAAAAGTGAAGAGCTTTATAATAGTTCAAACTCACATGGATGCATACAAAGACAAATTTGTGCACGTCTATGGACTTGGATTGTGACAAATAGAATAATGAAATAAATTGACAATCATAAGTAATGTTTAAAATTCAAATCTTAGAAGCAAAAACACTAGATAATGTTTTCTTTTTTCATACTTGTTAGCTACGATATATCAAACGCTTATCATCATGTCAAAAATTATAGCTGATAGTAAAGACACGATTTTATTTTTTAACTAAGTTCACAATTCAAAATCATATTCTATCATGAATCCAACCCGGACCATCCAGCTCCTCGTGAACCTTGTCATAGGCAGGATGTTGGTATTAATTACAGAACAATACTATTGCAAATCAACACAACGTTAAACAACGAAAACTCCTCCTTGTCTGTTTGTCATGTCTTCAAGTTTTGAAAATTGAAATGACTTGCATGGTTATTATTTGTTTAAGTACTAATTGACAACTCATATCTAACCACCTTTTAAAATGTAATAAAACTATAATAGTATCAACAATGATATTAGAGCATGTCAATACTGAAGGAACGTGTTGAGAATATGATTAACTAATAAAATTGTATTCTGTCTAACAATTTAATTTTTTAGGTGAGACAACCACGGACTTCAGCAACTATAAAGTTGGATAAATTAGTTGTGTATATAGAATAAATATCAGATTAAATTTTTCTTTTTCATTTTCAAAACTCTAACTTATATTATTTATAAATGAATTGTTTTATAACCTAATTACTTTAAAAAAAATTGGAATATCAATCCAATCATGCATGCATTGTTTTTGCCTTAATTGCAACGACTTTAGCACATTATTAAGGCGTTTGGACACATGATAGATTTGATATCAGGGTTTGAAATCATGTTGATTGTAATCTCTATCACGATAATAAAAATAGCTTTTAACGACAATTACAACAACAAAGAATGCTAAGGTGTAAAGATTTTATAACCAGCCTTAGTTAGTTGGATCATTAGATCTGCAATGTTGTTATATGCTTTAAGGATATTTAAAAAAATGTTAATTGCTTTTGAAAAATAAATTTAGCGATAGTTAAATTGCTGCAGTTAATTTATTGTTGTTAAAAATTATTTTTGGATATAATGTATATATAATCACAAGTACTCCACCTTTATGAGTCAACTTTTAAAGTTGAGTTAGATTTAAAGGTAAAACTTATTTTAGAACATTAATAATAGGGACACTGATTTATCCCCTTAATTTTATTTGGAGTGAATTAAATACCATCCTATATAATTGACGCGAGAAATAACTTTTCTTATACACGTAAAAGTGTTAATAAATAGAACAAATGGGGTCCTTTTCTTTTCATTAAATATATGTTTCATTGTTCTTCCTCACACTCACCCACTCATCCACACCCAATCTGATATATTCTATTATTATAATAGCATTAATGAGTCTTTTTCTAAACAAAAATGACACAAATTAAATAAATCAAACTTTTAACGAATAACATAGATCAATGAACTTTCTCTCAAAATTCGATGATATATAACTCAGAAGTTAAACGTTAAAGCACATGACTATCCTCGAGGAATTGTAAACTTGATTTCTAGAATAGTCAAATATTTTACAAATCAATGCATGGACATCATGCATATAACATGGATATCATATATAAATAACCTAAATTGCTCAAATTCTCTAAAATATTACTATATTCGTGTTGAACCATCCAAAACTAAACTATTTCTGAAGAATTCAACGCACCCTTGATAACATTATTATTAGAGTCCAAGCTAGACTATAAACTAACATTTTAGCCAACACACATGATATCATCAGTTATTCTAATTAATGCTACAAACTTATATTATTTGCTAGCTAGCTAGAACTACACTTGCAATATTTCAGCAAGAAACAATATTATATTATATTATATTATATTATATTATATTATATTATATTATATTATATTATATTATATTGTTGAGACTAGCTAGCCCTATTCCTTAATGCCAGTGGCTTTAATAGGAAAAAGTTCTAGGGTTTCAAGAGGCTTGTTACTGCTGCAAGATGGAATAGAATTAGGGCCCATATCTGTCATCATCAAGATCCAACCTTGAACATTTGTTCTCATCATGCCATTTTCTATGACACAATGCTTTGGAAAATCAACATTCCCCATGTTGTTCATCATTTGAGTTGATGATGATGATGTGTCATTTCCTTCACCCTAAACAAATGAGAAAGGTTATCAGTATTTCATGTGACAGTATTTAACAAGACACGAAGTTTAAGTAAAGAAATTTATATTTATGGTCTAACATAGGAATCATAGATATATCAAAGATAACATGAGTATTTTAAGAATTAAATTATTCCTAAGTACATAAAGATATAATCTTTTTTAAACTAACTAAAATAAAGGGACTTTAGGGATATCTTTGTCATTTTTTATTATCTTATCCTGGAATAATTAATACTGATAGTGTTATTTAATCCTCTGACAAAAATAATTTATTTCAATACTAATTACTAATCATGACCTAACTTATCCTATTAGTAAATTAACAAGGAATTATAAGACAATATTTTATATGTTTACTTTTATTTGCCTATTAATTTTAATATAGTAGGCAAGAATGATGTCCGACTAAATTTAGATCCACTTTGGGAACTCTCACATTAGAGGTAGGGGTGGGGAATGGGAGGGTAAAGTGCTCCTTTCCAAAGACAATCCATATCCAAGAGGATTCGTACTCGAGATCTCTAGTTAAGGATGAAGGAGTACTTATTACTCCATCACAATTCTTTTTGGTATTTATATAATTATTTAATACTAAAGATATATAAGGTGGTAAAATAATATCATCGCCATTTTATATTACTTGACCCTCGTTGATCTGACACACCTCTTAAGGTTAATCTTAATTTAAAATGTATTATACCAAATTAACCTTGTTAATAATGTTTTGAACTACTAAAGTTGCTTATTGTTATTTTATGTAGTTATTCAACACTAAAGGTAGCATGAGGGAGAAAAAACAACTTGGTTTTGTTAAAATGGTCTAGTAAAATAAAATATCTATTTTTGGTATAGAAATTCTGATACGATGAAGTAATAAAAGTTTTTTCTGTGGACAAATAAAATGAAACAGAGTTAATACTTAAAATTTTATTACTGTATTATCTATACTTATCCAACATACTAAACGATTCACGGAGATAGAAGTAATGCATAGATATAGTATATATGTACCTGATGAACCAATATGGAAGGTGAGTGAGGGTAAAGTGTATGAAAAGTACTAGGAAGGAAATTGTATTCAAGATTAATATTGGTGTTTTGAGTTGTGTGAAATTGATGAGGAACATCATCATCACTAGTAGTTTTGTGGTTTTTGTGAAGCATCATCAATTCTTTTCTGAGTTTTTGCCTGTCCCTAGCTTTGTGATTTTGAAACCAATAAAATACATTCTTGCATTGAATCTTTCCATAAAGAGAAAGATGAGTTGTTATCTTTTGTACTTGAATAGATGTTGGATTTCTCAAACCTTTTCTATACAAATCTTGTAGAATCATAAGTTGTTGTGGTGTTGGACTCCATCTTGGTCTAGGCATATTCAAGATTATACAACTTTTTTTATTTTTTTTGTTTGTTTTGTGTGTTTCTGAGGTAATATATGTTCTTTGGTTTCTATAAAGGGTAATATATATATATATATATTGTAAATAGAAGACAAAAGATTTAATGGCGGTCCTAATAATGGGGTTGTCATGCTGATGTAGCTATATAAGTACTTTGATGTATTCAATGATTCTTGCTCCCTCCGTTTCAAATTATCTGATGAACAAAATTTAAACTTCTTACAAAAAGTTAAAATTTAATGATATAAAACAAGTCGTAGATATCTATATGACTATGAATTATTTCGATAAATGAAAAATAAATAAAAATTTTTTAAGACAGACTAAAAAGAAACTGTGATAAAGACGGACGAAGTATGATGGTGGAAGAGTCATTTACTAGGTTAGTTGTTGATTTCGTCATCATCGTCTCTATATTTACTCATCTGACAATGAATTATGGAAAAAATACAGCATGGAGAATTATGGTAGTGCGGAAAAAGATCTTCCTTTTTTTTAAAAATAAATAAATAAATAAGATCGATAGTGTTTAATGTGGAGCCTACTATACTAATAGGCCTACTACGAACTCTCCTTCCCTTTTTTGTATTAATGCAAAATTATCTCGGGAATTGTGATAAAATGATAGAGATTTTTTAACTATTGATAAAAGATTTAAGCTTCGTTTTGTAATAAAATTTAAAATTTAGAATATTATTAATAAAGTTAGTTTATTAAGGAAAGTGCTAAATAATCAGAAAATTTGTCTATAATTTGACAAGAAAATTAAAAGATTACAAGTTTTTTTTTAATTTTAAAATAAACTGATTCTTTTTCATTTTTTAGTTAAAAGGATAAAAATATCTTAAAATATAAAATAACATAAAAAAATATTATTTTAATCAAAAAGATTTTTCATTTACTAAAAGAACACCTTTTAAAAAAGCTTTTATAATAAATATATTCGGTTAAGCGAATCAAATAATTGAAAAAAAATTTCTAACTATTTGCTAAAATAATGATGAGTGTGTAAAAGTTCGAACTCTAAAATCGAAGACAATTTGGACTGCGTAATTTTTTGGTCAATGTGAAGGCAAGCCACACGGTCTAGCTAGGTTTTCATTATAGCACTATAATTTCTCCTAAAAAGTTAATTACAATTACCATAAATTAGGATCTTTTAGATTAGGCTTAGAAATTATTGGTTGTTAGGTACATATGTTTGAGGGTTAAATAGGGTTTGAAGGGAAGACATGAGTCAACTCATTTTTTTTAGTACTTCTTCGATTTCATATTATTTAATCAACATTGATCTGATACATAGTTAATAAAGTCTGAATTAGAGATATACTTTACTAATTTAATTTTATTATTTATATTTCAGAAACATAAAATTTGCCTATATTAGTGTTCAATTTAGCTCGTAAATTTTTTTTTACTATAACTATATATGAAATCAAGTAATATAAGACGAAGAAATTACTCAAAACAAAAAAGTTTCCCATAGTAGAAAGTTACATTGCATTCCTTTTTGAATATTTACTCAAAGTAGATCACCCAATTCCACCTCATATATACCGTCAAAACTCACCATGAGACTTATCATGGAGATTGCAGTAAACTTTTTTTTTTTTTTAATGTTATATGTATCATTAATATAAAGAATTCTTTTACATATTATATATATAAAAGCCTTTTTAAAATATATTACTTGTCCATTTTTATTACATGTACGTGTCAATTGTTTGTTTATTAGATAAAAAGAAAAATGTTAACGAGTTTATAAGCTAAATGATTTTCCAATATATCGATTTTGTTTTTTTAATCGAATTCTTCAATTTAATTTATCACATTATTGATATAAGAATAGTTCGATCCACACATGAAGTCGTGATTCAAAGTGATGACATGTGTGTTAAAAGTATTGGTGATCTACACCTAAGAAAGATGTCACTCGTAATCTCATTAATTTTTAAATAAAAATGCTTGTTACGTGTCAATTATTTCGTTAAATAAAAAAGAAATATTAATGAGTTTGTACATAAGCTAAATGAACTTTCTAATCACCTATCAAGCTAATATTTTGGGTTTAATTCTTGAAACTAATATGAAATACTCTATAGTTATTTAAGTATAAAAATTGAAATAAATCATAATTTCAATTGGACCACAAGTCCTTAGTTTGAGCTGATAACATAAGGTTTTAATTAGGCTTTGAGTTTTTGCCATCTTATATACACAATTTTTGTGGTTGATGTGTAAGTAACACGTTCAATCCTCCCATAATTAGTAATAAGAAAGTAATACATACACCTACCTAGAGTAGCTACGAATAATCACATTTAATTAATTATTTATTGTCCTTTCATTGATAGGACAAAGCTCGTATAATTAAAGGAAATGAGAATTATTTGGCATTAATTAAATAGAAAAAGAAATTCTACATCCTTTATGTGAAAAATGATGAGTACTTATCGATAGAAAATGAAGATCTCTCGTTGTAAAAAGAAATTATAATCGAATTACATGCTTACATGTATATTATATATTGATTAATTATTTTTTAATTAATCTCTGAATTTATTTAAACGTTTAAATTGTTAGGATTAGAAACAAGATATTTCAAATTAATTATTTCACTATGTATGAGTATTTTATTCCATCACTATTCACAAAAATGATAAGATAAATAATCTAAGGACTACTTAATACCTTCAACCATACGTCGAGTAAAATAATCCTACATTTTATCCTCGAGTTATTGTACTTCATACCTAATGATTCTTTAGAAAAATTACATATTTCATTTACCGATACTTATATTTATAACACGTCTCCTCATACGTAGACATGACTCTTTCTTTATCTTTTTATATATAATGAGTGATAGTAAAATTTAACCCAACTATCCAATATGTTCTGATACAATATTAAATATATGATCATCACATAATTTAAAAACTTAAATCGTTAAAAAGTATACATTTTTATTTATTTGTAAAAATATATTTTATTTGCTATGGTCGGCCAAATTTAGTTCGTCAACTTAATAAGTAGGTTTAATTGCATTAAATGAGATTTAATTATACAAAAATTCAAATATACAGCCTCCTTTTTTTTTGCAGCCAATTAATTAAAGGCGGCTAAATAATGTGTGTTGTTATTTGCTAATCTCAGCGCGTAACTCTTCTCTCTCCGACATATCTTTTCATTAATTTCTATAATCTCTTTGCATTCATTAGCACAATATGTGTAAGTAACATTTTTAATTCATCACCAATATTCATAAATAATGAGCAACTTATACGTCGGAGATATTTCGAAAATAATTTTTCTACATTTATAAAATAATAAGATAATTTATATTTTTGAAAATAATATTTCTATTTTTATAAAATAATAATCTGTATATTCAGATCTTAATTATGAATTTTATTGGATATCGTATTATTATTGTTGTTGTAATTTCTTCGTTTATTTTAAATGTTAGACTTTCTTAAAAGATAATGATTAATATTTTGATATTAAATTTTGAAAAATAAATATTATTATTAAAAAATAAAATAGAAAAAGATGTAATATTTTTTCTTAATATATTAAAAATAAAAAGTTAAAGCAAAGATTTATTCATATGTCCATACAATAATATGCACTCTATTTAAGAATTTACTCGATTGTTCCTTATTATTAAATTTACATCATTCTAATTTATGTATAATATATTACGTATACATAGTTATTTAATTAATATTTGTTTAATTTAAAAAATTAAAAATATAATTTATTTTTTGCATCTATTTTAAAAATAAGTTTTTGTTAAATATAAAAAGATATATTTTCTGCACTAATTAAAATAAAATGAATTATATGAATTGAAACATAAAAAATATGATGTTCTCTGTTGCAAGCACCTTTAAGTAATTATAAATTAAAAATATATTTATTAATTAATTTATCTTTATCCCCTTCAGTGAATATGCACTATATTATGATAAGATTAAGTTACTTTTAGTGATATTTGAAAATTATAATATTAATGAACAATCACTTGTTTGAATTTTCGTTTTGGTGTTAGCTTTCTTCTTTTATGATTTGATATATTTTAAAAATATTTATAATAATTTTATTATAACACTTTTTAAATATAATAAATTGAATATATTTTGAAAAGAGAATGTAATGAAAAATATATATAACTAATAATATTAGTAAATTATAAAATATATGATAAATTATTTTCAAATTTTTTAAATTAAATAAATACTTATGAAAAACTATTATTAATATGACAGACAAATAAAAGTAGATGATCAAGTATTTGAAAATCATAATATCAACCAATAATGAACATTTGTTTGAATTCTTCAATTTTAACTAAATTTTGGTTGAGTAATTAATACCGATTACTTTCAACAACATTTAATATTAAGGGCTAAATGGGATAAAATTATTTAATGTCATCTTGACTTAGAGTATCTCCATTTTAAAATACCTATGGTTCTTATTGGACATATTTATTGTTTTATAATTATAAGAAAAAATATTTATTTATTTCTCATTTTACTCTTGAAGTAATTATTTTGAATATTACGAACACTTTTAAGTTATAACACAAAAATAAAGTTAAATATTCATTGAAGTTGAAGAGTGATTATATATCAGGCATAAATATGAATAAAAATAGTCAAATGTTCCTCTAGTTAATATTTCAAGGAATGTGTAAACTAAAAATATAATAAGTATTTTGAGAGGAGTGGAGTAAACTAATGAAAAAATACTCCCTTTATTTATATTTATTTGTATATATTTGATTTGATATATCTTTTAAGAAGCAATAAATATAGTAATAATTTTATTATATCACCCCTAAATTATAATATATTGAAAAATTAATTGAAAATAATATAGTACTTGATAATAAGGATAAAAACAAGTATAAAATAATTAATTATTTCTTGATTTTTTAAATTGAATAAGTGAAAATGAAGAGATGTCTATTTTTTATTTATTCCATGTATTAAAAGTAGATGTTTTATTTGTCTATTTTAGAAAATTAAGTGATAAGAATCAGTTATTTTCTGATCATCCTCATTATTAACTATACTTAGAGTCTAATTGACATTACTCAACACTTTTTTAAAAATAGTATTTTTAGAAAAATGCTTTTGAAAAAGCAATTTGTGTTTAACGATTAATTCATTTGAAAAATATTTTTGATAAGCAAATTGTGTTTAAATATTTTTTTAAATAAAATACTTTTGAGAGTCAAGTGATGAAAAAGAACAAGAATCAATGCAATTTTAATATTAAGATTATTTATAAAAAATTATTTTTTATATTTATTATAAATATTTTAATTAAATTATTATTTTTATTAAATCAAAATATGCAAATTTAAATTTTCAATCAATATTCACGTAGATTAGTTAAAATATTAAATATTGGTATAATATTAATATAGTGGTTTAATTATAATTAAAAATATCAACTAAAATAAATCTAAAATTATTTCACAAATTAAATCCACAACAAAATAAATAAATATAAGGAATATATTGATAAATATGTATATATGGTAGAGATATTTTCGTCTTTCAAAAAATAATTTTCTGCTTCTACTTCTTATATTTTTAAAGCAGAAAATTTAGCTTTCTCCTAACTGTAAAAAAAAATTATTTCTGCTTCCGTTCAAAAACACTTTTATTGATTTTCCCCACGCCTTATTTTTCAAAAAAATAATAATATTTTTCGATCTCAAAATAAGTATGTTTGGCCTCCCATAGTTTCAATACATTTCCTAGATTATTGAATTTATTACTATATTCAAAGGATAATATACTATAATTATCATTCTATTTAGGGATAATGCCCAAGTACCCCCTCAACTTATGCCCGAAATCTCAGAGACACACTTATACTATACTAAGGTCCTATTACCCTCCTGAACTTATTTTATTAATAATTTTTTACCCCTTTTCGACCTACGTGGCACTATCTTGTGGGCCCAACGATGGTTGACTTTTTTTTTCAAACTAGTGCCACGTAGGCTAAAAAGGGGTAGAAAATTACTTATAAAATAAGTTCAGGGGTAATAGGACTTTAGTATAGTATAAGTGTGTCTCTGGGATTTCTGGCATAGGTTGAGGGGATACTTGTGCATTTTCCCTTCTATTTATTGTTCTTTAAATAAAAAAAAAGTAGAAGTACTTTATAAATATATTAATTATGTGATCAATATCTTTTTTTTATTAGTATATAAATTAAAATTCCAGATATAACAACTTCATTCACTCATTAATTAACCTAGATTTCATAATGATGAATTTGACCAGTGTGGTGCTGTTTACTCTATAATTTTTTCACAACTTGATAACTTGTTCACTGCTTTTTTGAAAATTAGGGCCTATAGAAAAGTAAAGAGAGATATAAATATCTGAACTACAGAGTTGTACTTCTACAAAATGTATGAGAAGTCAAATCACTTTATATAGTAAATAGTAATATCATCACATTATTAGTTGGTAAGTAATATTTTAAGTCAATTTAGGTTAAGTGTCCCATTTTGATAAGGAATGGATAATTGGTGATCTTAGAAAATTCTCATCCTAATTAAGACTCTAGTTATGCATAAGGCCTTATAAGGTTCACAGACTTACATATTATATTATGTACGCTTTAATTATTAAGGAAGTTTGATTATGCGAGAAATTGTTAAGATTCTCGTATCGAAAATGGGATAGATGTATAATTAGTTTTATTATATATTCTTGGACTATTTTCACCCTAATTAATATGTCTTGGAATTGAGTTAGACAGTTAGCTAAAAAGGTATTTCACGGTAAAAGTTTATTTATGAGGATGAATTAGACTTTGATTAAATAGTTTCAAATTAAAACTAGAAAATGAAAATAGGCATGAATTAGTCTTTGAATGCTTAAAACATAAGGGAATGTTTTATTTTTAATGTAAAACTTTTCATTACAAATCAAATTTATTCGAATTTTTAATATAAATATCAAATATTTGATACGAAATGAAAAAAAGAAATGCTTAAAATGTTGAAGCTATCGTGTGATAATATGTCATATATATTATTTGAACAACACATATACGTTATGTATATTTTGTCTTTTTTCTGTTTTATATATAGACTTGTATATAACTTTTGAGAATAAAAATATTATACATAATGTGAATATTTCATCCAGAACTTTGCTTTTAGTTTAAAACGATTAATATGTAGAATCAAAACAAGTAATACCAGAAAAATATCTAATGAAAAATTATTTCATTTTCAATTTCAGAGATCGTAGAGAAAATCTCGTCCCTTTTTTGTGTTAATTCACATTAATGAATTTCAAACTCGTGGGTCCTATTTCTTTCATCTCTCGAGCCCAAACAAGAACCCCTTATCCTTCAGACTCAATATATATATATATATATATGTGTGTGTGTG
>NC_028647.1:65744935-65848157 GCF_001406875.1 Solanum pennellii | reverse complement strand
AGTCCTATTAGGATTAGTACTCCTTAATCCTAGTCCTATTAGGATTAGTACTCCTTCCTATATCTCCTATATATATCTCCCATATATTCCCTTATTAGGTTAACACTTCAATACAATCAATATTCCTTCATGGTATTAGTACTCGTTTTTTTGGGGCCGAACCTGATCTCCTGGTGTACAAAAAAACAACCCAAGGTCTCTCGGTCCTCGACTGAAGCTGAATACCGCGCCCTTGCTCTTCTTGCTGCTGAGACCATGTGGGTCACATATATTCTTCGCGAACTCCGCGCCACTCACACTGTTCCTGCTCTCTATTGTGACAACAAATCAACCATCTGTGTGGCCAAGAATTCCGTCCTACACACCAGAATGAAGCATGTTGATACCGATTGTCTCTTTGTTCGCGATGAAGTTCAGGCCGGCACCATGACTGTGCAGTATGTACCCACTGAAGAACAACCGGCTGATATTCTCACCAAGCCTCTCCCGAGCCGACAGCACGATTACATCAGTTCCAAGCTTCCGTTCGCTTCCGCTCAGCTCAGCTTGAGGGGGGATAATAACAGATAGTATTAAATAAATAGTATTACATAATATTAGTATTTACTGTGTACTAATCCAAGTCCTATTAGGATTAGTACTCCTTAATCCTAGTCCTATTAGGATTAGTACTCCTTCCTATATCTCCTATATATATCTCCCATATATTCCCTTATTAGGTTAACACTTCAATACAATCAATATTCCTTCAGCACCTTATATCTATAATGATTCACTCATTCTTAATAATTACGTACAAAATTCTTTTTTATTTCACCAAAAAAATTGTTATTTATGCTAATATTTTATATATATTTTTAATTATGATTCTTATGGAGTTATATTGCAACAAATCTTTTTTATTGCTTCTACGTTCTTAGGAGTCATAACCTCTATCATGATTCAAATTATCATGTGTATGTATCAAAGTGTGTAAGTATTCGACTATATAAAAAAATTAAAAAAACCAACAAAACGTTGATCTATTTTTTGTAAAGTTCTCTATAATACTTGAGGCTTGACGTTAACTTAGGTATTTATTTATAAAAATATAGTATTGATGTATCCAACTATACTTGTATTGCCTAATCAAATTGGATAAATTACTTATGTATCCAAATATATTTGTATTCATAATCACCATTTTATTAATATTACAATACAAATATCTATGTATATAAGTATTATTAAATATAAACATTTGACATTTGATTGAACCACAAATATAAGTATAATGAATTGAACCACAAAACTCACTACTACAATCATACAAAAGGATCTTGTATTGAAAAGAATTGGGGGATACAAAAAAATCTGTAATATAAGGATATTGATGAAAGAGAAGGTATGAATACATAATTAATTATGAGTTTAATAATATTTTTTCTATTTATTATTTATTTTATATTGAATATTAAAAAAATTGATTATTAATATACAATTAAATTTGTTATTTATTATATAATTATAGTCATATAACATAAAAAAATTAAACTATAATTATATTATTTAAACATATATCGAAGTTTGTCATATTATATAATTTTTCCTAAAATGAATATAATAAATGGTATTATTACCAAATATAATACAACAAGTACAAATAATTAATGAAGAGTATTTATTGACATGTCCCAAAAAAAAACTAAAAAAAACGTGACGTTGTGATTACTTAATTGAGTGGTTGATCTACAAATATTTCAGCAATGTCATCATTTCTGCTTCTGTTATTGTTCTATCAATTTAATGTGTCTCTGTTTGAGTGGCTCAAATTAGAAATCTATAGTTAATGCTTCTACGCACAAAAATTGTAAATGTTTTATTCACTATTCTAAAAAATATATATTTATATAGATAAATATTATGCAAAAATAAGGCGAATATACTATAAGTTTAAAATTAATATATTTTATTTTTATAATTTTCACGGGACATATAAAAGTCTACGGAGCTCTATCTCCAGTTACATTTCTCTTACGTTTTAACCCAAAAGGTGTCACTTGTGTCTCACAAAGGTCCAATCCATGCCATACACGACGAGGCAAATATCGTCGAAAATAAAACATATTTGAGCTAAAATGAGGTCCTTGTAGGACTTGAACTTGAGCAAAACCAGGACGCCAATCATCATTTCCAGCCAATTTAAGATATAGATAACAAATTGGTGATTTAACACATTGACCAATGACTTGAAATTGATCAACCATACAAGATTGAAATGGTTTTCTTGGGATGTCATCAAGAACTTGTGGTTCCAATTGATCAACTCTTCTAACATGTTTAGAATTCAAATGGTGCACTAAAATGTCATTGGAATTTTCATCACCAAATCTTAGACTTACATGATTTGTGGTGTCTGCACCTTTGGTACATGTTGTCTCTGTTGTCACAAAGTAGGTGCATTTTTCCTGGAAAAAAAAAAAGTTGTCAAGACATAAGGTATTGTCACTCAAAATGAATATAATTATGCTATTCGGTTTTCTAGTAGTATAAATTCAGAATATGTATAATTCAGTTTTTGATTGTATATATCTAAAATTTGTATAATTTGGTTCCTGATTGTTATGCTTAACCTAATTATTTGTATACGATTTATGAAAAATCATAACAAAATTACCATGTTTGTATATTGGCAAGCAAAATATACAAATAATGTTACGACAAAATCCGATATAAATACAGAATTTGTATATACTTACCCTATTTGTATATTCACAAGTTAAATATACAAACGGAGTTAATTCTGAAAAAATCATAAATGTATAAATGTATAAATATAGAATTTGTATATACTTACCCTTTGTATATTCGCGGAATATGCAAATCGCAAACTCTGTAGCAAACAGAACTACAGTAAAGCAACTATCAAATTATAGCTATAGAATCTTGTTGTGTCTATTATCTTTGTTATTTCGAAAATTTTATCTTAAATATATTATCATACCTTCTTTTTTGTTGAAAGGCCATCACTTGTGGGCTTGATGGAAACCTCTGAACCGGAAGCAAGAAAGATGAAAGTACTTATGATAAAAATAATTAATGTTATTCTAAATTTGCTTATTAATATCATCTTTAATTAATCTATTGAGATTAATTTGATATAAAGAAATTAAGTTGAACATTAATGAAACAAACATGCATTTGTTTTTATATATAAGAAGTTTACTATATGTTTGATACTCATTCTTTGCTTCATATAGACAAAAAGGAAATATTCTTGAATGTTTAGCTTACTTGAAGATAATAACCACCTTTTAATGATATTAATCTTCTTGTTTCATTTGCTTTTAGAGATAATTAATTAACATACTAATGTGTTTCTGTTGTATTGAAATTAACAAGTATTGCGTCCTATCACCAATGTGATAGAAAGGAAGATTTTGAGAGACAATTCTGTCATTAACTTGATCGTATTTATATTTATTTTTCGTATATTTGTCACTTAAAAGATAACCTTTCTTTGCCAGAAAGGAACGGATTGCTTTTGTAGAGAAAAATTCAGAGATTATTTGGTTCAAAGGAATGAATAATGCAGAAATTAATTATGTAAGAATTAATATTAGGGGTAGGGGTGATTATGCGTTGCTAATTGGGTCAATTTTTTTGTTAACATCGAAATTGAATCAATTTTAGTCGATATTTCAATTATCAAAATCAAACAAGACGAAAGTTAATATACATTTATCAGTCTGATTGTGCTTGATTTGTGTCATTAAACTTACTAAACTTGTGTCTTAAGCTTAATTTCGGACATAACTTGTGTCTTGCGAATTTTATTTTTTGCTGTCAAATGCAAAAGCAAATGCAGCAAGACTACTTCAAACACAAAACTGAAGGCCAAATAGATTGTTACCATTAACTTAAGACTACTTCAAGGTCCATATATAATTTACATTTTACATTATTTAAACTTTAAGCCGTCTGTAGAAGATGCCAAGCAATACAATGCCAAATTTCCAGCTAACACATCATTTTTTTATTGATGCTTTACCAAATACCAAACCAGGTCTGCAATAGAAATGTTAATTCACAAAAGAACAACCAGAAAATAAGCCTTAAGTGATGGTGTGGAGCAGCATGTAACAAAAAATGTCTTACTTTAAATATTGATATCAGTTTTACTTAAATACCAACAAGTAGTACAAGGAATCCTTCAAACTGCAGAAAAAAACATGGAGTTTTTCAAATTCTGTGTCTCCCTTCTTGTCCTTCAAACTCTCCTGACCATTTCACGTATAACCGCGACAGTTTCACCAAGCTGTCCTGTGGTTTTCAGAGAATATATTGGAGCGCTAGGCAAGAATGTCACATTTTCTGATGTTCCAATTAATCCGAACGTTGAGTTTCACTTCCTCCTATCCTTTGCTATAGACTACACAAATACAATTTCACCAGAACCAACTAATGGTGACTTCCTGATATATTGGGACACTGATAACCTCACCCCTTCTCATATTTCTTTCATCAAGGCTAAGCATAAAAATGTTAGGGTAGGTATGAGTCTCGGTGGTGATACAGTGAACGGTAAAAATGCTACCTTTGCTCCTACATCAATTACATCTTGGGTGAGAAATGCAATATATTCAATCACCAAGATAGCGAAAGAGTATAACCTGGATGCAATAGATATAGATTATGAACACTTCAATGTAGATCCAGATACATTTGCAGAGTGCATCGGGCGACTGTTGTACTTCCTCAAACAAAACAATGTCATCTCTTACACATCAATAGCACCATATGCAGATGATTCAGTGCAGGTGCATTATTTAGCACTCTGGAGAAAGTATGGTCATCTCATAGACTATGTCAACTTCCAATTTTATGCCTATGCGAAGGGCACAATCATTCCTCAATTCCTGCAGTACTTTGAAACACAGAGATGTAACTATAAAGGAGGCAAGATTCTTGTGAGTTTTGGAACTAATAATATTGGCGGCTTGTCTCCTGAACATGGATTCTTTGATGCATGCACCATACTAAGGAGCCAGGGAAAGCTTCACGGTATCTTTATTTGGTCTGCAGATGACTCTATGAAGGATCATTTCCGATATGAAAAGCTGTCACAGAACCTCTTAGCAAGTGCAACTTAGATATCTTGCATCTATTTAGGGCAATTTTTTGTAGGCCATGACAAAAGATAAAAAATGGAATGCTAGAGTGTTATTTCTTATTCCGGAGACTTCTCTAGGAAATAAGACATGTATGAGGTTGTAATTGTATTAAGGTCTTACAATAAAAACATTGATGCAAAACAAGTTTAGATTTACGATTATGTGCTAAAGCTTACGATTCACAGAAAAATAATTGTCTTAAAATATAGTTTAGAACACTAAAAGGACTAACACGAAGTATTTCACCAAAACGCAAAACATGTCAATTAGACTGACCAGCAGCTCTATTTAAGTCTAAGCATGTAGACGTGTTACAACACCTATACCTGAGTACAGATATGTTATAAAATGCAGCAGCATGTGCGAATATAAAGGTACTTGGTTTCCATTATTATGCCTTGAATTAGTCGCCTAGAAAATACACAATTAAGAATTATCCGGTTTCAAAAGCAAGAAATCCGTTCAGTATCTTGAGTAAAGGAAGTAAAACGTACAATTTTCTTGACAAGTTTGCAGTCCCACCGGCCTATGTCCTGTATTTTTCCAAACCCTTGCACTTTGCTTCATCTACATCATCACTCTCAATGCATTAAGCGCGAAATATTTCTAGGCAGACAGATTTACCTGGTTTAACTTTCAATATCATGTGAGAATCAGATAAAAGTGAGAAAAGCTTCCCAAAATTGTGCTACTACTATGTTATTCAAGTGAAGAACCACCATTTAGTGTCCATGCACAAGCCTTTCAAACACCCCGCGTAATAACTTATTCCAGCTTATTCTTTACAAACAAGAAAAAGACACTGCAATATCAGCCGTTCAAATAATTCATACCCCACAAGTTCTCATAAAAACTGTCCAAATTCGATCACTTACCTAAGAAGAAACAATTAAGCCGTCCTTAGAAATGCCAAGAAAGACAATGATTGGCTTCCAGCTGAGACATAATATATTAATAATATGGATGCTTACAAAACCAGGTCCTGAAAAGAGACAAAAGTCACAAAAGAACAAATAGAATCTAAACCTTATAGGTAGGGCAGTCGGTAATGCATACAACAAATGCCTTGTTGAAGGAGAAATATTTTAATAGGCATCTACTTTGGTTAAATACCAATAAGAAGTACAAGGGATCCTTCCAACTACAACAAATCATGAAGTCCTTAAAATTCTGCATCTCTCTTCTTGTCCTTCAAGCTCTCTTCAACGTTTTCCCTACGATCGAGGCAGTTCCAGCATTCTGCCCTGGGGTTTTCAGAGAATACATTGGAGCTGAGGGCAAGAATGTCACATTCTCTGATGTCCCAATTAATCCAAATATTGAGTTTCACTTCCTCCTATCCTTCGCTATAGACTACACGAACACAAAATCACCAGAACCCACTAATGGTGACTTCCTGGTTTATTGGGACACTGATAACCTCACCCCTTCTCATATTTCTTCCATCAAGGCTAAGCATAAGAACGTTAAGGTAGGAATGAGTCTTGGTGGTGATACAGTGAATGGTAAAAATGCCACCTTCACTCCTACTTCAATTACTTCTTGGGTGAGAAATGCAATACATTCAATCACCAAGATAGTGAAAGAGTATAACCTGGATGCAATAGATATAGATTATGAACACTTCAATGCAGATCCAGATACATTCGCCGAGTGCATTGGGAGACTGTTGTACTATCTTAAACAACACAATGTCGTCACTTACACATCAATAGCACCATATGCAGATGATTCAGTGCAGGTGCACTATTTAGCACTCTGGAGAAAGTACGGTCATCTAATAGACTATGTCAACTTCCAATTTTATGCCTATGAAAAGGGTACAACCATTCTTCAGTTCCTACACTACTTTGAAACTCAGATGTATAACTATAAAGGAGGCAAGATTCTAGTTAGCTTTGGAACTGACAACAGCGGCGGCTTATCTCCTAGACATGGATTCTTTGATGCATGCAGCATACTAAAGAGTCGGGGAACACTTCATGGTATCTTTATTTGGTCTGCAGATGACTCTATAAAAGATCATTTTCTATATGAAAAGCTGTCACAGAACCTCTTAGCAAGTGCAACCGTTTAAGATAATCCTTTGTAGGCCATGTTCCATGTTTGAAGTAGTTCGCTTACTGTGGTCTTAACATCAAAAATCCAGATTTACAATTTCTAAAGGTGCTAAAAACTTAATCTTTGCATAAGTATTGAGTAATATAGTTTGTTTAATGTATGACAGAACACAAATGCAAGGAAATATGATAATCATAGGACATGAAATGTACTCGTGGAATTAATTGAGGTGCACAACCCAAAATTCCATTAGATTTGTGTATAAGTGATGAACCATAGGCGCTTCACGAGTGTACTTGGTTTCTTTTTTAAATTAATTTTATTATTTTCTTATGCCTTTCCATTTTCTTCTTATTTCTTCTTCGTTTCTTTTCTTCCAGCAGCTTTTCCTCCTCAACCCATGGAAATAGTTGAGGTGCACACGCTGGCTCGAACACCACGGTTATAAAAAAAAATAGGACACAAATGTAAAGCTTATAGCAGCACACTTTCCAACTTGCTAGGGAATCTAACAAACTGTAGCGAGGACTACATGTAAATACCTTCCTCAAATCTATTTTTGTCTAAACAATATGCCTATCCACTATCCATGGTCTATAGTAGATATATGTTTAGACAAAAAAAATAAAACACAATCCATACACCTTGCAAACATCAAGTATGTAAAATACAATACTATCAGATATATGTTTAACATGCTACAACTAGATGAGTACATATTTTTTTTGAACATTAACTAGATGAGTACATATTTACAGTCCAAATGGAGGAGATGTGAGCTTAAAAGGAATCAACACGTGTAAAAGTATTAAGTCAATGCAAATATACCCACACAACAAATCAAATCAACAACTGACAACAGCTAACTTGAAAAACAAATCAAGTTTCCAACATATATATTTAGAGTCCAAATGGAGAAGATCCTTTTATGCATTATAATAGCATTTATGACCTATATTACATGTAACTCAAGACACTTTAGAAGCTGCATTCAATTTAGAGGAACAATAATTTACCTCAAACAAAAAATTAACATAAATGACCCAAATAGCACTCTTTTTTACTTAAATATTCAACATACTTGCATATGCTTTTTTATTTTTTAACAGAAAGTTCCAGTGTTTGGACATTGGGATGGATATAAATGGAGTTATGATGGAGTCGCTAGCAAAGAGATACCATGGTTTTAAGGGAAGAATACTCACAATGTACGTAAAGGAGATAAACCCACCATGTACTCCTCTCCCAGTGTCATGTACAAGCTCCCCGCAAGCAGCAACCATTTCAATTCATATTGTTACCTTCATTATTGAGTTCATCTTTTAGATTTGACCCAAGAAGTATAAATTTAGAAGTTGCATCCTCCTAACTACTTGGTAGTTATAAAGAGCTGTTGGAGTTGAAACAGGAAAACTATAGTAACTCGCAACAACAAAAAAAAATAGTACTAAATTTATCAAAATGGAGTAAAGGAAACTCATATTAGAGAAGCAGCAAAATCAAGGTTTCAACGAGAGTTATAGATGGTAATAAGGTTGCCTTTCCATGATTTCTGTTGCTTGTACATTTGATATTGCCGAGCTATGCTCTCAATCTCACATGTTTGATTCTTTACTATGTCTACGTCGTCACTTTGATTTCAGGAAAGTGCTTACAAAACATATTTACGAGTCTGCTGTTTTGTCCTGTGGAGATGGAGCAATACCAAACCAAAGACCTCTAATTAAGAATTGAGAAATCTCAATTCTTTGCTGACAATGTACATTATGATAGCTTCTTGTGAAAACATGTTTAATGGGTTTACATGAATGTGAAACATCGACTAGCTTGCAGTTCAACACTCTTGCTCCTTGTCAAATCCTTTAACTCAAAGAAGGCAGTCAGACTACGATAAAACATTTTCTGGTTCTGAAGTTAACTGAACAATTCCTTTAAAACTCTTTCCTTTTCGCCTTCGACTGAAGCTAATGGACAGCCTAGCAACAACTTTCAAGGGTTCAGCATGTGAGAACTAGGAAGAAGTAAGAAAAAACATATCCAAAAGTGGGCTACTGAGTCATACAAGTGAATAACTAACACTAACTAACCAACAACAATCTCTAATAATTAGCAAATAAGATGCACAAATTTAAATAATGTGAAGAAACAGAAATGAACAAAAACATTAGCTTTGAAGCTTTGACTTGCTCAATGTATACAACCATATGCTTCTTCTTCGTAATATAGATTGAATCCGAAAAATCCTACCTATACTAAATAAAAACAGTTTGAATCTCCATAATCATTTCAAATTGAATCAATATTTCAAAAAAATTACTTGAACAGTGAGGATTTCCGCAGGTGTTACACTAACTCTAATCCTCAACAACAGCAACAAGTCTCAACGAAATTCAATTACTCATCTCCTTCAATTCTTCTCTTTTTACTCTTTTTCTTGCTACTCTGCTCGGCTGAAGCAGAACCAGCATCAGTATCCATACTCTTCCCATCTTGTTCCACCTTCACCACCTCGTCTCTATCCTTCTTTTTCTTCTTCTTCTTCTTATCTCTACTCGTCATACTATCTTCCTTAACTTCCTTCAACTCCAGCTCCCTAACTATTTTAACAGACTCCAGCTCATTTTTGTTGGATTTTTCAATCTCTTCTTCCCCTATATCGAGTTTTGGTTCAGTCTTGATCAACTTATGACCCTTCACTTTATCAATTTTTGATGAATTTTTGGTCTTTGGCTCAGCTTCCGAGTTTTCTTCCTTGACAAGATTCTTGCTTTTCTTGTTTTCTCGGAACCCATTTGGGATATCTTCATTCTTTTCTGAAATCTCTTCAACTTTGACATCATGCTCCTTTTTCACACTGAGTTTCTGCTGAATCTTAACAAGCCTGTTGAATGAATCGGCAGCACTTTGGAGATATAATGAAACAGCATGTGAAGCTTCATGATCTGATGCAGCAAACTTGGAGAGGGATTTTGCTGCGGCGGAGAGAGAGATTGGGATTGTAGATTCAACTTTAGCTGATACTCTCTTCATTTTGCTATGCTTCTGTTGAGCTAGGATTTTGTTAGGGTTTTATGATTTTAACTTTTGTTCCACTTGACTTCCTACCTATTTCAAAATCATAGGGTTTTATTATTAATATTAGATAATTTAAGGCCCGTGATACAAGCTCAATAAAATTACGCTTATAAGTAAATATGTATTCGTTAATTACTTAACATAGTTATACTTTGTCTTAATTATAATTTGTGATCTACTTTTAGCTATAATTATGCGCCTCAGTTTTTTAGTTTTGTATAGTTCGCACTTTTATATAATTTAAAATTTTGTATGATATAATGTATATACATGTTTATGTCTAGTGTTTGTAATTATATAAATTCATAGTTTATACAAAAACAACTCAATTATATAAATATAACCGCGAATTATACAAACCTTCGAGTTATACAAATTCGCAAATTATATAAACAAGACTCCTTAAATTGAAGCTACAACTCGTGAATATGCAAATCATAGCTATGATATATAATTAAGTTTATTAAAATGACTATTTGCGAAAGTTCCTCTAAAAAATATATCTGTATCAAAAAGAATATTAAGGTAAATCAACAGCGAGATGTGTACCTTGTAATTCGCAGCGAAAGTCATCGATCTGCTTCTTTGTCAGGTTGGTGCGCAAGTCCGTCTTTAAATCATTAGGAAACAAAGATCTATATTTAAACTAGAAGTCTGCTTTGTGTTGATTAATTTGTCTGAGAAACTCACTTCTTTGTTTCTTGATTGATCGCTTGTTTATTGTTTTATTTTTTATTTCACACGTTTTCATCTCTATTTCACGTTTCACGTACCTTTGAAAATACTCTCACTAGGAGTCTTTTTAAATAATGGTTGAATGGTTACAATGTAACTGTTTGATCTTATTCCTTAAAAGAATTTATCCAAACTAATTAATTAATTGGATAAGGCATCAAAATAGATCGGATCGGATCGGGTCGATCCACATGAGCGATCACAATCCAAAACTTACAGTATCGAAGAAATTGAAAGCGTATAAATCCATTCAATTCTTTCACTTTATCATCAAATATGAACTATTAAGTATTGAAATGTTGGGCCCACTGACTAGATTGAGGGAAACAAATTTGATTTGATGTTTTACTATGCTACCTAGACAAATGGTGATTATGTGATTAGCATATCAAAATAAGTTGCTCACAAAGAGAATGACGAGGTTTATAGATTTCAAGAGCCACTGACTATTGTATGACTATGCTAGAGAACCAACAACATCTTTTGATAGATTACACTTAGATCGCTGAGGTTCAAAGCGCTCGGCAGATGATCTGATATGCTAATCCCAACAAAAAATGTGAAGTAATGTATGCGATGAATCAAGAATAAACAGATACAGACAATTTCGCAAGAAACAACCTGCAATATGTGGTGCCTTGATCTATTATGCATGACGAGCAAAGAAGTAGAAAGTGTACAAAAAAAAATCAAAGAAAGAGCGAGCATATTCACATGATTTCGAAAAGCAAGAAGATGCCAAGTTTTGATACATATAACTTCTAATTAATATTGGTTTTGTTTCCTTTCTTCTTTTCTTTTAGCAAATACGTTGGAGGTTTAGTTCAAAACTGAATAGTCTTTTCTTAAAGGGGATTCAAATCACTATATGTTTTTAGATTGTAAAAGCTGTTGAATTAATTTGGTTGTATAGTCATATTCACATCTTATTACAAAAAAGAAAAGTAATTACGAAATAACAAAATGCTCACAAACGAAGATTTGTTTTATTAATTTATCCATAAATTTTTATTTTTCAGAAAAGGAAAAACAACAAAAAAAAAATTGAGAGTGTTGAGAATCGAACCCACAACCCTTTGAGAGGTGTTGAAAAAACTAAACAACATAATACCAACTAACCTAGAACGAACTTTATTTTCGCCGGCTCAGTTTTAATTAACTCTACTTAGGGTTTCGCTATGCTTAATATATAAACCGTCCATCGTTGTCACTTTTGCCCCATAAACCCCAGTAAGCATCTGCTTAAACCTCCCAGAAAAAAAACTGTACTTTTTGAGTTTTCTGGGTGGTGGTGCCCAGCAAGATGAATAGAGCACAAGAGTCATTGCAAGTTACCAAACAGCCTTACATTGAAGATGTTGGCCCTAGAAAGATGTCAGGAGTTGTTGATCATATATATATTGTTTTGATTATGATTTCTGATGTATTGGATTTTGATTGTATTATTTTTTGTTTTTATTGCTGTTGGACAGAAAAAGCATTAAATTTTCTCTATTCTCAGAGTCTGAGATTTTGAAATTAGCTGAAGTTGAAGTCTACCTTGGGCTTTACTATGAATCTACTAAAAAGCCTATTCAAAATGGCTTGTTAGACCCCCGCATGGTAACTCTCTTATGTAACATTGTTCATTGTGATAGAAGGTTATACTATTATATAATTTGTGGTTCAATTTATGGAGGGATAGTTGTTGTCCTGGATTCTTTTTGGGGTTGCAGGGAGCAAAATGCAGTTTAGTTTTGTTTCTTGTCATAAATATACAATTTTTACACCAAATTAAGAGAAATCCAACTTTCCAGAATGATGGTATGCTTTGCTATCTGTTCTTGAGCATCGAGAGACACTGTAGAAAGGAATGTGAAATTCTGTTTTCTTATTGATGAATGTTATCTTTAGTTTCTAGCTTGTATCCTTTTGAATTTTGAAGGTTTTGAATCAAGGAAAATAGCTTTCCATTTGTTTTAAGAAGTCGGAACGTGTATAACCGTAATTAGGTTCGTGTGTGCATTAGAAGTCTTATGGTTAGAGACTTGTATCTCTATGTAGAGATAACTGTGAGATTTGGAGTATTTCTAGTTTCAGGGACTTTTTTTTTTTTTGGGGAGGGGGTGTTGTGGTGGTGGGGTGAATGAGAACGCTCAATTTGTCTTTGAAGATCAATTTTGTAGTATTGGAATGAAATTGGCCTAATAGATGCAATGAGGAATTTTTTTTTTGGTAGTGCAGTGTGAAAAGGAGTAGGTATCTCAAAATAGGATAAATGTGCTTAGATAACATGTCCATTTGTTTTTGGAGCATAGCATATGCAACCTTTTTGGAGATGAGTATTTCAGGAAGGAAGAGTTGAGACCTAACTGGTTTGGCATGAAGTTTGTCTTTTCTAGGACTCTGATAAAGTACAGCCAAACACTTGCAGTAAGAAAGTTGAGAGAATTGGTTGCTTATTCCTTCAAGCTTAGTTGGAAAATTCATAGTAAATACATGTAAACAGTTTCGGTTTAGCTAGAATTAAGATCTGTATTTCATGAGTCCCAACTCTGGTAGAACACGTCCCAAAATACTATCCAAGAGACGAAGAAGTTGGACGAGAGCACCAATATAAAAATTAAGCAAGAGCACCAATATTAATTTCCAAACTGGAATTTCTATTTCTTCAAAAGCTCTTTTGTAATTTTCTTCTTTTCACACCATAAAGTTCTCTATGGACGAAAAGTTTATGTTGTTGGTGCTTCTTTGCTTCTTTCATTGTGCGAATTTAGGACAGCAGAAAGTCCATAAAAGGATTTTTTGGTAAAAGAATGGTAAAGAAATCTGAGTTTAAAATTACGAGCTGTTCTACTGGTTTATAATTGCCAACAATTGATGAGCCACTCATATCACTTTGAATGAGTAGAAGCTTAATGAAGTTATATTGATTCAGGAGTAGATGATGGAACAACAACCTTGAGCTTCGTGTTTCTCTCTGAGAAGTCTCTTTATATATTTTCTGTCTATCAATTACTCTTTTGTCTCTTTGATGCTGATTTCCATATCTTGATTATAGGAAGTTTTGGATTTCAGGGACCTCCAAACAAGAGTGGATGTTGTGAAACATGTCATGGTAACTTTAGAGAATGTCCAGGTCATTATGGGTACTTGGTTCTTGCTCTACCAGTTTATAATGTTGGATATTTAGGTACTGTGGTGGACATCTTGAAGTGCATATGCAAGGTGATATCTTGTTTGAACTTAACTTCTTTAATCTTATACATTATTAGGCGATTTGTGTTTTAATAATTGAAAAAGCTATCTGTAGTTTTCAGTTAATCTTTTCTGGTATGTCAACTTTTTACAACTCCGGCAATTACAGTGGCTGAAAATTTATTTTTTCTTCCACATCATGTTAGTAGTAGTGAGGAAAAGTAATACCCAAATGGTTAGAAATTACTTTGGTTGAAAAAGGAGTCATTGGTAACTTTAATTTTAAGTTGTTAAATGATTAAATTTTGTGATAGTTTTATGCTAAGTCAAAGTTTTAGAAGTGTGAAAAGTATTCAGAGACGTTAACCAGCATAATGAGAAAAAAAACACCTACTTTTCTATTATCCTCAAGGCAAATAAAACAGTATGTGGATCGACAGTCAAGAAAATTGATGTAATACTTATACTTTTCGCATTCTTAATTTTTTTTTGATGCAATACTTGTGCAAACTGCCAAATCACAGCCAAAATTGTCAGTTTAGAACAGACAAGATAAATAGGTCATTTATTAGAATTAGGTTGCCTTTCTGATTGATATGACATAAATATTTCAGATAATTGCAGTTGTCGCGAACACTCTCAACACAGAAAAAGATAAGAAAACATGGGTATGAGCCATATGTCCTCCAAAAATTAATACATAACCCTAATTAAGGATTATGAACTCAGGCGGAAAAGCCTTTAGATCTAATAACTTGTAGTGAGACCTAGACTTTTATAGCCTTAATTCTTTGTTTTTAAGTTTGCTTTTTACACTTTAAAGTACTTTCTGTCATGGTACAAAATAAATGAGGGCGAGTATTAAGCATGCTTGCTTCTTTGAACCCCCCACCCACACACAAAAAAAAAAAGGAAAAAGAAAAAGAAGCATGTCTGGTCCTTATGAACACTTCTGTTCTGGTTGAAAAAAAAGAAGTAGAAATGCGCTCATAGAGATCAAAATGTGAAAGTCATTTTGGTAGAACCTGGTTTGGGGAACAAATCAGAATAAAGAAGCAGAGGTTTGTACATATCATGGCATTGACGTCATGTTTGATTGATGAAATTGTTTCACCCAGAAAAAAAATGAAAGAAAGAAGCAGAAGTAGATGAGAGTAATTTTGAAGTTATGGGTTAAAGGCAGAATTCGAAATCAACATGTAAAAATTAGTAACTTTATATTAACACAATAGAAGAAGTAAATGGGATGTTTGGGGAGTAAGGTGCTGATATTATGCAGTAATTTCAAATTAATATTTATAAATTCAGTAACTTTGTATTAACATGATAGTAGAAGTAAATGAGATGTTTGGGTAATAAGGCTCTATTGTTATGCTGTTATCTTAAATTAACATGTAAAAACTAGTTTCAGAGGCAAACAATATCTCTAAATCAATTTAGAACATAGAAAAGAGGATTCTGATGGGGTTGGTCTATATAAAGAATTTTAAGGTGAATTAATTTGGGGGAAGGTAAAGGATGCCTGGTGCTGGGTAAGGTAGATTAATTACGATGAAGGTTTAAAACGTACTCTACATGTGCAAAGATGAAATTACCTGTATTATGAATAAAAACAAATTGCAATGGATTTCATCTGCTGAAGGTAAAGTTAGTATCATCTGGTGGAGAATTTGTCATTGCAAAAGTTAGTCAGATAGCGATATAAAAGAGGTCTGTAATTAAAATAAATACGAATAGTGATTAAGTAGAAATTGAACAATCTTAACAGTCTTCAAAAGCCAATTAGTAAGATTTCGCCTCAGGACAATAATTTATTTAATTTTGATAATTTCACCTTGTTACCCCATTCCCCACTTGTGGGAGTACACTGGGTTTGTTGTTGTTGTTCCCATGTCGTGATGGTCTGGAGATAGTAAACAAATATTCATTTAGTTTATGATGCCTTATTAGAGTTAATTTTCGTTTGTTTTTCCCTTACACTAGCCTTGTTCAAGAGCTTGGTATCTATTTTTCTTGTAGTGCTTTAATAATTTTCCTTATGCAACTGCTTTCTTGATCAGTGCTGCTCCTCGATACTTCTGGATGACAAGGAGCGTCGAGACATTTTGAAGAAGATGAGAAATCCAAGAACTGAGTTTTTGAAGAAGAGTGAACTACATAAAAGGGTTGTGAAAAGGTGTAATGCCATGGCAGGTGGCCAGAAGACTGCCACATGTTCCAAATGTGGATACATGAATGGTTTGATATTCTTCTCCATCTCCATTGTTTTGGGTGAATTTATTCGGTCTAGATTCCATCTACATTTCTATTGACTAGTCATGATGCATTTGTGTTCCACATGTATTTCACGTGATTATAAAGAGCTTTGAAAATATCTTATGAAAATATTGTATCAATAATCTAATGCGGAATTCAAAATGATTCGGATATTCTTTGAACTTTTAAATGTGAAAAAACATCATTTAGTCAAATATTAATGTGTGTAACAAATCCTTATTTAAGTAGTAGGTTTTTAAGGGACCAACTTGTGGGCCTGGGGTCAACCTGATAACAAATATCGCCTCCTTGCCCATTATTGTGATATACTTTTAGCACAACTTTTTAGAGATTAGTCAAATGACACAAACACGGTGCATAAGATAAGCTAAATTCTATTTTTTGAGGAACTATGATAAGCTAAATTCTATCTTACAATATCTGTATAATCACAATATAAATGCTATTTAGTGTACCTGGCATAAAGAAAGATGGAAAATCATTCCGGCTTGCATCTGGTGGTCAGTGTGGAAAGAAAGAAATCTCAGATGCTTCGAAACAAGAGCAATTCCATCCAGAAGATTAAGATGAACTTCTTAGTTTTGTTTCTTATCTGGTATAAACAGGAGTATATGTAGATTTTAGGTTCATTGTAAATTTTGCAATAGGATTAAAGATCTTCCTAGTACTCTTCAAAATTGTAATTAGGAACCTGTGGCAGGTTATGGTTTTTGTTTTGGAATAGAATACAAGTTGTTACCTTCTCAAAAAAAGAAGAAGATGTAAAGACGTGTATGTGTGATTTTTCCATCATTTGTAAAAGTATTTATCTTAAAAAATATATCAAACTTTATAAAATTTGTTGAACCATGTGACCATCTCACTAAAAGCTTATGTTGTTAGTGAGATCACACTTTTATTTACTTAGTTATGTCTTTAACACACCCCATCACGTGAGTGCATGATTCTTTTTTCATGAGCCAAACATGTTAAATTTCATTTTATTATTGGGAGGCAGTAAGAATCGAACCCAGGACCTCTTTTCTTCTCTAGTACAGTGTTGAAGTGTGTCACCATCTCATCGAAACCCTTCATCTGTTCGAAAGAGCACAATTTTTTATATTTTATAAATAATCAATAAGAGAATTTATAAATACCTGTACTAAGCTAGTGGCCAGTGCAACAAGCGTAGGTACAAACTGTGCAAATCTTCTATTGTTTCTAGCATTGCATCTATATTATGTTCAATAATTAGTTTGCACCATAAAGCTACCAAAAAAATATATCTATATTTAATGGGTATAAATCTCTCTGCTTTTGCTTGATTATTATGTCTTCAACAATTTCAAATGATTAATTTGAGAGTTTGATGAGATCTTAGGGGAGGCTGTGTTACTCTATGGTCTTGCACGGTCACAATACCCTCAATCCCGTTGTTAAGTCTACTCTTTTATATTTGTTAATTGTAGGTATGGTGAAAAAGCTTCAGTTAAAAATCACACATGAACAAGGAAACCGTATCTTGGATGAGATCAATGTAGCTATCTCTGACAAGAGAGAACTCAGGGCATCTGTTAGTGTGCCTCCAGAAATTGACCCAAAAGTAGTTTACTCCCTTTTCAAGAATATGTCCGATGAGGTATTGTTTAATATTTTGTTAATTCATATGCCCTTTCGTCCTTCTTCTAAACTAATTCACTTGCTTGTCTAGTCCTACTTTTTTTATTATACTTTCTACCATTGTTCAGTTTCAACAAAGATTATACTTTCTACCATTGTTCTCTCATGATTCTGTGCAGGATTGTGAGTTACTCTACCTTAGTGATAGACCAGAAAAACTCCTTGTTACAAGTATTCCGGTGCCACCAATAGCTATTCGCCCTTCAGTATTTGTGGATGGTGGAACACAGAGGTCATATGCAACTCTTTGACTTTTAACTTATACTTTAATGTGGAATGTATGTTGACAATAGAAGATAATCTACTGCAAAAATGTTTTTTCACACTTCAAAGTATTTTAGTTGTTTATAAGTTCCCCTTTCTGTCAATTTTGGGTTCATAGGTAGCTGTACTACTTGTTTTGGGATGTGAACTTTTTGAGGTCCATATCTGTTTTGGGGTGTCAATTTCGGGTTCATAGGTAGCATGCTTACAATACTTATATAATGTCCATATCTGTTGAAATTTCTCAAGAAAAAGAACTCAGAGGAGTAGTCTTGATGCTTCATCTTCTTACAAATTTTCTTCACTTTGGAGGCTTCCTTCAGTGCAAAGCGTAGCCATTCCATTGGCTTCTGGCTAGAAGAGGTTCTTCTTATCATGTTGCAATCTCGTTCTGTCCACTTCTACCAAGTCTCTCCATGCGATTCTTCCCTAGTTTGATGTCATACGATTTGAAACCAATGGAAAAATAGGTCAAATTGTCTTCCATCTTGGCTTGGTTAAGATTTCCGGCCAAGGGTTGCCAGATTATACACTCTAAGTTGACTTTCTGTTGGTTGAAAAGGTTAGAAAAAGTTTACCTGTGCCTGGGAATATTTTTTACTCTTCCCTGTATTAGCTCAATAAATTTTGTTCTATGAAACTTCAATCCCTGAGATTGTCATCAATACTCTTATTCTTTGGTAGCTTTACATGATTGACACATTGATATTCTGATAGATGCTTCATTACCACTTGAAGCCTGGCTTTGTATTTGCTGTGCTATTATCTCTCACATTAATATTGAAATACTTTTGACAACTCCCTGAAGTTGCTTAGTTGCTTGTTGCAGCAATGAGAATGACATCACGGAGAGGCTTAAGCGCATTATTCAAGCAAATGCCAGTCTTCATCAAGAGATGTCTGATTCCAGTCCTGTTAAGAGTCTGGTAATTTTTGGTTGACTTCCTGCTCTTTTTGAAAGTTAATGATTCAGTGTTCTCAGTTATCATCATTTTGTAACTTATTTTTGGTTGTTAATTAGATGGAATATTTACCATGTTTCTCATGGACCTCATATTTAATGTGTTGCATTTCTTTTATTTATAGTTGAATTGTGTAACTGATGAGAAGTATTAAGCATATTTTGATATCTACTGTATTTTCCTCTGCGCCAAAATATTTTATGTCACATAGGAGACATTTTAGGAGTCTATTTTTCTTATAAGTGATGTTGAGGAGCCTAATATTATTGTAACTCCCTTTCCATAATTGTGGGTGTCTATGCATGTTTGGTTTTTCTTGCAACACGTATTTTCTTTATTTGGATGACCGTGGTGTCCAGGCTAGCTTTCGCGCACCTCGACTAATTCCACGAGATACCTACCACCTCCCACTATCAACAAGAACTAGGTAACTCTTTCCTCCAAGGCTATGATAGATAGAAATAATCACCTCGTATTTTTTGTCTCCGCTGAGTTTGCAACAAGTATTGTTTAGAGTGTTAACAGGAATCTCAATCAGTCATAGTTCATATTGATGTTTTGGAGTTGTATAAAATCCCGTGGTAGGTATTAGAGCATCCGGAGAAAGTTTATTAAGATGATGGGCCACTTAACCTTCTGCATGAAGGTTTCAGTTAAATGTTTAGGTCTTTGATGTGGTATCTGAGCCCGTCTTTGTTGGTCGTGAAGAAGATTGACCTTGGATCTAATTTAACCCCCAAAACTAATTCATCCACCATAGATTGTACATGCCACATATATGAAGACAAGCAACAAATATCCTCACTAATGTGTAGCACTCTTAACACCCCCTCCCCCGGTCATGCCCAGGATTTGGACATTTGAACCGTTTATAAAATAATGTGGGGCCCAACACTGGAAACCCACCAACAGGAATGGGCATGATCTTTACACCAAGGGAAGACAATGGAGCTTGGGGCGTAATTCAACCCTCTGCTTAGTAACTTGTAGTGGAATATCTGGGAGATCATCTCAAGGTATGGGGCTGTAGAGGAAGGTAGTGAAAAAGATGCAATCTTGTTAAGAAACCAAGAGCGTAGAAATTGGGAAGTTTATTCCTGGACATCCAAGTGGCAGTGGCAGTTGTTAGTTGCGGGTTGCAAATTTCTATTTTTTCTTGTGCTCACCTCATTTTCGCCTTGCCATTTCTGTCTACTCATTATAAGGTTGTAATTGCTGTGTTTTATTTTCTATCATCAGGTTTTTCCCACTGTAGAAACCAATTGATAACTTTATTTTCAATTTAGACGCATTCTTTAAGATACAGGATGCAATAGCATGTACATTACAACTGATGGGAATTCTTTCATACATTGTGCGCTTCTGCACCTTTGAGTCGGTCCTTTTGTACTCTCCGGCTTAGCAGATAAAATTCTAGCCCTTTTGTATTAATACTAGAAATACATTCTCCCATTTTTATATATAAAAAATGGATTACATTCTCCATTCAAATTGACCTTCTTACCTCCTTTATATGAATCAGAGAATTGATCCATATTACACCTGTGGAGAGAGCTACTACAGTAGATTTTTAACCCATGTTAGGTAAATTATTTATCAAATAGTTTTTTTACTGTTGAAATGGAAAAAAGCATGTGCTACTGTTAATTATTGGTATTTTCATACACCAATGCAAAATACTGCTTCAAGATTAAATGGTTAGGATAGTGTAGGGTTTTGAAAATCGAACTTCTGTAATAGCTATTTGACTCGATTTGTCTAGCAGATCTGTTAGTTCTGCTAAATCTCAGCACTATGTCACCCATTTATCTCCTTTTGAAATGTGTGCTTGTTTCGTTTGATGTCAATCACTTGAGTCTAGGTATCAGTCTCACTAAACTGTGTTTTCCCTGGGGAATCACTAGAAAATGATCTTTGAACTTTTTGGCATTGGTTTGATAGAGTTACTGAATGTTTTGGTGTGAGCTTTTTTTGTGAGAGATATATCATATATGTCAGTAAAAGTCCATTTAGGCCACACCTAGGTGTGTAACAGGCAGTATTTTTCAATACATCGGGCTATTTGAATTTTATGCTTTGTGCATCGATTATTGTCAATTTGCTGATGCATGTTGACCAGATATTTTCTGTCTATTAATTCTACCCAGACCTCTATTTTAGCTGACTTGATGTTACATCATCGATATAGAATCAATGGATTGATCTGCAAATGGAAGTTGCACAATATATAAACAGTGATGTTCGTGGAGTGCCTCTACAGATGCAACCTCCGAGACCATTGAGTGGTTTCACTCAACGTCTTAAAGGAAAGCAGGGACGATTCCGTGGAAATCTCTCAGGAAAGCGTGTGGAGTATACTGGCCGAACTGTTATATCTCCCGATCCAAATTTGAAAATTACAGAGGTCTGACACGCAACTAATGTTTGATCGATGTTATATTTGACTATGAAGGGAGAATAACAAATGCATATGCAGGTTGCCATTCCAATACTGATGGCTCAAATTTTAACATATCCTGAGCGAGTTTCCCAGCACAATATAGAGAAGTTGAGGCAATGTGTTCGTAATGGACCAAATAAGTATCCTGGTGCGAAGTTTATCAGGCATCCTGATGGAAATGAGATGTAAGAACTGTACCTTTTTTAACTCTTCATGTAAATCACATGCATAAATCTTCTAAAATCTCATCTTAATTCTATAATGCAGGTCGTTGATGTTCTCTTCTAGAAAGCGTTATGCTGATGAATTGAAATTTGGTTATATTGTTGATCGACACCTCGAAGATGGAGATATAGTCCTGTTTAACAGACAGCCAAGTCTGCATAGAATGTCAATCATGTCTCATCGGGTAACTATTATTTGATCAAAATGCATGAATGAATATTTTGCTGACTCATGACCAGGCAGTGGATAGCCTTTGGATAATTCTGTCTTCAAATTATTAATTTTTATTTTTTCTGGCAGGCAAGGATAATGCCATGGCGCACATTGAGATTTAATGAATCTGTATGCAACCCTTATAATGCTGATTTTGATGGTGATGAGATGAATATGCATGTGCCACAAACAGAAGAGGCGAGGACAGAGGCTCTTATGTTAATGGGGGTAAGTTTACTGCTTCCGTCCATCTTTACTTGACATATGTGGATAAGAAGTAAAATGGTAGTGTTTTGAGTTAGCTAGACAAAGGTTTGAAATTATAGTTATGTGTGAAAGAGAAGTCCAGTTGAGAAAGTCCACATCCTAGTTCATTCTGAGGGTATTTGATGTGTTGAGGAGAAGTGGACTAATAGAGAAATGTGGTCAATACTATCCAATCGATTCACTTGTATTCAAATTTAAAAGAAATAATTTGCTTGGTATACTAAGTTTTCAATTTTATTTTATGTACATTATGAAGTACTCCCACCATTTAACTTTATGTGAAAAAGTTAGGAGTACTATTGTCAAAGTACTTGATTTTCGGCATTAATTCGAAGATAGATTCATTAATTTTTGAATTAATTACATATTTGAGAACTTCATCAAAAATACTATCAGTCATGATAGTAAATAATTCAAAATATTCAGAAAATATTTAAGAGTAGCATGTTTAAGTAGCAACCTCTTTGACTCCCTAAATGGTAAGGTAGCCGCATAAATTGGAAAAAAGTATGAACTATGGGAAGAACCAAAATACAGATCCAATAATTGGACGACTTAATATATTCGAGTGGTAAGTCAGTTTGGGTGTTTTTTCTGTTGCATCTATGCATCTTAGAGTCTACTGCTTAAGGTCATCTATTTGAAAGATGGCCGTGATGTCTCACGGCTCCATATAAGGTCATCTATTTGAAAGATGACCGTGATGTCTCAAGGGCTCCATATCCTTGATGTAGTTTGTTTTGCCTTTTCCCTTTTCCAAAGCAAGGAAACTTTTCCTTTTCTCCTTTCTACTCGATCTGTTTGTGATTAATACTCTCTTTTCCTGTTGGGGATAAAATATAGATTTGTTGCTTCCATTATCAATAGTGTTTGTCTGTTTGAAAGGTCAACTGGCATATCAGAATGGCATCTTCTTAAAATCATGACGAAATCCCTACCTGCTTATTAGCTGAAGTTATTTAATAGGATCTGTAGGCATATGTTACAAGATTTAGGGGAGGGATTTCAGTTGCTTCTTAATTATTCCAGTGAAGCATCTTCTCTTCTGTTCCTTTATTGAGATTTTTGCTTAAGGCTTTCCAAGCGAGGTCAAGATTTCGTCATCTATGCTTTGCTAATATGTATTGCATTTCGGTTTGGAAGTTTCTGAAAGTTATTTCAGGAAACCTGAAAAGCAAGTTCTTCAAACTCTCATCTTTTTAATGATATCTTGTTGGAAAAATGTGGAAGAAATTGTGTCAGTCTTTCCTCTACTGTGACCAAAGCAGGCTATGAAGAAATACCGAACTTGTCTTTACTTGTTTCCATGTTAGTTTTCTCCTTTATGTGTTTGTGATTGTTTTCACGTTAGTTTTCTCCTCTATTGTTTGTGATAAAAATGCAGGTTCAAAACAATTTATGCACTCCGAAGAGTGGAGAAATTTTGGTTGCTTCCACCCAGGATTTTCTGACGTCTTCCTTTCTCATTACGAGGAAGGACACATTCTATAACCGTGCTTCCTTTTCACTTATTTGTTCATATATGGGCGACGCAATGGATCCTACAGATTTACCATCTCCAGCATTTATTAAGGTTTGGTTAAACCTCGAAAGAGCGTGAACTTTTACTTCCGTTTGTTGCCTGATTGATGAAGTTCTCGTTTTCAAACAATTCTCTTTTCTGTGATCCTCTTTCTATTCCTCTATGTGCTCCTTTCATGTCTCTAGCTTGCTTGCTTGATGATTGGTCAGACAGACACAAGGCTTTACAAGCCAGGGAGGTGCTCAGGCAGATTCTTGAAAAAACCATAAGTAGCAATTGGCACAGATTCAACATTTGAACTACAGCGTTTATGAAGAATAGATTAATTAAAAAATGCTCTGTGGGAAAGTGCATTGCACAAATGTTAAGCATATGTGAACATGCATTTTTACATCATGGCAACAACCTTTTAGGTATTTGCTGGTTATGGAGCTCTCATACCCACACCATAAGCTGATATCCACTTTTTTTCTTTTGCAAGTATGTGTTGGCACCTCTTTCCATCTGTTAGTGAAGATGAAGCCTTTGTAAAGAAAAGAATACTCTGGATTTAGTTATTTTTAGTTCTGTCACCTGTGTCTCATGAGGGCATGTTGGTCGCAGAATTTGTGGTGAAATAGTCCACATATGACCATACCTTTTTTCCCCCGAATTCTCTCTCTCACACACAGATTTTTTTAGGTCAAGTAGTAGATAAGTGTGTAATTGAGAGAGAGAAAAGGGAACATGGGTTATGGGATGAGGGCAGTTAAGTTGCTTCAACAATTTCTTTCCTTATTTTCTTTATATCCCTTCTTATTTAATTCTTAGGCAACATAGAGTAAGTGAAGAGGGCTGTTTCCTTAATAAAGGAAACTATTTAGTGACATTTGACCCTTTTTGTGCTAATTGTGCTAAAATTAAAAAAATATCACTTGATTGAATTTTTGATCTTTGAAGCCTTTTGGCCTGTCATCTTTCTTCCTAGATATTTGATTTGAACTGGAATATGGATATTAACACTAACCAAAATCACTGCACATTCCCTTCTTGTTTAATTAGTTGGTGGTATGGTATCGAGTTCTTTTTCATCTTAATTTTTTACTCTTGTATTGTTCAAGCCTGTCTGTAAATACTTTTCTTGAGCGAAGGGTGTTATCGGCAATAGCCCCTCTAACCTCACCCAAGGTAGGGGTAAGGTCGGCGTGCACCCCACCCTCCCCAGACCCCACTTATGGGATCGCACAGGGTGTGTTGTTGTTGGTATTCATTGAGTTCTGTTTCCATCTTTTTTTGAAATGCTAAAGCCAGTAGAATTTACTGCCAGTCTCGTCTTTGGATCTTCAATTGACTGAGGTGGCCTTTTACAGCCGGTTGAGCTTTGGACTGGGAAACAACTTTTTCATGTGCTACTGCGTCCGTATTCAAAGATGAGAGTCTATGTAAATCTAACACTCACAGAAAAGAGTTACAGCGGGAAAGGGGAAACTATGTGCCCAAGTGATGGATTTGTTTATTTCCGTAATAGCGAACTGATCAGCGGGCAGCTCGGGAAGGCTACACTAGGTGAGTTTACCTTTAGTGCCCCCTGGTTGATACTGACATGATTTTCTTCTTATATACTACTCTCTCTATCCCAATTTATGTTGACATTTTTCGTTTTCCGAGGATCACTTCAAGTTTTGACCGGAAATTTGCGCATTGAATCTTCAAAAAACTACGTAAAAAGTACTATAAGTCATGATAATTGATAATTCAAAATGTTTAAAAGATCTATGAAAATTTACGGTCAAAGATAGACTTGTTTGAATCTCGAAATTGGAAAGTGCCACATAAAATGGGACGGAGGGAGTAACTAATTTGGTTGTACATGTGGGATTCTTTTTTTGATGAAATAAGATGTTCTATTTGAAAGGCATCAAGGAGATGCAAGTTACACACACTAAATATGGTCAACTCCTAGAACTAAAACACCTATTTATTTCATCAAGGAGTTAGCCACAAGCAAAAGAATGGTCGCTTAGCCATATTGAGGGAGCTAATGAAATCTAAGAGGGTTAGAGGGGTAATATATCATTAACAGGGAATAAATTGCTCCAATGAAATCTAAGAGGAATAATATATCAAACTGCTAGTTGGAGTTGAGATACCACCAAAACATCCAAGTGTCCTTTCATTCCAAATTCACCAAAAAGTACATCATAGAATCATCTGCCAGATCTTCTTGATGGGGCTATCAACTTCTCCAAGACTCCAACTTCCCACCACTTCTTACTCTGGGGGAGAATCCAGTTGATATCAACAATTGAAATGAACAAACAAATGCTTTCATGGGAAATACACAACACAATTTTAAGTTCTGTTTTGTTCCATTGCATCTGGGGTGAAGTATGTTGGAGAAACTTTGTGATGCAGTAACGAAAGAAATGAAAAAGATTATTAGTATGACAAAAGATAGTGAAAAGATCTTCTTTTGGGGAGAAAAGTGGGGGCAAGGTGAAACAAGTTGGGTTGGAAATTTTAGTATAGGATTACCACAATGGAGTGGGCTGGACCTTGGTGGGGATGCTCCCCTGACCCACTCTGTACTTATCTCTAAGTTATGTTATTTCTATATATTTGCTCGTGAAATTGAATCTTTTGGTGGCTTCACCTGCAAAGCTTTTCATCTTCTTAATCCAATCAAATGCTCATAGGTGGCTTGGTAGTACCTTAGACATTGTCCCAAAATTTAAAATTATATGCATGATTAAATTATAGATAATTCTATTTTTATCAATCTTCTTATGGGGACATTTGAATTGTTTACAACATATCCAATTGCAAATGTCTTGGACAAACTTTAGCTCCTACTCACATTTTAAAACAAATCATAGGTAAGTTTTCTTTACCATTGATTTTCCATCACATATATCATATGGATAAATCATCATTAAGCTCACCATTTACGGGAAAAAAATGCTCTACCTTAAATTTACGGGAAACCATCAGGATTACCCTAAAAAACTCCTGTTGTGTCTTTCCGTTTCCTACATTGTAAGTTTATTATCATCATACATGTAATGAATGGCCTCGAGGTGTCAAAAAAATAAAAGCGCAAAAATGCTCTAAGGTCCGTGAGAGCTTTAAGCGCAAAGCACAAATAAAGCTTGGGTTTTAATGAAAAAGGCGCAAAGGGAATATATGTTTAGTCCAAGACTAATAATTGTAAACATGAATGACAAATACATGACCAACAAAGTTGATTTTTTTTTATGATAAAGTGAATATCAATTATTTAGTGTCACTTCTTTATACTAGGCTCATTGGCAAGGAAACGTTTGCCTTATAACCTTGATGACAACACTGAAGCGCACATAAAGCGAAGTGAAGAGCTCAACACGTTTTGAGCCTCGCTTTAGGGCTTAAGCGCACCTTTGATAACACGAACAAACCAAGGTTGAAGTTTCTGGGAACTCCAGGAAATATGTAACAGGATGTTCCTATAGATGTTTTTGTCTAATTGGTCTTTGATGTACCTTTCTGTTCCTTCTTGGTACCTTTTTAATAAAATTTTACTTTATAGAGAAAAAACAAGGTTGTACAAAAAGAAAATGAGGGAAATGTTTTTCCTCTAGTATCTTGTAAAATACTAATTTTTCTACATAGAAGGGGTTTAGAGATATGAAGAATATCTATATTCAGTGTGACATTGTTAGGGAAGTAGTTGTAGAGATACCTGGGAAGAGAAGAACGAAAAAGGGTGATAATATACTATAGAGGAGCAAAGTGTAGATGATTTATTGAGAAGCAAGGCAATTGTATGGAGTGGGTGTGTCAAAAGGGATTAAGGAAAAAATGGTTTCTCGGAGCAATTACGACATACAGTAAATAATGGTGAAACAGTACTTTTTGACAGGACTTGCAGTGCCAAAAAAAAGCCCTGAAAGAGGCACTCGTGTTCGTGTAGGTGTTAAGCATGGAATTATATTGGTGAATTTTATTGGAGAGCTAGGGGAATTGTTTGGGAGTTTACTGCTAGAGGACTCTCTGGTATTATAAATAGGAGGAAGTGAAGGAATTCCTAAATAAGCTTTATGAATGGCCAGTAGGGGTAGGGATTGAAGGGTAGACACGAGGGTGACGGGGAAAGGGATGAAGAATAACTTGAAAAATAAGAAAGTTGTTTACATAAGGAGTATAAAGAAAAATCAAGAAATTTATCTCAAAAAAAAAAAGAAAAAGAAGAATCAAGAAATTGTTCATCTTCAAATGAGTTGCAGGTTCACTGCTCAGCTAAGAAATTTTCAATGCTTAATATTTAATGGATGTTGCTGAAGACTGTATGGGAGGGCATCACAACTTGGAGATTGTAGAAAATTGGCTCCAAAGAATGATGGCTAAAAATACCATACCACTGTGTATATTCCGGAACAATAAAATAAGATTGTTCGAAATAGCATGTCTTCTGTTGCTTATGTATATAAATTTCAGATAGTTCTATATGATTGTTGAGCTACTTAGGCACTTCGTACACACTTTTACACCATTTTGATATTATATTAATGAAATATTATTCACTTGTCAAAAAAAAAAATAAGATAAGGAATAACCGGTTTCGAATAAAATCTATGAAGGGTAACAAAAGATCAGGCAAGTAGAAAAAAGTAACTTCTACTGCTTTGGGAGGATAAATAGCACTAGTAAGATTAAAGAAATGGTCACAGAAGGACAGTAAAGAATGAAAATAATCCGGAGTAGCAGGCTTTCCTCTGTCATGAGGGAGCAAGGCACACGAGGGACAAGTCTTCTCATCATGGAAGTGGGGTGGAAGGGAGATAACCAAAAAGATGCTCTGATGCAAAAATAATTGGACATGGTGTTAGAGGGTTGGGATGAATGGATAGAGATGGTGAATAATGAGAAACCATATCAGGGATAGGGGCAATAAATGGTAAATTAGTTGCCTTTTTCCCTTTTAACATTTCATAGTGGTTATGGTTTCTTAGGATCTATGATATTGTATCTAATCCCACTTAATTTGAGGATATGATTTTAGTTTGATTAATTTCTAGAACTTCCATTGGAACTCCTTGTGTATGGCAAGACTGGATAAGATCTTTATATATGGGTACGTTCGCTTTGTTCTGAACTCCTTACTGCTTTCACCATATTAATAGCCTAGAACATTCTTGCTCAATCTTCTTTAGTAATTTTCATGTAAGTTTATAGAACTTCGAGGTAAGGGGCTTTTTTCATTAAAGAAAGTGAATTAGGCATTTTAGATTTAGCAACTTTTGTTTGATCACAGCCGCAACCGTTCATAATGGTGAATTAGCAATCTGTGTACTGCATTCATCTAGTCTTCGATCTTGGCCAAACCTACAATCCTTTTCATGCATCTTGTTGTTCATCTCTTAAACTCTTTAGCACATCCCAGGAGACGAAGGTCATCCAAAGGGAGAAAGAGAAGACCCACGTCATAAGATGTAGTCCCATTAGGTCTTATTTGGGTTGGTGGAGGGAGAGGTATAGGAGAACTTCTGAAGGGGTGAAGAATGAGTTTGTACATGCGAGGAATAGGCTCTTGTCTAAAGTTTCTTATTGGTGCACCCATGAGGTTCATGTTTGTATATATGAGTGGACGATTTTTGTGGAGAATCATATCTTGGTGTAGGTTTCTCTATTTTATGTTAAACATGTGGTTCATGTTTGTATGTATTGGAAGTTTTATGTGTATTGTCCTTTTCACTTGTGGTCGTTCTTTTTGTATTTTATGACCGTAAGAAACAATGAGATAACGGTAGTTGTTATTTGTGTGAGACGACAGGGAATGGAAATAAGGATGGTCTATACTCTGTTCTGTTGAGAGACTATGAGTCCCATGCTGCTGCAACATGCATGAATCGGCTTGCAAAGTTGAGGTGCGTTAATTAGATTCAGATCAGCCATTCCCTTCTGCATTTGTTGTCAACTGAGGTTTCTTTTTTAAGCTGTCATTAAAGGAGTATACTTCATGCTTCGTCTTTGTAGTTGGTCCTTAAACTTTTGGATGAAAGAAATGATTAGCGACTTTCAATTTTTCATCGACTCAGTTCAAATTCCACACACTTCATGTTCTTATTACTTGGAATTGTTTTTTTTTTTTTTTGTTGCCATTTGGTTATAGTAGGTGCAGGAAATTTTTCTCCCATTTAGTGATTTTTACTATTTAAGCTTTCTAAAGTCTTTTCCTCTGATATTTCATGCTGTAGTTATTCTGATTGCAAATTGACTATTCTAGCACTAAGTTCATATGCAGTTGGTGTTTCTGAATTTTCAGATTGTATGCTTACTTCAAAGAAGCACACTTTCAGTTCTCTCTTTTCACTTCAAGCACCATGGACCTTGTCGTTTTGTTGCGTTTTTCATTGTTTAAAAAACACCGACCTTTTGACTGTTCATGTCTTGCTAGTGCTCGGTGGATTGGAAATCATGGATTTTCTATAGGGATTGATGATGTCACACCTGGGGAAAACTTAGTTAAGCAAAAACAAGGGGAAATTCATCGAAATTACAAGAAATGTGAGGATTGTATTACACAATTTAATGAAGGAAAGCTAGCTGTGCAACCTGGCTGTGATGCTGCGCAAACTCTGGAGGCTGAAGTAACTATGTCGTTGAATAAAGTTCGTGACGACATAGGAAAAGTAAGAACAATGTATATTTTCCATGTGCTGCTAATTTCCTCTAAACATCTTCTTGTAGGGCTTGTATCTATCCAAGACAGGTATATTGCTTGTAAACTCTTGTGCTAGTAGAACCTTTCTAACTCTGATCTCTTCCTAGTTCCCCTGACAGATATAAGGAGGTTTAAAACATGGATAATGTGATCTTAGCCACAATCTTCAAACATTCAACACTTAAAGGCTAGGTGCCAAACTTGTGTACTTAGAACAGTAATTATAGAAGGAAAAGTGTCCCTCTTGGTTTTGATGAATTGCTGATCATGTAATAGCACACTCAAATGGAACACCAGAAGCCAATTTGCATAAACCATATGTGATGATGTTACTGTTCAATTCATCTGTTACCTAAGATTTGTGAAGTGTAAGGCAACCTATATGCACCAAAGCCGTCAAAACTCAGGGACATAATTAAATATAATCCTCAAGATCAGCCTCTTCTAAATCTACTATCCTAAGAGCCTATGTTTCCCTTGTTTATTTGGACCTCTTTGCGAGTCATCTTTCAGATTGTTGTCTATTTGCTGCCATTAATTCTTAACCTCATCTGCCTACTAAGGGAATTCCATCTTTCCCTAACGTCTTATCGTATTCAGGTTCAGTTACCCATTTTCCCTCCACTTTGTATATTTGCACTCGCATGACGTTTCCCTCTATAATTTTTGATGGCCAGTTATGGCAGAATACCTCTTTTCCAGCTTCTAAAGTTCAATTGCAGATTGTTTTCAACTTTTGATTATAGCTTTAGTAGCCCTTTCTTTTCATTTTCCATCTTCATTGTGGATTGCCTGAATTCTCTTTAATTGTTCTCACAACCAGTCTAAATCTTTTAGTTAAACCCTGATCTCCCTGACATTGCCAAGTCCTAATTTGATAAGTAAAAGAAAATACCCTATCCATGTTGTCATTCTTTTTATTCAAGTTTCTTCTGTTCAATATGAGCAATATTGAAGCCATGGAAACCCCTATTTATTGAATATGATGGAGAGTTTGGTGCATTGAAGCTCATTTTAGAAAATACTTTGTGTTTAACTTGAAGTTGGGGTTGGGGGCCATTGGAACAAACCCTTGCCAAATTGCATAAACCAGTTTAAGATCTTTAAAGTTTGGCCAATTATATGTGTATTCTTACATTATATTCTTCTCCTTCACCTTGAGAAAAAGGAGCCCAGCCAGTGACAGTGCCAACTTGTAATGAGAATCTTCTTCTGTGAAGCAAGTGGTCGTTTTATGGTCCCACCCCCACCAATCTTTGCAAAAATAAATTGAGTGGTCATTTGGCATCTAATTTTGAGAGTTAGGAACATGCTTCTCTTAAGTCTCTTTCTTTCCTCTTGAACCTTTCTCTCCCAGAAGTAAGGTTTTTGTGATGTTTAAGAATAATTTTAATCACATTCTCATATGGGAAGGTGGAAAAAATTTGCCTGAATATCAATTTTTTGACAGATTTGTATGAAAGCACTAGACTGGAGGAATAGTCCTCTAATCATGTCACAGTGTGGTTCAAAAGGATCCCCGATTAACATAAGCCAGATGATTGCATGTGTTGGTCAGCAGTCTGTTGGTGGCCGTCGTGCTCCTGATGGATTCATCGATCGAAGTCTTCCGCATTTTCCCTTCAAATCAAAATTTCCAGCTGTGAGTACTTCATGCTACATTTTAGTTTTTTTTTTGTTACGCACTGGATCATTAGTCATTCGCTCTTTGACAAGAACTCAAGGTCTTTCTTTGTACACCTACCCAACCTGTACTGATAGTAGGTGGGGTTGCTGAGAGCATCCTTGTATTCCTGTCCCAACTGTGTATACCTTCTTTACTTTCTTCTTTGTATTAATCATATCAATTCAATTAATTTAGCTGCATCAATGTATTGCTGCCATACAATTATGATGGTTCCGTATCTAAATCTTCAGTAATGCAACGGACGACATGTTATAGGTGTTTCTCATTCACATTGATTGTTGTACTTATACTATTAAATGATTGCCTGAATGCCTTAGGTGAGATATGCATTTAGCAGATAGTGGTAGTGACCAATTGTCTGTCTATTCCACCTATGCAACTTCACAACTGCCCACATGTTGACTATTGGTCTATCTATTCATTCATTCCTGCACACTTCTCGTATATTGTAGTTATTTTGAATTGGCTGAAGAAAAAGTAATGAACTGGTAACCTATAAAAGTGGATAAATGTGATGCTTTTGTACACATAATGTTAATTCTGCAATTTGACAAAGGAACATGTTCTGTGATGGTTTCCATCTGTTGTGGGGGAGAACATCATTTCCTGGGAGGGGGAGACATTCTAGGGACTAGGCACATTTATCGTGTTCTGCAGTGGGAGTAGATTGGATCTTTATGTTACTGCTGTTTCTACAGTGAGATCCCAGATTATGTCCTTTGGTAAGCCACTGCATGTAGGTTTAAGTGGTATTGTGGTGCTCCACGTTTGGTTCCAGGATTTTGGAGAAGGAAGGGGACAAATTGAGAAATGGTTGGGCTTACTTAGGTTTAGTATTGATGATACTAAAAATAGAGAGAAGGAGCAGATACTTTGATGGTTTGGATTAATTTATATAAGACACCTATTTATTGTTGTCGAACCAAGACTTCCAACTTCTTTGTAGTATTCCGGTAAGACATTCATTTTCAGATTTGATCTTTCTTTATTTTTATGCAATCATTTAACTAAGTGATCGGTTAAAAAGTGAGATATAATGATGGAGAGAATCTACTTCATTGGTTGGAATAGGTTATATGACATTACATAAAACATTAATGACATGGAAGCTTGGTATGAGTGGGTTGAGACTTGAGAGAAGGAAAAATACTTTGTTATGCTAGGCAGTGAGTAGGAAGGTTCGTTAGGGTTGTATCAACCACATCACAAAACCTTAGATGGTCCAGGTAATAATTACAAGAGATGCGAGAGGTAAGGGATGCCATGAAAAATATGAGGATAAGAAAAGCTTGTGGTCCAGATGGTATAGAGGGTTGGAAGCGTCTTGGTTAGGTTGGAGTGGGATGACTTACCAAGCTAATATAATGCTATATTGAGGAGTGATTGGATGATTGGTGAGTGGAGTAGGAGTTCCCATTGTTTCAATTATAAAACCAAAGGAGACACTAAAAGTTGTCGAACTGTCGTGGTTGTGAACTGTCGTGGTTGTTTCAATTATGAGTCGTAAAATGTAANAAAACAAAAAAAAAAACAGCAACATGACTCTACTAGCAAGATAAACTACACACACAAAAAAAAAACCAAAATTTACTTTAAAATGAAAATAATAGAGGAATGAACTAACCTTTAGAAAGACTAATCAAAAACTAGATGATGATGTTCTTCAAGAGAAGAAAAACTTGTTCTTTATTTATAGAAAAGAAACTAGAAATGGTGGCGGTGTAAGTGGGGTCACAATATTCCCAGCCACAAAACCTTAATTAACCTTAAATACGTCATTAATTATGTCTAATCATGATTAAGAACGGCTGTGATTTGTTTGTAGCAACGAATTTGGTCCGGTAATTTGGGGATTAGGGTTTTAAAAAACGCGTAGATTCAACGCATTTGGGAAATTGGAACAATTGCTTTCGGGTTACGGCAATTTAGGGGGCCCACTTACAAGTTGGGTCAACATGTGTGGGGCCCGATTCGCCTCGTCATCCAATTGCTGAGAAGAATCCATATATATATATATATATATATATATATTCTAGAAAAAGTAATAAATTCATTCATAATGTTTTCTTCAACAATTAATACACTTATTTGCCGATTATATTTGTTATTTAGTACCACTCAGCTCAAGATAGAACTCATGGGAAATGAGGGACACACCTTAGGTCCTTGCCTACACTGAAGCTCAACTTACACTAGGCGAAGCACGCCTTAAATGGAGCCTTTGATAAATACTCAATGAAACTCTAGGAGAGAGTGATAGAGCGTATATACTTGGGGACTCTAAACAATTTGGATTTATGCTCCGTAGATCTACAACAAAGGGAATTTTTTGCTAAGGATATTAATGGAATTTTATTGCGATAGAAAGAAAGATCTGCACATGGTGTTCTTTCTTTTTTCTTTTCACTTTTTATTCAGTTTTGTTCCAAATCTCTTCATCTTCATATTGCTTTATTCCTGCACATTAAAATATAATATTAAGCACAAAGTAATATAATCAATACTCAAGACGATTGAAAGTACTAAAACGTGAGTAAATAATGACTAAATATATGTATTTTTGCCCGAACATCACCTCCCCACACTAGATTCTTGTTTGTCCTCGAGTAAGTATTAAAACTTAATCTCAATATGTGTATGTAAATATTGTATAAGCAGCGTATATGTGTATATACATGTCTGATACATAGTTGTACATCGTATATACACAGTTATATACTATTTATGCAATACATATGTAATATCTATATATTACATATGTATTAAATAACTATTTATACAATATCAATACATTACACACATACGCTCATTTTTGTTGGATAAACTTTTTGTCACCAGTACAGTTTCATAAGTAGCCCTTAAACACTTGTTTTTTAGCCAATATATAACAAAATTAAGCCAAGAGCCATAAGCTAAGATTTTCATTTTGTTGTGAACAAGGATATTTAACTGATTTTGAATCAGTAATAGTGTCTTATAGATGCCCTACAATGAGGGGTAGGGGATACATCTTCAATTTTTGGGAATCTGGCTAATGATGTACATACTTTTGGAGTTCTTAAAATATTTTAGAACTTTCATTCTAGCCCTTAAAACTTAGAAGATTTAAATAGATTAACTTCAAAGGACTTAAAAGTTCCATTTCTTTATTTCCATCAAATTTTTGTGGGATTAAAATTAACATTATGTCCACTCTTCCAACCTCTTACACCCCAACCAAACTAAGATCCTAGTTAGTTTGATTCTGTTTGGTGTAAGTTGGTTTTATCCTTCTAAAATGAATCATTCAGATTCATCCATTGCAGTTATTTCCTCTCGTAAGGAAGAGATGCTTACAGTAATTATTGCAGCGACTTATGCACTCAATTTTAGAAAATGCATGTATGTACCCTTGTGGAATGCTGAGTACAATCTGTTTGCGATCCAGGCTAAAGGGTTTGTGGCTCATTCCTTTTTTGACGGTTTGTCAGCAACTGAGTTCTTTTTTCACACAATGGGAGGAAGAGAAGGCCTTGTTGATACAGCGGTATGGATCTCCTCTTTCGACTGATTTTTTGGTGGTATTATTATTTCTTATTCGGATATAATATTTGCTTATCTGAATTCTTCATTTGTCTGCTCAACTTCTATTAACAGGTAGGATATAAGTGGGATACTCTGTGTAGGTTCCTTGAGATACACCAAAAATTGACAAAAAGACTGCTTATACCCGTATCGTATACTTAACACACCCATATGAAATATGAGAGTGCATGTAACATAGGATTTTATAGAATCTTGCTGATCTTTGAAGTATAAGGCTAAAGTTTTGTCAGTGTTGAATGTTCATCCATTTTGATTGCTACAGGTTAAAACTGCTGACACCGGATACATGTCTCGTCGACTTATGAAAGCTTTAGAGGACCTTGCTGTTTATTATGACAGCACTGTAAGAAATGCTAGCGCATGTATAGTTCAATTTATGTATGGCGATGATGGCATGGATCCTTCACGGATGGAAGAGAAAAAAGGACGTCCTTTAAACTTTAGCAGATTATTTATGAAAGTTAAGGTATGCTCTTCAATTTTAGTAGAACCTAATAAAAAATCAGTCGTTAGAAATTTTGATAATAATTTCTATTTACAGGCAACATGTCCTCCTGGAGGTGAGAAGAGTTTGTCTTACTCAGAGATCTGCAAAATAGTCAATGAAAGGCTTTCATATCATGATATGACTCCTGAAGGGGGGTGCTCAGAGGCATTCCGTGCTTCGCTGTCTGATTTTTTGATTAAAAGTTTAGCTGAAACCTTGAAAAATTTACGGGAATCCCTATTATTGGGTGAAGAGCAGTATGAAGGGGATGACCGTGGATATCTTGAAAAAATTGTGTTAAACATATCTGGTATTACTAAGAAGCAACTGCAGGTAAATAAAGCTTTGGAAGTTCCTTTTTTCTTGTGCAGAGGATTTTACGGTTAATTGCTTGCTCCAACTATTAAGTGGTTTGCTGACAAAACAGCATACACCAATTAAGTTGCTACTTGACTTACTTTTCCTTCGTTATTTAGTGGTTATCCTTTAAGATATGAAGTTCTGCTATAATGTGCTGTCATTGAGGATTATGCAAACTAGTTATTCAGAAATGACTTGTTATTTTAAGAGGAGTTCAATATGCATGTTTTCTATTACTGCTTGACTGCAAATTCTTATTGGTACTATATTACTTGATAGTGTTTTCCACAATAAAGTTGCTACTTGATTTACTTGTCCTTCATTTTTGTTATTTATCCTTTTAAGATATGAAGTTCTGTTATAATTATGTCGTTATTGAGGATGATGCAAACTAGTTATCCAGAAGCTACTTTGTTGAATCGTGTGACCATCTCATCTAAAAGCTTAAGCTTAAGCTGTTGGAGAGAACACTTTTATTATTTTAATTATATTCTCAACACGCCCCCTCATGTGCGGCCCTGATTTTTTTTTCATGGGCCAAGCACGTGAAAATTCTTTTTTTGATTTGGGTGGGGTGAGATTCGATCTCAGGACCTCTGTACCATGATGAGTTTGTGACCATCTCATCTAAAAGCTTAAGCTGTTAGAGAGAGCACACTTTTATTATTTTAATTTTATTCTCAACATACTTATTATTTTGATAGGAGTTCAATATGACGTGTTTTCTATTGCTGCTTGACTGTTTACATGAAAATGTTTGCTTATATCAGCTGTTGTGCAATCTAAGTCATTTTAATTGGAAACACAGAGGGATTCTTTGTAATCCCCAGTAGTATGACTAAACAAATAGTATGTTAAATCGACATGAAATCTGTCTGGTACAAGAATTACTAGCAGTACTTCATTGAGGAAATAATTTCAATGGGAAATTAGGAAAAAAACGGAAAAAGGAACTAAGGGATAACATTTTTTACTTGTATTAAAAGAAAAAAGATAATGTTTGATTTTCTCCAGAATCATAAAGTTACTAATAGCATGGTGTATGTGTAGATTTTTAATTTTTCGTGCTTCTTTGTAGGTGTTCCTCAACACGTGCATCTCTCGGTATCACCTGAAAAGACTAGAATCTGGAACTGCGATTGGTGCAATTGGAGCTCAGAGTATCGGGGAACCCGGGACACAGATGACACTGAAAACCTTTCACTTTGCTGGAGTTGCAAGCATGAGTATCCTTGTTTATTTGGAGCTTAAGTTGACATCATCAAAATGGTTTTTGGCTAGTCTAACTGGCCTTTTATCGTATTATCCTGTTTCTTTAACTCTTTGGTAGATGTTACACTTGGAGTTCCTCGAATAAAAGAAATCATAAATGCAGCAAAAAAGATCACTACTCCTATTATTACTGCAAAACTTCTGTCTGCTGGTAATTTAACTGCAGCAAGGATGATTAAAGCCCGTATTGAAAAAACTCTCTTGGGGCAGGTAAGTTGCTTGTATTCATGAAAATTTTGCAAAGCTCTCATAATGGCATTGAACTAAGTTCATTGTGAATACAAATTTATTTCGTATGCAGGTGGCTAAGAGTGTAAAGATTGTGTTGGCATCTCGATTAGCATCAATTGCTATTTCACTTGATATGGAGACAATTCAGGTGTCACAACTGTGTATTGATGCTTATACTGTCAAGCAATCAATTTTACAGACTTCAAAAATAAAATTGAAAGAACATGTAAGATAGTTGTATTTCTATTTCTGCTTCTGTTTATCAATCAATGACATCTTGTTGAGTGAAATTCCTATTTCCTGCAGCAAATAAAAGTTCTGAATCCCAGGAAGCTGGAAGTTTTTCCTCAGGCTAATAAAGATAAACTGCATTTTGAACTGCACCGGCTGAAAAATAAGCTGCCTGCCGTGGTTGTGAAGGTATGACAATCATCAAGATTTTAATTTGATTTAATCTGTGGGGTTTTCAGTTGAGAATGGATTACTCAGTTTTTTATCTGAACTACTCTGTTGACTTACATTTGTAAATCTTCTTGAGATGTCAGGGTATTACTACAGTTCAAAGGGCTGTGGTGAACAAAGAACAACAAAAAGATCGTAAAAATGATGTCAAAGGGGAAACATATGAGTTGCTTGTTGAAGGGTAAGTTTTATGTATAGCTTCTTCCACGTCCTACATCATTAGGATTTGCTCAGTTTGGTTTAGCAATCTTGTAAGTTTTTACAGTATTCCTAGATGCATTCAATGTCTCATAATTTGTTTCTCTTTTATGGTAGAGATTAAAAAGTTATCTCACTTCACATGCCTTAATCTGCATTTCTTACGTTAAAAAATAACCTAAGAGGGCTAATTAAGTTATCGAAATCATTACACTAATCCAGAGAATTCAACACCCCCTTTTCAAACAGTTGCTTAAAAGTGAAGTAGAATTGAACTTGGGCAAATCTTAGTCCTTGTGACCTCCTTTTTGGACAAAGCGTTTCCGGGCACGATGGCGTTTATGCTCAGATGTGGGTTCATATTCTCATTGGTGGGCCAAGATCATATACGGTCTAAGTCTGTCCTTGAGCATGAGTTCAAGTTTAAACATATCCTACTTGGGCGAGGATAGACTCAGATCGAAAATAACCCCCTCCCCCCACCCCCCCACCCCCAATTCGATTATCTTCAATTATTTATATCTGTATGTCTGAACAGAATAATTGTTTATAACTGTAACATTAGATATTTGACTAATCTTGTATGTCTCAAAATAAATTGGTATTCGTTTGCAAAAATAATCTATTTAACTAGTCAATGACTACAAACACATTTGCTGTTTTGTTTGTTATTTTTGATCTTTGCGAGCTACTAGTGCATCTATGTGTGCTTTTTAATGATTTTAGACATAAGCTGAATATCCTAATAATACGTCAAACTAATTGAAATATTAAAATGTAATTATGATGTAAAATATATATAAAAAGAGGAGAATACAGGATAAATTTTATCCCTATGCGTGCAGCATAAAAGGCTGTCGGCTGGTACGTGAAAATTAATTGGTCTCTACCAAGTTTCTTGAGGCTCTAATACCATATTGAAGGGTGTCTCCTATAACCCTATTTAAAAGTTTAAGTTGTTAGGAAGGGGGAAAAGTATAAAATATTTATTTATCAATTTAGGTCTGTAACTTTACGACAATCAAATAAAGAACAACTTCAAATTTATCTTATTAATCGGGAAACAAGGTATAAAGGGAATTTTTCTTTTGAGAATTGTAACAATTAAATGTTGCGGTTAAGATTGTTTGAAAAAATAAAAGGATTTTAAAAACGTGCTGAACATCTGTATTTTATTGTCTCATTGAGAGGTTAATTTGGAAGACTTCCGACTCATATAATAAAAACTATATTGTCAGAATAATGTTGTCTGATATAGTTTCAAGGATCCTGTGAAGAAATGTAAAAGAGAATTACAATCCTACTGTACTGTGTTGGTTCAGTTTTCAGCAACTTGGGTTTTTGGTTTCACTCTCTGGGATTTCATGCTCCAATGAGCTGTTGGTATAAAATAGAAATTCTACATGATAGCTGCTCTTTCCTTTCTGCAGTACCGGTCTCCTTGCTGTAATGGGCATTGAAGGAGTTGATGGACGTTATACAAAGAGCAATCATATAATGGAGGTGCAGCATACTCTAGGCATTGAAGCAGCAAGGGTTTCCATAATTGATGAGATTAATTATACCATGTCAAGTCATGGAATGACAATAGACTTGCGGCACATGATGCTTCTTGCAGATCTGATGACATATAAGGTACTTCTCCTGGAATAGTTTCCTCATCCAAAAACATATTGTCTTTAATATCCAAGTATCAAGCTTAATGACATTCTTTGTTACTATCATAGGGTGAAGTCCTCGGAATAACTAGACATGGTGTTCAGAAAATGAAAGATAGCGTACTGATGTTAGCTTCATTTGAGAAGACAACTGACCACCTGTTTAATGCATCTGTAAATGGAAGGGATGATAAGATAGAAGGAGTAACCGAATGTATCATCATGGGCATACCAATGACGATAGGCACCGGGATGTTTAAACTTCGGCAACGGTATTTATTTGACTTTTTAACATGACATTTTATTCTTGAACCTTAATAATATCCTCTATGTGTGCCGTAATTTTTTGAATAAGCTAACATATTGGAAGCCACAAAGGAGAAAACTGATTAGTCTATGGAACTTTTAAGGTCTTAATACTAAATCAGGAAAAACAGTATTCTCAGAATGGTTTCTTTTTGTAGAAGTTAAAACAATCAAATATTGGCATATCTGTGCATCCGGCTGATGCAGGACGAGAAGGGAGGTGGGATTGGGAGAGAATTAGAGAAGTATGACAATGAGAGAAGAAAAAGATAGGAACACATAGGTATCACCAAAAACTATTCGTTAAGTCATTCTCTTTTTGAGTTAATGAAACAAGATAATTAAATAAAGCCTTATTCGGGTAGGCCTAAACTAGTAAAAACTCTTAAGACTATTAGAACTCCATACCTTTGGAAAATATAAATACTTCAAACTAATAGATAAAATGTTATCTCAAGCTAAAAGATAATATATCTAACTACCAGATGGAGAAATAGTGTAGGAGCTGGTCCATTTGGCACTTGTTATGACCATATGGAGAGAGAAAACCTGTTGTTTAAAGAGTCAAAGCAGTTCTTAGATCATCTGTATTCTTTTAACCTTTTGGAGCACCTAATATATGTCGATAGATAATTGGTTGCTCTTTGCAGTGGATCATATTTCGCATGGATGTTGTACTATTTTGAATATGCTGTATACATTGTGATAACTATTTTAAAAATATTTACTTCATAAATAGGATTGAGAATAACGGGGTAAATACATTGGTGATTTGACAATTTTAGACCCATATGTCATACCAAGCCACTGACAGCAATACAAGTGTTCGAGAAAAGCAGGTCATGTAGAGTGAGAGGTTTCAGATGCTTGAGATGGATATGTATGTGATTATCATTGTATGCGAGCATAAAATGGATCACCAGTTAAATGGAAAATATTGTTAAGTGTTAGCTACATAGGTTTTATTTATGTGAAGTCTGCATCTCATATTTTATCCAAGATTTTTTTATCGCGAGCACATGTTGTGTATATTGGAGAAGTCCTCGTAAACTTGTCAACTTTAAGTTAAAGTGGTTTTCTAGTACATAACTAACAAAAGGGACAGATTCGAAATCTAAGAAGTTATCTACTTCTATTTCAATTACCTACAGTTATTGTGGTAGCTTGTAAATCCTTGCTGCATATTAAAGTGAACTTTCTAGGGGTGGTGAAACTCTAAAATCCAATGAAATCCAAACTTCAGCACCGGTAGGAGATAATAAATAGAATAGTTGGTTACTTTGATCCCTCAAATAATCATAGTATATCCATTCATTTCCTGCTCTTTTTTCTTGTCATTCTTGTGAATGTTCTTTAAAGTTTGATGTGCTTTGTACCTTCCAAAATAACTGATCCTTATTTCCCGGTGTTTTATCTTCCGCTTCCTTTATGCCAGTGTTGAACATGTTGAGCTGAATTATCAACCAGACCCTATGATGATTAAATGAATTTTCTGGTTCTGCAAATTTATATTTGAGGCACTGCTGGATTCTGATGGAAGGATAATAGCCGAGGTAAAGAATTTAATACAAGGAGAATAAACTCTTTCTGTGATATGATACGTTGGTGCAGCTACTTGGTTTATGATGTTCCCTTTGCATATCGTGCATCAAATTTCTTCTTTTAGTTACCATTCTGGTTACTGTTCATCAATATTTTAGTTTCAGCTTTAATGGATTTCATCCCCTTTTCTCCCCATTTTCCTTTGCGCTTATTGTTTTCCTTCTATTTTAAATGGGACACCCACCCTCTTGGACTTGGAGGAGCAATAATTGGAACAATAATTAAGGTCATCCTTTCTTGATTTAGCCATCTTACTTTTTTTGCCTTTGGGATCGATTTTGCAGGTAAGCAACTTGCAATGTTTCTTTGTGCGGCGTGATTAGCAGATCCTATCATTGACCATTCAACATAAGGTGAATTTAAAAGAAGTCCTTGAAGGAGACAAAAGTCTTACCAACACCTGATAGATTGGTTTCAGCAAATCTTATAATGTTGAAAGTTACTTGGCCTTGTTGGTTTGACATGTTTACTGTGTACATTATTTATTTTCATAGTTACTGAAAGGTGAAAAGTGTCGTTAGACTCCCTGCCTCCAACGTGTGGTAACGTGTCATTATCTTAGCTCCATAGTTGCAAATGTAGACTTTGTTGGTAAATTTTACGATTCATTTATTTGAAGAAAGTCTTAGGCATATTGATACATACCTGAGCAATTTCCAGCAGGGAATTGCAGAATGCTAAAACTTGTTTTTTTTTTTTTAGAACATTTGTTAAGAGTAGTAGTAGTGGAGTGTGTCTGCTGTGATATATCAGGTTAAAATATATGTACATGTATACAGAAAAGATATATTCTAATATTAATGTGATGGTGCTTCTGGTTCTAATTTCCTTGTTTATGTGTATACATTGTTCAACCAGATTCCTAGCCCAGGTTTTTGCTATCATTATCGCCTTGTGATAACAGAAAGCTAATATTTTAAAAGAACTTCGGTAAAAAATAAGTCGAGATTACGTATCATTAAAAATTCATACGGAATTAGGTAAATTTGATTTTTTTTCTGCATTGTGGCTTGGTTGAACTAGGAAATGTGTGTGTTTGTCTTTAGAGACCACACAATTAATAAGATGGTAATGGATATTCATGAAACGGCGAGAACAATTGTCACTAATGCTTCTTTTTAGTAGCAATGACTATTTATTAGCGGTGATTACAGTTGTTGCTAATTAATAGTTTTAGTGGCGACAATGGTATGTTTTAGCGGCAATTATAATAGTCGCTAAAGGATGATTATCGTAAAAACTATTATATGCTTGTTGTCGCTAAAACTTGGTTTTAGTGGCGATCAAATTTGCCGCTAAGGATTGGTTTTCGTGGTGACTCTGTTAAACTTCTAGTGGCGAGAAAAGGTTGTCACTAAAACATTATTTTAGTCGCCTCTAAAAGCAAATTTTAGCGACGACTTTAGTCGCCACTAAATGTACTTTAGCGACGACCTTTATTCGCTTTCGCGACGTCTTTAGTCGCCACTGAAAAAGATTTTAGCGACGATCTTCATACTCTTAAGCGATGACTTAGTTGCCACTCTAAAGATTAGCGATGACCTTTATTCCCTTTCGCGAAGTCTTTAGTCGCCACTGAAAACACTTTTAGCGACGACTTTTACCCTTTAGCGACGACTTTAGTCGCCACTGAAGGTGACTTTTAGCGACGACCTTCATACTCTTTAGCGACGACTTGGTCGACACTGAAAGTGACTTTTAGCGACGACCTTCATACCTTTTAGCGACGACATTTGTCGCCACTGAAAGTGACTTTTAGCGACGACCTTCATACCTTTTAGCGACGACTTTTAGTCGCCACTGAAAGTGACTTTTAGCGACGACCTTCATACCCTTTAGCGACGACATTTGTCGCCACTGAAAGTGACTTTTAGCGACGACCTTCATACCTTTTGCGACGACATTTGTCGCCACTGACTTTTAGCGAAATGATATAATTTATTTGTATGGTTAGTCACCAGTGGCACAACCTACGGGCTAAGTAGCGCCTCAAGGGTCTACATCCATCCCTGAATGTCGTCGGGTACTGTTAACTTCCCCGCCATTCTTGTAACTGTCACCTGTAATCCGCGCAGGTTTTTGTGACGCATTAGTCGCCACTGAAAGTTACTTTTAGCGACGACCTTCATATCTTTTAGCGACCACATTAGTCGCCATTGAAAGTGACTTTTAGCGACGACCTTCATACCTTTTAGCGACGAGTTTAGTCGCCACTGAAAGTGACTTTTAGCGGCGACCTTCATACCCTTTAGCGACGACATTTGTCGCCACTGAAAGTGACTTTTAGCGACGACCTTCATACCTTTTTGCGACGACATTCGCTACTTACCTTCATACCTTTTAGCGACGACTTTTAGTCGCCACTGAAAGAGAATTTTAGCGACGACATTCATACCTTTTAGCGACGGTTTTATTTGCCATGAAAAGCAACTGTAATCCTTTCTGCGGCAGATAAAAGTTGTTCTAAAGCCTAGTTTTTGTGGCGATAAAAGATTCCACTAATAACTTGTTGGGCAATTAGATGTCAATTTACATGTATTTTGATTGATCTTTATGTTTTAAATTTCGAGATTCTAACAAGACTATCTTTGATAATAGTGTTTTATTCATTTTTTGGGGGTTGGTTTGGTTGTATATCGAAATTACTGCCATCTTTATACAACTAGATGATCTTGATTTGAAGTATATTATATTTCTGCTGCCCTTCCCTCTCCTTATAGATAAATCATCAGACAAACTGAAGATCCAAATTTACAACAGAAACTGAACTACATAATTGTTTGTTTGTAAAAATGGTGGGGGCATGCATTTTCATATATACATTGTGTGTATAGGAGCATGTAACAAACCTAGATTGACATTGTACAATCTCTCCTTCTCACTCTGTATAATCAAAGATAGCTAATTGTAACTGAGAATCGACTGTGTATTGTTTAACAAATGACCTTCTCCACCAAACTTCGAAAGCTCTCTGAATATTGGGACAGTCATCTCCTTTGTTAAGGAATCGATCGAACCAGTTAAGCAGAATGGTTTGTTGTTGAGCCAAGGGTAGTGTTAGAATAGTCTGACCAAGTCCCTCTTCAACCAGCTTCTTGTCAATAGATCTACCAGCCCTCTTCATCCAACCAAAATCGTCATATAGACTTTCCAGCCATGTCGATAACAAACAGTATCTAACATCTTTTGGCACTAACAAATTTCCCCTACCAATTGCAATGCAAAGTTGTGCAGTGATCTTGCTGATTTCATGTCGATACATGGTGGGAATCTTGGAGTGAAGAATGGAAAGTTCTTTTTGTTCTGCCCATAGTTTCACAAACTCATCCCCCATTTTCCTGTCGATTAGGATATCAACTAGCCACTGCAGATTGTCTGCTTCACGAGCAATCTCACCCATTAGAACCCCTCGGTCCTGCTGCCTGTTGTCATCCACGGATGTAGCTTCAGACAAGCTAAGTATTAGCGAAGTGAGGCATCTATGACAAAAATGATAGAGAGTATCCCTTGAGATATCAAGATTACTTTCATGACTGCTACTATTGCTAGTGTTTTCTCTTAGCAAACGAGATATCACTTTTTTCATCTCTTTACGGGCTTTATCATCCTTGGCATGTAAAACACCAGTAAGTAGTCTCTGAAGAATGTCATCGGATCTTGAAGATGTTGATGGTTCAGCAACCAGTCTCTGAAGTATATCAGCAGCTGAATCAGGAAGCTGAAGTTGACTGAGATGAGATACGACTTTTTCCTCTTCTTGTTGGGACCAAGGAACAGCCTCCAGATACTCCAAACAAGCCAATACTCCATCATCAAACATAATTGCCGAAGATATCTGTGATGAAAAAGAAATATTAATACAGAACATAAAATCATAAACGGAAACTCAAAGTCCCAAGTCATCAGTGTAGTTAAAACTTTGCGATACCGGAAAATTCAAGCTTGGTACACTACCCGTTCTGCTAGTTGCCAATAAATCTATAGCCTTAGAGTTTCTTTTACAATATCTAGCTCTCGATTGACTTCTCATTTACTGAAGGAGCACCCAAGTAGAGGGAAGATGATGATTTCCGTAAGATGTCCTCCTCTCCATAAGAACTAAAGTTTCGCTTTTATCATGTAAAGTGGTGGATCTCAGGCCTAACCTACGTCTAAAGCTAGCTTACGAGGGGAAGCCGAAAACCATATAAAGAGACCACAACCCATTCTCTCAACTAATGTGGGACTCAACACTCCCTGGCGCGCCCAGGACAGGACAAATGGAGCATGGATAATATAACACGGAGGTCCAACATTACGAAACACAACAACCGTGATCAATGAGTCTTGGCTCTCTTACCATGTAAAAGACGGATCTTGTGAAAATTAGCCCACGAAGGAAGGATTGTCCATAGGAAATCACAACTCCTTGTCTCAACCAATGTGAGACTTGATACTCCCTCACAAGCCCTATGCTGGACAACTAAAGCATGGACAATATAACTCGGGGATTCAACATTGAGAAACACAACAACATGAATAGAGGAGTCTGGTTCCGATACTATGTGAAGATATATATGAACTTTTTTTTGACAAGTATGTGATGAGGTAGACTTCGAGCCTAACTCAATCCTAGAAAACTAGCTAACGAGGAGAGGATTGCCTAATATAACTTGATTACACATGAATACGAAAATTGAGTAAAAATTGATGACGTTAACAGAAAACACAAGTATACCTTAAGCAATCCCAGGACCTTGTTAACATTTTCACCCATCAATCTCTTCTTCAAATCATCACAATACATAAGCACCAGTGTTTCCACATAAACCTCTACGTCATCACAATCAAGTATCTCCACCGAATGCGACCCATTCCTCTGAAGTTTCTCAGCGAAAAACCTACTCCGTCCGACTAGCACTCTCCGGTGAACATCCATAGAAACCTTAAACCCATCACGCGCCCCTATCGTCAGCCTAACATCACCCACCGCCGGAAACGGAGCATCAGCCAAAACCCTCGAAACTCTCTCTTGCGTTCGGTGTCGCGATTCGAGTGAGTGTTTGGACTCTCGGGTCTGCTCCTCTGACATCATCTCGAAAAGGGTGGGGCTAGAATTACTGGGTCGGGTTGGAATTTGGATAGGGGAAGGTGGGTTGGAGGTACGAGGTGGGGAAGGAGAAGGAGAAGGAGATAGATATGGGTTGGAAATGAAACCTTGTTTGATCATAGTGGAAACTAATTGATTCTTGGATTTGTTGTTGTTAGGGGAAGCCATTAATGGAGTCAAAATTTGAGCTTGATGAAGGTGGAAAGCTCTAAGCTCTAAGCTCAAAGCTATGGCGGAAACAGAGAGGGAGAATTGTGTTGGATCTGAAGTTTTGGTAGTGACAGAGTGTATTGGGAAGTCAGGTGTAAAAGTAGTTAATTTATTTTTGGGATTCAATTAAAAAACTATAATAACTACTATACTATAAGTGGGTATATTGTCTTTAGACTTTAAAACGTTTTGATAGAGTGTATAAAAATAATATTCAATATAGTATATTATAATATTAATATTAGTTATAGTAATATTATTCATGATGAGATTATTTTAGAAAATTAAAAAGGATGTGAAATCTTTTTGAGATAAAATCATGTTTTAAATTATTATATATACTAATGCATGAACTCTATAACACGATCGTTAAAAAGATTGAATATTTGAAGTAACTAATATAAATATTCGACTTTAAAATGTGGATACATAGATGAAGTTGTTCCCTCTTCAATTAGAAAGCTCGAGTTTGAGTTTAAATTCTAAATATGAAAAACTTATTGTTAGGAAGTGTTACCTTCCAAATTAAGTCCTAGGATTTATTGAATTTCAATACAGATATCAAACACATCAATTTCAAAAGAAGTGTCACAAATAATGATGCCTATGGTAATATAAAAAAAGGACTTTCGCTAAAAGTGAGGGGAGTCTTTCCTTCCTATTTCGTCCTTCTTAATTTGTCAAAAATGATACGAGTAAAAAAATAAATCAAATTAGAAAATATTTGATAAGTAAATAGAAATAGCGAAAGTATAATATACCAATACAAAGTTAATAAGCATATGATATGTATCTTTTCAATGTATTCTTATATAAATTTATCACTTATAATTATATACAATAAAATTCAAGCTGTGGACATAGTTGTATAAACCAATCATAGTTTATCACTTATCTTTTACACAACTAAAAACTTTTATGTGGATTTATAATACTTTGTAGTAAAGCACTTTTACAACTCTATAACATTTATGTTAACTTGTGATTCCTTTTCTTTGTTTTAAAAAAATGTCTTTTTTTTTTGTGAATGAATGTGTGAACAGTGGTAGAAAGAAAAAGTAAGAGAATATAAACTTTAATAAAATTGAATTGACATATGTGTAAGTTGCAATAATGCTTCCTCTTCATAAAATTTCTACTATAATTGACAAATGGAAATTATTTTTTTTCTATTTTTATTATAATTTATTTTTAAGAAAAAAATATCACTACTAATAAATAATAATTAAGGAAAAAGACTCAAATATGTCATCGAACTTTGAAAAAACGCTTATTTATGTCATCCGTTAAAAGTTTGGTTTATCTATGTCATTTTCATTTGAGAAAAGGTTTATCCATGCCATTATTTGTTAATTAAAATGACATAGATGAATGAGCCTTTTATTAAAATTCGATGGCATATTTGAACTTTTTCCTTTTTAAATAATGATTTAATTAATGATGTAACGGAATAATAATTAACCACGTGTTGAGAAATCAAAGTGTTTTTTTGTTAACAAATAATTGCGTGGATGAACTTTCTCAAACGAAAATAATGAGCCAAACTTTTAACGAATGACAAGAATGTTCCTTTCCTCAAAGTTCAATGACATATTTGAGCATTTTTCTCAATAATATCATATAATCTTAAATTAAATATATATATTAATATGTTCCCCTTGTTTGAGGTTTGTAGCATAGAAGTACTGTATTTGCCGTCAGATACAAGATATTGTGACATCTAACTATCAGCTACTATTATATTGGTGAACATATTTAAATCTATTAATTATAACACAGATATACTTCAAAAGTGAATCATTCAGTTGCGATGTTCGTTATATATTTGGATATAGTCTCACTCATAGAACAAAAATATATGTTAGTGTACTATAATTTACGTAATCAATTAAAATAAAAGAGTTTTTTCATTTATTTTCACACCCAATATTGAACTCGGATAAAGAAATTAGGATGCAAAAAATAATAAGTTAAATAAAGAAAATGAGGCTTAACAAATTAATTAACTCAACATCTACTGAGGAATTCATGAATTAAGAATTACAAAACAACCAAAACTATGCATATAAAAAGAAAAACACAAACCATCAAAGGAAAAAAAACAAATGAAAAACCACCATTTTATTTTTTACAAAATCATCAAGTAATTAACTGTTGCAGGGAGGTTCTGAAGATCACTTTTCTTCACTCATGCACTTGATTTGATTGGGATAGAAATATTTCATCTCTGCAACAAACTAAATAATAATAGATTAATTTATATTCTCCAACTATAGAAAAATATAATATGAATGAAGTATTGTTGAGAAAAGAAATGCTAGTACCTTTTAGAAAACATTTGTTTGTAAATCCTCCATCTCAGGATTGATGTCTTGTCCTTCTTTCTCAGCTTCAGTTCCCAAAAAAGGAGCAGAATCTAGTTTGGGAGGGTTCTGAAGAGTTGTTTCACGTGTTATTTTTCGATAGATACTTGACTCAAGTAAAACATATCAAATATCAAGTATGTAAAAGTAAATACAATAGGGAAGAAGTCATTGAAAACAATGGAGAAGTGAACAATAACAACTTTCTATCCTAATCTTCGACCAACAGATCTTCCTAATTAGCAGCGGGTGAGTTCTGGTTAGGGGTGAATTGTCACTTTCATCTTAAGAATGTTTGTCAAACAACAAATAACTTAAATGATGAGAGAAAGACAGATTAACAAGTTAAAGAAAGAGCTCATAACAATACCATGCAACGAATTAATGCCCAATTCACACCACGGAAGAACGGATGCTGCTTGATTTCGTTTGCTCCTTCACGAGATCCTAACCTGTTTTTGGGATCTCTGTGCAACAATCTATACATTAACTGCTTCGCGTGGAGACTAGACTGGAAAAGGAGAGCATAAACAGACAGTTTTAGAAACTGGAGGGGAAAAATGTACTCCCACATTTGAATTCGTTAGATTGAAATATGATACCTGTATGCTTCCTGGGAATTTTAAATCCTTATGTAGTATATTTGAGAATGTCTTCTGCCTTGTCTTTCCCCTGAATGGTGTATAACCATACAACATTTCATACAAAAGAATGCCTGCCAAATGACAATTTATTCGTCAAAAATAGCATAAACAATTGAGGCAAGTATGGTGTAGAAAGGTCTTAGTGAAGATTAAAGGATCAGCCAATATCAATACTCAAGGAGCAAATGAATTCTAAAGATTTACCAAGAGCCCACCAATCCACTGCACTAGTATGCCCTGCTCCAGTTATGATCTCCTGTTAAATAAACAAGCGAAAAGAGATTGTTTAAAGAACAGGATATGCATGAATAACAGCTTGACTTATAATACAACCTTCACAAACATTGACTATAAACATCTACAAGTAGCTCGTTTTCAAAAAAAAAAAAAAGGTCTAACCGGAGCTATGTATTCTTCAGTTCCAACAAAAGAATTTGATGCACGCATAGGTTCAGCCATGAAGATTGGATTATGTTGGCCTTTTTGATGTTTCTTCTTTTCGTTGATTTCTGGAACTAAAAGCTGTCCAAATAACCAAAACAGTGTATTGGCATCCATTAGTAACTAATTATGTTCGTGAAGTCACCTCATGAGGATAAGCAATATTTTGCATACTCGACAAAATTTATGAGTTAAATACCTGTGGCTTGCAAGATGTCAAACAGGAAAGATCAAAATCCGTCAAAGATACATGCCCACCACTCTGAAGCAAGACGTTTTCAGGCTTCAGATCCCTATAAATTATACCTGTGGGCAAAAGACAAGTCAGGCTACATGGAGATAGATTTTTCAACTAAGCGACAAATAGTACTTATACTAAGCATTTGCTTTGATCGATATGCCATCTGCAGCATTGCCACATTTACCAAAGATCACTCACCAAAGGCATAAGTATTCTTATTAAGCATTAATCACTCCATTCACCTAAAGTCAAAGTGAATGGTGTACATAGTTTGAAAGAAAAAACGGAAAGTAAGAAAACATATATATGAACATTGATTCATGAACACGCATTCTCCTCAATTGCTAATAAGGTATATAGGAAATTGTTTGATCATGCAAGTCTAAAAGTTGGTAGAATTGGACTAGTTAGAAAAGAATGAATAAAGACGTTCTGATTATTCAGATCCAATTGTGTATATATTACATGTGGATATAAAGGCTACCTTGACAGTGAAGGTACTCCAAGGCGACTACAACTTCAGCGGCATAGAACCTGCACAAAACAAAAAAAAACTGTATGTCACCAGAAGCAAAATGGCAATATCTCAATAAATGTTTAAGAGGCCGTGAGAATATGATATTGAAGTCTCAGATAACTATGTCGAATGCTTCTTGGATAGGTGCAATTGTAGACTATTTTGTTTTTCGAATTTGGTTATACATATGTTTTACATACCGTGCAGCATCTTCCTTCAACACTTTTGTTTGTTGTCTATCTAGAAGCATGAACAGCTCTCCACCAGGGTAGTAATCCGTTATTAGACAGATATGAGTTTTGGTCTGAACACAGCAAAACTCAACGATTCAAATGTGTACACAATGCCATTATAATTAAGTATATTCATATATACATATTATCAGTTCACTGAATTCATCAAGTATCAAATGCTATGATGCATTTCCTTCTGATAACAATTTTCTCAACATAATTATAATTTCTATCATCAAGTACTATGTATCTAACCTGAAAAGATGCATAAAGTGCGGGAAGAAAAGGGTGGTCCAACATATCTAGGATTTCTCGTTCTGCACAAGCTCTATGCACCTGCAAGAAAGAGAAGTGGATCCTTATTAAAGATGGAATAATGAGAGAGTATAAGTTTGCATGTTAGAATGGGAATGGAGCTTCAAATACACCACAGTCAATATTTGCTTAGTTTCCATCACATTTAAATATGAACAGGTTTAGAAAACTATGAAGTCAGAAGTTAAAACATTCTCTTCACAAGGATGCATAGGGGTGTAATATAAGATGTTTTTACACGACTACATAACTTTGTAAGTCCCATTAAAAAGATGGGGACAACAGCATAATCTCTAATCTCTAAAAAGGATGCAGCAACATATGTGATCTTTAAATTTAACTCTTTACCTTGTTTCGGTTAAGCATTATACTCTTATCCATTGCTTTCATTGCAAAGTGCTGGTCTGTTCCGCAAAGCTCCACTAAATGCACACTGCATGTTCACAAGTTATTCCCAATAAACACTCATTTTGGATGACTGTAGCATCTCATAACTTGGTCCACTCTAAAGTGGAACGGCCATGTTCGTAATAAAATGTACCTGCCAGTGTCGCCCGATCCCAGTGGTTTAATTGGCTTGAAATGTTTCAAGCCTATCGGTTCTCCACTCTCAATGATCTGCAAGTCGCAAACCTCTCAGTGATGGCAAAGGCAGTGAAACGTCAAACTAAAATTATTATCAGGGGAATATAAAAAGGGATTTTCATACAAATAGCCAGCCGGATTCAATAATTACTTGTCCTTACCGGTATATGTAGATCATACATTATTTATACGTGATTATACCTTTTGTATTGCTTTCCAAGATGGGCTGTCCTTCCTGTGAGGCTTTGGCTGAACAACTTTTGAATGATTTCTCCACAAATCCTCTGGTTTCTGCACATCAGTTCAGCAGTTTGTGATCAAGCTCATACAATTCAACATCTACAGATAGTCCTAAACAGTCATGTTCAACATTCTGGACTTACTGAATTGGCATCTGGAAGCTCTCGAACTGCTTCATCAACATTTCCAGCAGTTTCTTTTATCTGATAGGAGACAAATGAAAACCATCGTCAAGATAGGCCTCACCATCCAAAGTGAAGACCATATATGACACATAAAACATGAATTAATTCCATTTGGTATATACACGAATGCTCAAACTAAGGGACCATTCTTGAGTACTTATGTATCTGTCATATCACTACCAGATACAAGCAGTAAGGAATATAAAAAACTTATGTGAAATAAAGGCAACTCAAGATAATTAGAGTAGGATTAGACCAGCTTTGCACTCTCTGTTGCTTTGTCTTCAGGGATACTGTTTTGAAGTGGCTCTACATGCTGACTTCCATCTAGTTGCACTCCGATGAAGTACTGTACCTCTCCCTGATTATAAACAAAAGAGCCATTGAATAAGGATTTTAAGAAAGTTTTTGTAGAACAAAACTTCAGAGTCGCGGCACTTTTATCTTAACATCAAGAACAAACTTAGTAATATACATACCTTCTGATCACGCATAGGCTGAAGGTGGAACAAGTTCCAGAACTTTTTGCCTGAATTTTTATAGGATACATCAGTTGCTTGCTTCAACAATAAAATACTTTTGTATTTTTAACCAAAAGATCCAAAATTCTCAATATTTTTGGGGATAACTGATGAGTAAACACAATAAGTTTGCTACATCTTTTCAAGTAGAACCAAATCACACTCTTGAAGTTTGAAAGCATATATACCAGTCTTAGTGTAGTTAATAAGCTGAACAGTGACATCAGTTTGATTATCAATTGCCTGTCTGATTTTCTTCACAGTAGCTGGATCAGTTTCAGGACCTTGAAGAAACCTATAACAATAGCAAAACCAAATAGCAACAATATAATGAGTTAGTCATTTTGGCTCTCTTCCTTTGGTTTATGTACCTCTAGCTAGTGTGCCATGACTCCATGATCGATACTCCTTCGTCTCAATTATATGACATTGTTTAACTTGTCACAAACTTTAAGAAAAATAGAATTTTCTTGAAATTTGTGGTCTAAAACATAGGTTAGACATTTGCGTAACTAATAATCATTTCACTAAGAATAAAAGAAAAATTTTATAATTAAATTGAAAATATGACCTTTCTAAATTGAGACAGAATAAATAATTGTTTCATGCTTCAGTATCACTGCATCACCGACCAGAATCAAAGTTGAAGAGTCTTGAGATTGCGTGTTGTCTCATCATTTAAAAGGGAATGACACTATATTTTCTAGACACTTATTAACACTCCACTAGTAAAAATATGTGAACTAGTATTATGAAGTATAATTTTTTCGGAAATTTTTCTTTGAAAAAATTTATTATAACAAAGTAAGTGCATTTGGGATCTCAACTCATATTCAATCATCAACTCGACTTCAATTATTTTATTTAATAACATATGGGAAAGTTTCAAGAATATAGTGTGTGTATATATATATATATCAGTATACCTGCAGTTTCTTCCCAAGATTTCTTCACGGCTGTACTCTGTCAGCTCCAAGAAACTATCCGATGCAAAAATCTGATTTATCAAACACAAAAAACCATAACGTTACACAAAAATAACTTAATTTGATTTTAATTTTTGAATAAAAAGGTGATAAAGTATGTCTTACAATAGGATTATCAGGCAGTCTTGGATCAGTAATGACAAAGTTCTTCTCGATACGTTCAAGAGTCGTTGCTAAATCAATACCTTTTCTCATTTCCTTCTTCCTCACTTTGTCATCAACACTAACTGGTCGTCCATCGTTGTCACTCTCATCATCATCGTCATCGTCATTATCCATTGTCATCCTTGCCTCAAAATCATCATCATCAGTAGTCATTGTAGTACTAGAACGTTTTTTCTTCATAATCCTGTACATACGTAATTACACCATATAAGGTAATGTGCATTGCATGCATGTTTAATGTCACATATATATATATAATTCAAAAGTACATACGATTGCAATAGCATATTTGGAGAGTCTGAATAACATACTGTACCGAGAAAAGAGAAGTTATAAGTAATAATTACCCCATAAAAGATAGACGAGCAGATTTTTTAGGTTTCTTTTCGGGGACTTCGTTAATTTTCTCCATCTTCATGGTGGTGGTTCTAGTACCAGCATGTGAATGTCTTCTTGCTGGTGCTTTGTTCACTAAATTTAGCTTATGAGTATCCTGTTTATCTTGTTCAACTTGATCTCCTTCTGACTTTCTCATGAAAGTTGGTCTATTATTTGTTGATTCACTAAGTGCTCTTGCCCTTCTTGGATTTTTTATTTCTTCCAATAACTCATTCACTGAATTACTTGCCATCTCCTTCTGACGCACTGTCAACATAGCCGAGTCACAAGTTTTATTAACGATATGCATGAAAAAAAATTTATATATTCAAAAACTACGTAAAAAAAAAAAAAGTACCGTCATAGCGTATCAACGATTCAGGAAGGCCGTTGGGTCGGACAGTTTTTTCCTTGGAGCCTTCTGTGTGCTTGCTTACCTCAACTTGCATTCTGCCAAAAATTTATTTTTAATTTCATTACATTATTAATTCGTATGTATTTAATTAATTAGTATAATATACCAACATGGATTACTTGTTGGATATGTTTATGTATAAATTTTGAATATTTTGTAAAGCCTATAATCTCAAAGAATTTTCTAATCAGCAATTTAATAAGTAAAATGTATTTAATGAATAATTTAAACCTCAAAACCCAAAAGTTAATTTTTTTAAAAAAAAAATAAACCTCGAGTTTTATTAGTTTAATTTGATTTATAAATTAAAAAACTCAATACAAATAATTTAGAACAATTTTCACGTATAGCAAACATAAAATCATATTTGAAATAAGGAGGAAAGCATGCAAGAACAAGGAGGAGACGAGCGAGATTTGTCTGTATCCCAATACATGTGAATCACATTATATACATATAGCTGATTTGACTCGCGTGTAACTAGGATACCAGAGTGATGAGCGAGATATGAGAGTAGCGAGCAAGAAGGGAAGGAGGCAAGCGAGATTTGTTTATGTATTCTAGATGCATGTAAATTTAATTGGATACAGTGTATCTCACAACAAATTACACCTAATTTTGACCCTATATATTTTGATATATATATATATATATATATATATATATATATATTTGAGCATACCAAAATTTGCTAAAATTCGTAATATTATAAACTAGTATATATTTAAATAATTAGTTCTAAAACTATTTGAAATTTCTGCAATTATCCAACTATATAATCAAACTATACTATAGGCCCACCTACCATCATGACCAAATTGAGGGAGAATTGAATAAGGGAAAAAAGGTCTGATATACCCCTCAATTTTGTCATTTGGAGTTGATATACCCCTCGTTATAAAAGTGGCTCATATATGCCCTTACCGTTATACAAACGGCTCACATATACCCCTGCCGTTACAAAGTGGCTCACATATACCCTTCATTTAACGAAAGTTAAAAAATGAGTTTTAAATTTATATTTATTACTTGTAATTTTTTTTTAAAAATTATTTAGGGGTATATATGATTCTTCTATCAAAGTTCACGGTATATTTTAATTTTTTCATACATAAATTATTTTTTGACTTCTTTTATTATAATTATTTGAGTTTCTTATTCTTATTTTGTTTTTTTCTTTCATTCCTTAGTTTAAAGAAAAAAAATTTAAATAATATTTTTTGTGTATTGTAATTTAATTTCGTGAAGAAAAAATTTGGTCATCTACAATAAGTTCTACAAGAATATTAGTGAAACATAAACAAATTTGATTATCAAAATAATAATTATAAATTAGTCATTGAAACAAAAAAAAGTCAAAAAAAATATGTTTTACGAGAATTAAATTTACTCATATGGATTATATTTTCTTAGAAAAAAATAATAAAAATTTATATTAAAATTATTATTTTTTTCATTTTCGTTAGAGGAAAAGGGTATATGTGAGTCATTTGTTAACAAGTAGGGGTATATATGAGCCACTTTCATAACAAGGGGTATATCAGCTCTAAATGACAAAGTTGAGGAGTATATCAGACCCTTTTCCCTTGAATCAATCAAGTTCTTTTTTTGTTGTTTGATTTTTATTTTTTTTTGGAGGGGGGGGGGTTGATAGGGTGCATGAGAAAGACTCCAAAAGTTGTAAAAAGGATGAAATAGTAAACACTTCATGCAAAAAGTTGATGGGCTCCCTATTATGATACTCTCTCCATTCCATATGAATTAAATTTTTCAGGTGTTTTATATTTTTTTAAGAAAAGTAAATTAAGACATATATTAAACATAATTTTTTATTTTTATTTTTATTAATTATTTTCAAATTTATTGTAATCATCATAATAAAAATTCAAATGAAAGGAAAAATCGGAAGATATTTTAAAAATAATATTAAAAATTAAACAATTAAATTTTGAAACAATAAAAATGAAAAATTGAAAGAATATTTAAAAAATAATCTTGAAAATTAAATAATTATGTTTTGAAACAATAAAAAATGTCTCAAAAATTCAATTAACATAAAATGAAAAATATATATAAGAGAAAATGGTCCAAAACAAGGCATTCCTGTATTAAGGCCCACTATCTTCCCATCTTAATCATGTATTCAATCTTTCCATAGATAAGATGAGGACAACATCCAGCTGGTTACAAAAGAAAAACAAGTATCATTGAAAAGATAAGGGAACAAACCCCTATTCAATCCACGATATTTCGTTTTGATTTATTTGTTTTATTTTTATTTTGATATACTTAAAAAAAATACATGATTTAATGATATTTTTACATATTTTACCTTTTGAAGTTTAATATCGTAAATTTTAAAAATCTTTTTTATTTTATTAAACTTTATTTTAAATAAAAAATATTTAGATAAATAAATTAAAAAGAAAGAAGTAATACCTTTCAACATTTAAACTTTGGACCATTAAAATTTATTAAGAAAAAAAATCTTGGACCATTATTCATGTATGTCATTATCCAAATTATTATGTGTTTTTCATCTTAGTACTGTCTAAATTGGTAGAAACGGGGTATTTATACCTTTAAATTAACAGAATAATAGGTAGTTAAATAATTGGTTATTTCTCGTATTCAATTCGAATTCTATTTATGTAAAAAGTATTTGACATAATTAGTCCACTTGACGAACAATTAGGGTATACTTCATAGGAAATATGTAACAGATCGTCACAATAATTTAAACGCATAATTAAATTTTTTTTCAAAATTTACTTACCCAATGAATTTGAGAACTTTACCAGCATCATCTTTGATAGGTGCAATAGTGAGAAGATTCCAAAAAGGGGTCCCATCCTTCTTATAATTTAGTAGTCTTCCACAGTAAGTTGAACCCGATTGCAATGCTTCTCGGATCTTAGCCACATCCTCAGGATCCGTACCCGAACCCTGCATGAACCGACTAAACTCGATCCAAAAATAAAACGAATATCAAAGAAAAGTAAGATAAATAAATAAATCACGAAAATAGTTTATGGTTATTACCAGTTCCTTCCTATAACCTCCTTTGATGTATAACCCGTCATCTTGAAAAATCCAGCACTTGCATACAGAATCGGGTAATCGGGTTTGGTTGCATCCGACACCACAAATGTTTGTTGAAATGTTGATAAGGCATCTCTTAAATCCTCTGAAACTCTTGGAATTCCCCTCTCTTTGCCTGTATTTTTGCGTTAAAATAATTTATCAATCGTAGTTACTTTAAATCAATAAATGTATAACGATATTAGATTGTTGATACATATTTTAATTCACAACTTATCGAATCGTGTGATTTAATGTAAATATTGAGTGCGAAAAAGTTTTGGGAAAATTTGAATTTGAATTGTATGTTAAAATTCGTATATAAATGCTTACCAGCTCCATCATCAGAAAATTCGCCGGAACTCCGACCAGAGTTGCCGGAATCTCTTCGAGAAGTTTCGGTTTTACCACTCGTATCATCTCCAGAAGTTCTAACTTTAACTCCTTGCAATTTCCCAGTCTCATCATCAGTTTTCAACACAAGTCCCCACTCGGCTGCTCTCTGAGCAGCAGCACCAACTTCATCCACTGCCGCCTTCGAATTAGCCTTCTCACCACCGGTAATTGATTTTTGAGTAATCGGAGAAGCCAATTTCGTTGAAGCCGGAGCAATTGCCATCCATGAAGTAGCGATTTGTTCATTTTCGTTACTCGATTTGGAAATTGTGATTTGCTCTGGTTTTTCCTCTGTTTCAGGGATAGTACTACTGGTAATGGGATCACCGGCGGTCCAATTTTTCCATGAAGGTTGTGATCGGAAAACAGGTTTTGTTGATCGGGAAGAGTAAGTTGAAGGATTGAAAACTTCTAGAGAACCTCTTGGATCTCTTGGCAATGGCGGTATAAGAGGAGATTGCTTGTTTTCTTCTTCCATTATTTCTGCGTACACAAACAGTTCTCATGTCTGTATCAAAGCATATATATATGTCTCTGCTCACTCTCTGTTTTATCTCCAGTTACGCAAATCATTTCATTTTTACTTTTACACGACGATATTTGATTGGACGAAACATTCAGTATGAAATATAAATATACATATTGCGGAAGTTTATACTAAATGTATGCAAGAGGATTACAAAGTGGAAAATCGAAATCTTCTAAAACAAAATGAAAATTCAAATAGTTATCGTATCGGTAGATTAAACTCTCTTAATTCTTTGTTTGGATGGTTGTTACTCGATGTATTGTTAATTTAAATACGATATTTGTTTTAATTGTTACTTAATATAATTATAAATCATCATTGACCCTACTTTTTTTAGAGCATATTGTGTATCCTACTTTTCTCGTAAATATATCATTCAAATTATGAATGTTTGACATTACATAACGACAAAAAACGATACAATATATATAAATATTATGTGCATTAGAAAATACCGTATAATATATTATGAAATAATATGTAACAATTATCCAAACAAAATGTTATATAAATTGAATCTTAAATTTAATTTCGAAATATCTCAAACCTTCTCTTGCATAAGAAAGCGATCCCTCAGCACATTTAGTTTAAACCATGTCATCATGACATAGTTTTAGCTTTAAGAATATGTTATAAGCGTAATAGTAAATTTTATATATAAAAATGATTTTTGTGTTATAGGGTAAAGTTGAAGAAAGGATGTAAGTATATTTTTAATCATATAAAAGTTAAATAACTTAAAATTTTGTAGTACAAAAGTGTCATGATAGTTATGTTTTCTAAATGCATGTACACTCTTTTATATAACATCATAGTATTTGGGTGTATATAGAAAAATATAATTTTGGCATACAAGCTAAACATATTAAAAACAAAATTTAATTTATAATCTTAAAATATATTATATCAATAGTATTGATTTTTTAAAATAGAAGATAAATAGAAACAATTTATAAATGGACAGATTACGAGTCATTGTGGCTTAGCTAGATATTAATATTAGTTGAATGGCCTGTGACAGAAAATGACTGAAAATAGCAAGACTTAGTAGCTTGAAAATGATATTTTGTTACTGTTAGTTTGTATGACAATAACAACACTTGAGAAAAGACTATACAAGGATAAGCTTTACGTGATATAAGACGATTCATCGATAATGAGGGGAAAGTACTCTTTTCTTTTTAATCATAAATTTTCATATCGAGCGCTGAATATAAAATGATCACTTTAATTAGAAAGCACTTTACACTTTCTATGAAATTTAAATTTAATCAGATCTCAATACAAGTACCACAGACTAGGTTAATTGAGACAAGAGTTAAGGGTAAAGTAGGAATGAAAATGCTAACTTTTTTTGAAAATATGTGTCCATCAAAAGAACCTTTTGTGGAAAAACACTTGAAAACCTCAAATTTAGAAGGGTAATTTTGTCAAAGAAGGGCATATTAGGTTATATACTAAAAGTTGCTTGAAAATATTATACGTAGTTCACTATTTAAGCATTATAGCCTACATTTATTGTCTTGACAATGACGTTAGGACGAATATTATCACGATTCGGTTGGTACGAGGGATAAATAATAATTAATTTTAGAATTAATTTATTGATGAGTTTATTTTATGTTTTGTTGGAATAAAATTGTGAGATATTTATTTCTTAATAAGTTATTCTAAAATTATAATGTTATTTTTATCTCAAATTGAAGACGAAATAACAACACCTAAATAACAAAATTCGAAATAATTAACAGCAGAATAACTTATTCTCTAGTCAAAGATGTCCTAATTAGTGAAGTATTAATTGCTTGATAAAAACTCTTATTTATCGTGTAGAAGATAAACGTAATATCTTTTATTGATATAACTTACTTATTAGGTTATTATAAAAGAGTCGATAAAGATAAAAATTAAAAAAGTCATTTTCTTGACGGTATATCTCTTTTAGTATTATATATAATTAAAATTTTGAGTTGACTCGTATCCAGGGTCATTCTAAACCTGTAAAGATATGGTACATGAATTTAACTCAATTTATCATTCCTCTACCATCATGAGACTTCTTAATATTATCCCGAATCCCCTGGCTTTAACTGATGCGTAAACGCTTATATAAATGGAAGTCCAACACTGTTGAACAACAATTGGGACGAGTGTGTCTCTGATATCATGCAAAGATACGACACCCGAGTCTAACTCAATCTCAAAAATTAGCTCATGAGGGAAGATTTATTCAAGTTCATACAAAGAGACCAATTTCTCATCCATCTACTAGTGTGCGACTTCTTAACAAAACTCAAGAACAGATTTACGTGAGGGACATAACAATACAACTCGAGTATGTTAAGCTTTGATGGGAGGGGGGAGTAAAACAAAGTGCGCAATGCAATTTTTCAGAATACAACAATGTATTCACTGTAATTTCATAAATAAGCTTTGAAAAGAGTGGTGTGTATGAATCTTATTAGCCAATCAAACTTTCATTCAATAAGGTAGGCTCATAATTAATATACAATATATATACCTGAAGAGAAGTAGGATAGTGATGCTTTTGCCTTTGAATGGAGGAGTAGTTAAAGTAATAATTAAGCAGATATCCTGCAAACTTTACACAAAGTTGATCTATTTATATACTCCACAAATAAAGAAGTCTCTTAAGGATTTAAATATTGAGATTGGACAAAAAGTTATGTATGTATACAACTTTCTTACTGGCACAAAAGGTTAAGAAGAGGGTAATTAAATAGAAAAGTAAGAAATGATTGTCATTGAAGAATTATCTTATCCCATGCCTATACAACTAGATTTTCACATGGCATAAACACTTATCCCTATGCCTTTCATTTCAATGATCAACATAATACAAAAACATTTGGAATCAAAAATGAAAAAAAATAAATAAATATATATATATATATATATAAAAGAAAGAATGTTGGAGATTAATTTACTAAAATTGTTGTTTCTTGATTTGATATATTGTATCACTCTCTCACTTGCATTAATGAGTTGTGGGCTTAGATATTTTTTGAAGATTGGATTCGAAATGTACTTAGTAGTGACAAAAGATTTCTAGTGTATGTGTTTAGAAAAATAATAAGGAAATACAATTGAACAGAAGATGATTTTGATGCGCGTAAAATCATTTTTCTTAAAGAGATATTATATCTATATATATTAGGGGTAATACAAGCAATTTCCTTCATAATACAACGACAAAGCCCTCGTATATATTTGTAGATTTTTCTCTTAGGCTACTTCTAAAAAATTCATATTTGTATAATTTAAGAGATAACTATGTTCTTTTATGAATAAATGACTAAATTTCATTTATAGTGATATTCTTTCGTGAACAAATGTATCTATCCAATTTAAGACAATTTATATATTACAAAATATCCAACAATATGTTTGGTGTGAAGGAAAAAAAAATCTAGTTTTTTCATGTCAAGTTAGTTAAAATATTTTCTTAAAATGATTTTTCTAGTGGGATAGTAAATAAAAAACAATTTCATTAGTGGTATTTCAAACTCATTGTCTTCTTTCCGCCCTCGACCCATTCATCGCCAACAATTCCCACTCCGCCCTTATGGTAAATTATTATTTTATTTGAATTTGCTTCACTTAAACTCGATCGTTTCCATCCTATTAAATGTGAATTCATTTATCGTCAATTTAATTAAAATCTGAAATATTTCAACGAAGAATCTTGAATATTAATATAAGAATATCATATAGTAGGGGGGGGGGGGCATGTGTAGCCTTTCTTGTTGTCTATAGTTTTTGGACTTGGGAGGCCCCTCTAGTAAAGCTTATAGGGCTACTCACCATATCTTACTCTCATGTTTTTTTGTCTCACAATTTCGAGAAATAAAAGACTAGACGTTTTATTGTTGTCATATGCTTTTGTTTTAATACGTTATCTGGTTGAAGAACAAGTTATTTGATTTCAAAGTTATAATACAATTAATAAGATGTATTTTTTTAATTATTGAAAGTTATTTAGTTTGTTGACCTAAAAATGGAATATTTTGGATTTGATATAAAGAAATGTTTTTATATAAACAAGATAAATTGGAACAAACTTCTATATTCAATTTTAACCTTGTAATTGTTATAAAATGTTGAGATAAAAGCTATAGCGAAGGACAAATATGTCATTTTATTATTATTATTATTGTTATTATTATTATTATTATAATATCAAAATTGTTATAAAATTTGCTATCATAAGAATTATTAATTCTAAAATAAAAAATTGTATCTATGGAATAAAATAAACCACTTGAATTTATCTCGAGGTTATAATCAACCAACCAAACAACCCTTATGCTATAATTTGTGCATTTTATAATATATCACAATTTTTAATAGCAAAGTTAGATCCGATCGAATTATAATCAAATAGATAAGTTTTTCTACAGCAGAACATTATCCATAATTCCAAAGTGGACCCATAGGAGTATATCTACCTACATCCGCCTGTCAAGATAAAAATGAATTACTAATTATAAAAATAAAGCAGCCCAACTCTTAATTAGAAGCGGAGCTAGGTGAAATTTGTGATTTGGACGAATTCATTAGTTTATGAAAAATTATATTTATATATGTAAAACTTGTCAACTTTGTAAAAAAATTGATTGACACTTAGAAGTGGTAAGAAAAGGTGGTAAAAATGATTTTCATACAAGTGTTGTAGGTTCGAAGCCGAATATCAATAAAAATTTCTCTTTACCTTTTTAAAAAGGGAAAAGGAAAGAGTACCTCTTAGACTATGACCGAAATGTCAGAGATATACCTTAACTGAACTAAGGTTCTATTACAATCCCCCCCCCCACCCCCTCTCCTCCCAAACTCATTTTTTTGTAATTTTGTGTAAATTTTTGACTTACGTGACATCTAAATATCTCTCGCGCACGAGTGTGCCTCCTAAGACAAAAGGTGTACAAAATTTTAAAAAAAATAAGTAATGGGGTAATAGAACCTTAGTTTAGTTAAGGCGTGTTAATGGAATTTCGGTCATAATCTAGGAGTATTTGTACCTTATCCCCTTTTTAAAAAGCATGTTTTGCAATATTTTTCTGTTCTGTCCTAAAATTTAGAACTCTCAAACTCTCAACTTTGGCTCCGCGTATGCTCTTAACTCAGGTAAGTTTTTAACTCTTAAATCATTGAGTCGATCTTTACTTGTGTTTAGGTAATCCTAAATTGTATAACCATACGTAACAAAATAAAAAATTATCTTATATATACAATGAATTTTTTTAACGATGAAATTTGAATGAAACCTCCCAAACCCTAGATCCACCCTATAGCCTACTTATCTTCATCTTAACTACTCTCTTGTGTTTCTTTCACTAGTATATTTCTGACTGAATTGATTCCTTTGTTTATATACCTAACAATGAAATGGTGGGGACAAATGACAATATTAGCCAGAGAAATTAAAGGAGTGTTGGACCTTAGGGGCATGTGGTGATTAGATAAGTCATGTTTCAATGTTGGCTCTAGAAAGAATGAATTTATTTTTTCTTATAGTTTTTGTTTGTGGTGTTTATTAGGTTTTTGAGTAGTCAATTTACACTTATATATCCACCAAAAGTCCAAATCCTATCTAAGATATTGTATGTATGCAGAAAAATAACTTGGGGGAATTAAAGAAGATATTTCCATTTATCACTAGATAAGATCAATTTTGTCTAAATTCAACTCTATTGTCCTTCCACTAATTTTGAAATAATGTAAGTTCATGGTTAATTGTTTTAAGTTGTTATTTACTAACCTAGTACACACTCTCCGACTCTCTAAATCCATTCTGAATAGGTGGAATTCGTACGATAAGAACATACTTATATAGTTTGTACAAACAGATTTTTTGCGTGCTAAAATTTAAAATCAAAAAGGAAACATCCCAAATCGTACGCTAAGATGACCTAAATAGTCACTCAGTGAAAAAAAAAGTGATCGAGCGATGACAACCAGAAGATGAGATTCTAATTATTTTTTACAAAATTGGGTTAATTTAAATATTTAATTCCAAGGGCATGGCCCACAAAGTTGTAGGACCCAATTCATGTGATCAACTCTGCAGGTATATTATGGGTCATGGGCTAGTAACTCACATAAGCCCCAAAGAACGTTTCGGTGCTCTGTGGACCCTTTGCTTCGATCCGTTTAGAAAGTGACGTGATAATTGAATTTGAGCGTAATTTAATATAATCATACAGATTATATATCTATGTTGTCGGTCCCTAATCTCGTTAACAAATTTTTCCTTGTGATATTTAGGCTTGTTATTTTAAGAGAACGATATAATAAAAAGCTCAAGATAAATTTTATTGAATTAAGGATTAGTTGATTTAATTTAATATTATTTGTGCATCGCGTAGATTTATTCATTCCTCTAACAAACTTGAAAAAATTAATCCGATTATGTCTCTTACTCACCAATTTTCTTGTCGATAATGAATTATTGTAAACAAACTCAACCATTTTAATTAATTAATCTCTTCATAATAATTAACAATAATACTAATAATAATTATAATGAGTGCTTCTCAACGTTCTCAATTAAGCCACCGGAACATCATAACTTGGTTATTCGTCTTAATATTAATCATTTATCTTATTTACTCCACAAATTACATTCTTAACAATGATGATTCAGATTGTTCTTCCAATATCAATCATCTTTCGACGAATAATAACACTACTCTTCTTCAAGATGAAGATAAAAAAAACGAACAGAATGATGAAAATGTACTACGAAAAAAAGAAGAGGAAACTAATCTCAAACATGTTGTGTTTGGGATAGCTGCATCGTCGATTTTGTGGGATAAAAGGAAAGAGTATATTAAATTATGGTGGAAACCAGGAGAGACAAGAGGTGTTGTTTGGTTGGATGAAAATGTCAAAATTAATAACAATGAACCCCTACCTAATATTAGGATTTCAGGTGATTTGTTTCGATCTTTAGGTTCTTATCATTGAAATTTTATTATTTAATATAGTAGATTTATCGATCCTTTTTTTTTTCTTCAGATGACACTAGAAAATTTCATTATACGAATAGACAAGGGAGTAGATCGGCTCTAAGGATATCTAGGGTTGTTTCTGAGACATTAAGGTTGGGTTTGAAAGACGTGAGATGGTTCGTGATGGGGGATGATGATACAGTATTTTTTGCGGAAAATGTAGTTAGGGTTTTATCAAAATATGATCATAACCAATATTATTACATTGGTAGCTCATCAGAAAGTCATGTACAAAATATATTTTTTTCCTATTCAATGGCTTATGGTGGTGGTGGATTTGCAATTAGTTATCCATTGGCAAAAGAGTTAGAAAAAATGCAAGATCGTTGTATACAAAGATATCCTGGATTATATGGAAGTGATGATAGAATTCAAGCTTGTATGGCTGAACTTGGTGTACCACTTACAAAAGAACGCGGATTTCATCAGGTAAAATTTTATTTAATATCGTAAGATGTATGTATGATCTGCTAACATTTTGAAAAGTCCGAGCTACATAAGTAGTATTAAAGCATTTGGTTGAAATTGATGATTTTTTTGTTTTTTTGTTTGTGGTAGTATAGTATGATGTATATGGGAACTTACTAGGCCTATTGGGAGCACATCCAGTAACACCACTAGTCTCACTTCATCATCTTGATGTAGTAGACCCAATATTCCCAGGAATTTCGAGGGTTGAAGGTCTCCAACGCCTATTTGAATCATCGAAACTCGACTCTGCTAACCTAATGCAACAATCAATTTGCTATGACAAAGAGAGATATTGGTCAATTTCAGTGTCATGGGGCTATGTTGTTCAGATAATTAGAGGAAATGTTTCACCAAGAGAACTTGAAATGCCTACAAGAACATTTCTCAATTGGTACAAAAGAGCAGATTACACTGCTTACGCATTCAACACTAGGCCTGTTACAAGACATCCTTGCCAGAAACCTTTTGTATATTACATGAACACCGCGAAATTTGATCATTCAAGAAATCAGATTATTGGGATTTATTATAGACATAGAGAGCCTTCACCTTCTTGCAGATGGAAAATTGAGTCACCTGAGAATATCAACAACATTGTTTTGTTGAAAAGACCAGATAACAATAGATGGCAAAAGGTACAATTTTTAACACTTCTATACATACATTTGTCGTATGGTGTCTAGATCAACTTGCTCACATATCGATTTTTTTTTGGTGCAGTCTCCAAGGAGGGATTGTTGTGGTGTTTTACCATCAAACAATAACTCAAAGTCAAATTTGTACATGTGGGTAGGCAGTTGCAGAGATGGTGAAATCAGTGAATTGTAGCTGTTAGGGAGAGAGGCTTTACTTCATTTTTTTTTTCTAGTTTATCGGTAGTTCGATTTCTAGGCCATAGAAACTATCCAAATATTGGAAGTATAAAATGAAATTGCAACACCTAAATCATTCAATATTTTCCCTGTGTAAACATCACACTAATTTACTCCATTGTAGCTTTTTGTACAAGTCAAATCTGTTACCAGACATATTATAGCTTATATAGGCTATTTTGCCTTGAAATCAATCCCATTCTATCTGTCTTATTCTTTTGTGCAAGTAACTACAAGATAGGCATTCTCTTGAACCAGTTTCTCTCTCACAATCAAAGCTAACAGCTGAGGCAATATCTGTTTTGGAGACTGATAATATGATAATACGAGTTTCAGCTAGCAACTGTTGCATCTCAATTGAATACATAGAAGGAATACTTCCTCAACAACAACAGAACTTGAATGAATTCACAGTGTAAGTTAAATAGCATGAATTTCTTACAAAAGTGTAACATATGGTACCGAAAGGTTTAAAGGAAGTCCAAAAAGAGCATCTTTAGAATGAACAGTGTTCTAAATGCACTGGAAGTGTTACAACTCTCAACAGTGAATCAGTCTTGGATCAAATTACAATGAACAGTGAAAAATTAATAATGTTCAGTATAGTAACGGATACACGCTGTGTAATGTCTTCAAGTAGAAAACTAAAAATGCAGGAAGCTCATCACCACATGTAAGCTAAAACGACTGGAGACATCTTCTCTGCAGAATCATCTGGTTAACATTCATATTAAGGATAAGAATATGGAAGTTGAGAGATTAATGATGTCAAGGTTTACAACTAACAAGTCCATAGGGCTCAAGAAAACATTCACATCTACGATGGACAGGTAGTTTGTCAACAAAGTGAACTATTAGAATATCCAGATCAGATATAAATATATGAATCATGGATTAGATAAAACCAATTCACTTTCCAGAAGTAGTAAGAAAAACACTACATAAAGTATAAACGTAAGTCATGAACTGCAACCTGAGTACAACTCCTATTAGCTCGAAAACATAACGTATAGTTTATGGGTTCGAATATGCTTACTGATAGCCAAACTTCTGTGCTCTAGTCACAAAATGGAGTGAGATCAATTTTGAACTGCTGCTTCCCCTTGCTAACTCTCTGTAAGAAATGTGATATCAGGGAAGAAAAGAATAACTGCAAAGTGCTTAGGAGAAAGGAACACAGAGACATACAAAGAATGCTAAACCATTAGCTAAATGACAGCATATACCATTATGTAGTTTGATTTTTTTGTTCCTTGCATTTACCAGCATCCATTTATTGTTTTAATGCAGTGATTTGTTTTCTGTAAAATCCAGAGGTTTAGAAAGGGAAATTTTTACTCATGTTTTCATAAAGAGGAGCCTTGGACAACAGTAAACTTGTCTCTGTGCAACCTATAGGTCACGGGTTTGATCCCTGCAATCAACCACTGATGCTTGCATCAAGGTAGGTTTGTGTACATTACACCCCCTTGGTGTGCTGTCCATCTTCAACCCCATATGAATGTGGGATGCTTTGTATACCGAGCTGTCATTTTTTTCCTTTATAGTGTGCTAATACTGAAAATTTATATATCACGTTGCCAACTATATTTATTTTCTGGTGCTGCTTTCTAAAAGACAAAACACGTTGGGAGATGAGGGGCATATATCTGCATTTAAGTGCCATTTAAGCGAGACTGTCCAACTTAAACTTCACCTAGTTATTTGGTTTAAATGCACATCAAATGAGCATTCAACACCACTGCAATGTAGCAAGATGTCCCAAATTTATAGAGTCTTGGAAAAACCCTTGTGGGACAGGAACCACATCTCCTTACAACTCTCTCCAACTCTGGTATAGACCATGATATCCACACTGGCATCATTATAGGGTCAACAAGCAACAAAAGATGCTAAAATTGGCTCCTACAGACTAACTTAAATCAGATTAGAAAATTAAAACAAAAAACATAAAGAAATAAGGAAAAAATTAGCAAACATAGTCGCTCTATATCCTCTACAAGTGTTTGTACTTAGAAGTTTAGCGTCATTCATTTAAGCAACAAAGAGTGTCAAATATGCAATTCATGCTAAACAGAAATTAACTTACACCAAGCGCAACAAGCTCTTCTAGTAGTTCCTCCAGATGACGCAGAGGCTAAGTCAATACATAGATGAAAACATAAATCAGATCAATAGCTAAAACCAGAATGCCACAGCTTCATTTAAGGGAAAAAAAGGATGCCTCAAAAGTCCACAACAGATAATATAGTTTGTGTTTAACTTACCCACTGTGTTGGACCATCAACTGGAGCACTCAGGGGATCATTGTGCACCTAATGAAAAATATCTCTGATTCAGTCAAGCAGAATTATTTTTGAGGATGAGTTGAGCAGAAAATTAATGCATGTCTCAAAACGGATATCCTAAAAGTTCAGGAATCTCAAAAACGGCTTAAACGTTTCTCTTTTGAATGAATGCACCAGCAAAAGTAATATCACCGCATTTTGATTTCAACTCTCCAGTACCTTTTCACTCTCCTCTTAAATGAGTAAACATCTTTGTCTTCTTAAACAAGAAGTGCATACAGAAAGCAGATTGCAACTTTACAAATACTAGATGCTTTTTTTTACCTCCATAAATAATCCATCTACTCCTACAGCAACAGCTGTCCTGGCAATACAAGGAATTAATTCACGAAGACCGCCACTAGCAACACCACCACCTTCCAGCTGTACAAGAATGCAAAACATCAATTTATTGACATAGAATAAACTTTAACACTAGATCCTAAGAAATGGTCTAATTATGTGATTGAACTCGTGATCCTAGAATATTGAATTGGCTACTGTAAAATAATTCAAATAAACTATTAACAGTTGATTCTGACGCTTGAAAGATTCAAACAGCACAAAGTCAGGACAATGTCATAAAAGAAAGAGAAGATAAGGCCAATTAAGGGTTGTTTTTGTACATAGCCGTGTCTAACATGATATTGAAGAAGAAATTTTATACTAATTAAACCTAAACCTTCAAAGTTAAAACTAATTAAATGCCCTGAGTCATAGTCATGGACTCAGAGTGTTGGCAATAAACTGCATGTATCCAGTACTGATATGCTAAGGTAAATTAGAAGAATATCCCCTTTCCTTTCCCTTTTATCAGTTGCATACGAATCAAAGACTCATCTAAGGATTTTCAGTACTCTCAAAGGAAAGGGTAAAAGAACAATGCACCTTTTTGCCTGCTGGCTGTTGTAATGAATGAGTTATATCAGCAACCTGAGCACAAAGAATGTAAATGAGAAAAAGTACATCCAAAAACAAATATATATATCTGGGAATAGAGTATTAAAATACAGTCATAAATAAGACTCTTACAACAGGGCAATTGGCCTCCCTCATCCACTCAAAGTTCCGGGGATCTACAATCAAGTCATCTGCAGAGTCAGATAATATATGTTAGATTTAAATACCTGAGAAGCCTGCCTCCTCCTTACCGAGTTTGGGAACAACTATGCTTCGGGAAGCGACAGGGAGAGGAATATCCACCCCATCTACCTATACGTCTTGCTTGTACTGTTTAATCAGGAGTTACTCTACGAAACTGTTTGAAGTAAAATGAATAATGGATTTGCTTCTGTCCACCCTGGTCCCCACCCCAGAATCATTTTGCAACTGACCTTTTATGCACCTTTCATGAACACTGAGAACATGTCTCCTACTTATTCTTTGTTTAGCCTTGACCATTAGAAGATCAGTGCAGAAAATTACTCATAATGTACTTGTAAATCTTGAAGACCTTCCTTTCCGGCATATAAAAAACTGAAAATAACTTCTCAGAGACTTGCTTCCATCCAACTAGACAAAGTTAATAAGAAGAAACAAACTGAAGAAAACTTACTATAGCCAAACATTGTTCCTCTCTCACACACCATGACATTTTGATTTCCAGCTAATCTCACTTTTTCAGCAGAATTTACCATCACCTGAGAACATTGTAGCATAAGTAGAAAATGGACAGAATATAAACCCATGAGTGCATCCAAGATAATGGATAAAAGTTTAGTGGTTTTGACAAGGGAAAGTGAAAGGAGAACTAAAACGAAACTGAAAAGAAAAACATTACTTACTGATTGATCCAATAAAAAAAGAAAAAGGAATGTCACTTACTGAAGAGGCACAAAACTGGCCCTTCTTAATGTTAATAACTTTTCCAGTCTTGGCAGCTGCAACAAGTAGGTCGGTCTGTCATTAAAAGCCAAAAAGTAGATCAATATGGCTGCTTCCTGAGAAATGTATTTAAAATTTTGGCAGAAAAAGTCACAACATCTTTCTGAAAATGAAGATTATAACCTGCCTACATAAGAAAGCAGGAATTTGAATTATATCTGCAACCCGGCCAACTGCTTCACACTGAAAAAACATTGATTAGATGCAGTTCATATTGGAAGGGGAACTACTTCTGGACCACCACTTTTCAATGATGAGCAGTTATACAAAATGAATAAATGAACTGGAAATATCACATTACGCAGATACTTGACTACTTTTTTTGCATAATATGTTTCTGACAAATAAAGTGTCAGTTCAACCAACAACACACTAAGTTTTTGTAATCTTCTCCGTCATTATGTTAGAAAGGGGAGAATAATTAGAGCTAAATGCCTCCAACCATAGAGCACAACATCCATGACGTTCTCAGAAGAGTCAGAAATGAGGAATATGATGCAAAAAAAAGTACTTTGTGGAATGGAAAAACATTAAGTTGGTCAATAAACTTCAGAGTAATAAAAATGAATGAGAATAAAAAACCATGCACAATTTTTTTACAGAAGTTATATAATTTCCTAAGTGAATATTTGCAGTTAGATCATCAAAATTCTGGATCAAACAGAATATCAGCACAAAAGTTTTAGTTATAAACGGCATAGTGCCACTAAAATATGCAAACAAATTTTACCTGAATAGATTCATGAACATCAGTTACAATGGGTATGTCATATATTGTTTTCACCTTTTCAAGGATCTGCAACAAAGGGGGAAAAGTGATAGGTTATTTGCTGGAAGGGTTTACGTAACAGCGGAATTCATACATGAGATGGAATATAACATATTAAACCAGGCTGCAAAATTATATCACAAGAGAAGAAGGATTAGAGACCTTCATTTACAATATACATATTTTTCAAACTGATATAGGAGTTTAAAAAACCAACATGAAACCAAAGTACTGTGATATTCTTCCAGAAATTAAAGTGCCTGATGTTTCCAGCAAAGTAGTGGCACTGTTATACCTTCAAGCCTTCAGCCAAGCCAGGACCACGGAATGATTTTGACGAGGTTCGATTAGCCTTGTCAAAGCTCGACTTGAACACAAACTTCAACCCAAGTCTATATTAAAAAAAAAAATAACTCAATCATTAAGTGCTCGTTTGGCCATGGATGTTTTCCAGCAGAACTGTTTTGCCACAGAATTGTTATAATTTTCTGGAATTGAATAACTCCAAAAATCATATTTTTAACTCCAAATCACTCACCATTATTCAAAAAAAACTCTAATTTGTATACATATCCAAAAACAACTCCAATTTCCAAATACCATTTCCAACTTGAAAACAAATTACTACTTCTTTTTTTTTTCAAATTTCACTCCTGGATATTTTTATTTTAAATTTGTCCAAATATCCTCTAAATTCACAATGAAAAACAACAATAATGAACCTCAAACTGGACCATACGATCAAATACCATTCCTTAGAGCTAAACTGGTGAAATACATAAAATTGCAAAATCCACTAGTTAAAACAAATGAATGCATTCCAAAATCACATATGGAACTGTAAGAGAGATGAGAAAGTTACTTTGAAGTGATATTCTTCAAGTGTTTGGCCATGTAAAGAATGTGATCCTCAGATTCAATCACATTTGGACCTGCTAGTAAGAAAAATGGCTCTGCTGCCTGATTTTTTTTTTCGAATTCAAACAGTAATCAAGCAGTTAGTGTTTAAGCAAGATGTGAAAATGAACAACTTTTGAGTAAATAACATCGAAATTTTGAAACCTTGAGCTGGTTGAAGAGCAGTGATGATGATTCCATTTGTTCGCCGGAGTAATTTTCCGAGAGTGAAAGCAAAACAGTTATTCAGATCCAGCTAGCTTTGGATGGAATTTGGGCTTGTGAATTCATAAAGTCCTAACTTCAAAATGCCAAAACGGGACGGGCCCATAATAATTTATTCCTTTATACTAGGAAAAGTTATCAAATTATACAAATATTTCTATCATATTTATTAATTTTTTATATAATTTGAAATAATTATATATAATTTTACTAATTAATAATTTTTATCATCAGATACATTTATATATATATATTTTTTATATTGGATATACTGAAATAGAGCGAGAGAAATGAGAGAGATATTCTATGTATCTCAGACACGTGTAAATCAAATACATTCTCAAATATGGATACATAGGGAGAAAGAGGAAAATTACGAGCGAGATATATCGAGTACATATGAATCTACTTAGATACAGTATTTCTATAATTAATTACACCTAACTTTTCTCTTATATATCTAGAAAACATATATTCAAAGCAAAGTATTGTAAGAAACATAAAATTACAAATTAATATAAATCTAATTAACCAACTCTTGAAATAATGAAATTTGTGTAGTTTGTCCAAAAATCATACAATAATTTATGTTGCCAAAGCCAACACATTTATTTTGTGCTCCCTCCACCAAATTTATATGAAGTGTTTAAATTTTGATAGTCAAACATTCTGTTTTTTAATTATAAATTTTTTATATTTTAATTATTAATTATTGTAATTTAAATTTTTTTTATCTAGTTCTAAAATTTGTAGTGATTTTAGTTTGAAAAACTAATTATTTTCTTATATTCAATGTATATTATAATTGTCTTTGATTTTTGTCCATTTTGCTCATTTATTAAAAATTCGTTAATCAAAATATGTTTAATTACAATCTAATTTATATGGCATAAATTTTGAGATGCTTCGTTTAGCAATAAAAATTTCGAATAAGTTATATCCACAAATTGAACTCATGTCTCTATCGACATACGTTTGATAAGAACTTAATTACGTCTTATAAGTCAAGTTGTAAATTACTTAAAAGCATAGCGTTTTGAAACTAAACTTATACCTTAATCACATTATTAGAACATTAACTCTGTAATTAAGCAAAACATACAGAATTAAAACTAAAAAAAAGTTCCAATCTTGCTAAAGTTTCTCATTTCTTCATGAATTCACCGTAACAGAGCTGATTCAAGAGAAAAAAAACAGAGCAGTACATTGATCTTCATCACTGCAGCAAAAAGATACTAACACTCAAAAAACCCATCAATTTCTCAATGGAAAATGGAATATTTGAATTAGACCCAGAACCCCTTCCTCTTGCAGGAAAAAATGGTGGAAATTTCGGCTTTAATGGCGGACTGGGGGTTGAATGAGCATCAGGTATTGGTGGACTTTCAACAGGAGGAGATAACAGGGGTTCAGCATTATTAACAGAGTATTCAAGAATTTTATCGACCCCATGAAATGTGAAAGCAAGACTAACGTATAGATCTGGGTATGTGATTTGAGACCCATCAATGGTGAAATTGGATAATGAATTGTTGGTGACGATGATGAATTTTGAAGGCAAAAGAGTTGGGATTCGGGTGTTGGGTTTGAGCTGTTGAAGATCAGAGAAAGAAAGGCGTTGTGGGATTATGTGATAAGCGATTAATAATGGGTCTAAGTTTTGCATACCAACTGTTTGATGATTTGCCATGGCGGTTTTTCCAGGGATGAAGAAGGTGGCAGTGAGTGGGAGAGATGATAAATCTGCTGAAGATAACAAATTAGCCCACCCCACGAAATCCCCTGCTCCGATTAATGCCTGTAAGATGTTGTTCAGTTGCTGTTCTTGGATTTGGCGCTGTGTCAGCGACGGTGGCGGAGGTGATGACGTTGCTGTGGTTGAGAACGACGGCGTTGGTGGTGGAAATGTCGGCGGCATTGTTGGTGAAACTGATGCGAAAGAGATGAGATGAACTGGAACACTGTGATTCAGATATTCCGGCTCAACAATTCCGCCATTGTTGACCTTCAAATTCGATATTGACGATAGATCATGAACTGATGCCAAAGAGACAATATGAAATCGACTTTGATTCAGAGATTCAAGCATTTCATTTCCTCCATTGTTGACCTTCAAGTTGAAATTTCTCAGTGGAGTTCTGTACTCTGTTTCCTGATAGAGATCCAAATCGTACTCTTGATCATCAACAGCGATCAAGTTTTGCACTCTGTTTGCATTTCTCACTGTAAAAACATTCAAACCAAAGATTATGAACATCGAAAAAACCCCATTTATGAAACTCCACAAAATCAAAAAAAGAAGAACCAAAAACAGAGCAATTCAGACCCCATGCTTACCAAGAAAACTGGTGTAAATCAAAAGGTAGAGTAAGAAGAGAATCGTAGCAATGGTAACAACAACGGACGTCCGTAGAGCCATTTTCATGAAGAAAATTAACAACCAACAAAGAAAGAGAAAGAAGTATACCACAATAGAATAGGAAGAAGGCAAAACAGAGGACGGAGATGAAAGTGAAAAGAACAATAATCCAATTGATGATCCTAATTCTTGTCATAAACACTTGGCGGCGTCTATGGAATTGATCATTTGGATGATGAGCATTAGCCAACTTGATGAACATAAACTCGTCCATTCTCTCCTTCAACGATACCAATGTCGTCAAAATCAACATCTTTAACAAATTTTCTTCTTCAAAACAGGGGAATGGATGGATACTCTACTTGTTATGTATTTATAGTTAGTTAAAAATTCAGTTTCTAATTGCCGCCTATTCTTTAAAATCCAGTTATGTAGAATGTAGTTAGCTATAGTTAGTTAAACGTCGGTTTTTAGTTTGTTCAAATTGGCGCCAATTTTTTTTCTTCTTGCTACTAGTATTACACTCTATGTAATCTTTAAATTCAGGAGGGAAATTAAAATAGAAATCGTTAAGTATGGTGTATAATAATAATATTATACAGTGTATTAGTAATGCATGCTTGCATTAGTTATATACGTTGAGAATCGAAATTATTTCTTATGCGGTATTTGATTTGGTGTATGAAAAAGAACAATTATTTGCAATGGGAAATGTTTTGAGAGGGATTTAAGAGGTAGTTATGTTAGTAATCAATCTAATGCATGTGTTCGAAACTCTTTGTACAATTAATACCTAAAATTATATTTATTAGAATAAAAAGTGTAGTTAGAAAAATTAATTTCTGTAATGTACATTGACTCAACTTCAAGTTTATAAATAATTTTCTTTATGTTTATGGTCTAAATAAAGACATGTATTTGTATGTCTAAAAACTATCTCATTAAAGATCATGGAATATTTATTAAATTCATATACACTCAAGTTAACATGGAAATGGAGAGAGTAGTTGTTACCTTTTAAAAAAAAGTCAAAATAATAAGCTTTCGTTACATTTTACTTGTCATGCACAATTCGTTTCACAAGAGTCAATTTGATTAATTTTTGAAGTTGAATTAAATAAAAATAATTTCATATTTCTATATTCTAAATTTAGATGTTCAAAAACTATACGAGAAAATACTATAAGTTGCAATCCTTGTCATATAAAATACGATGAAAAATACATCAAAGTTTATGTATTTTAACTCGGAGAAAGCAGGATATCAATATAACAAAAAACAGAGTATTAGTATCCTCCATTTTTCTTCTTGGAGAATTATTCGAAGAATACATTAGTGAAAATAATAATAGAGAAAAAGAAGAATAGAAATAACAAATATTTCGATAATCGAATCAAAGAGAAGAACAATTGATCAAAATTCGAAGCAAAGAGAGAAGTAATAGAGATGAATGAATGAATACTCATATTTCATTTCATTTCATTTGAATGAATAACAAGACTCTGTTTTTCAGTTTACAGAGAATCTGATATGAATTCGACAAATCTGTTTTACAAAGAATCGAATATGAAATCACTACGAAAAAGAATAACAGGTGATCAGTATGGATGAATGTTTTTCTCAGTATCAATTTGAGTGAGTATTCATCATTTCTTGAACTTGCAGTGAAAATTGTTAATAGCTGCAAGAAACAGGGGAATCATTCAGAAACAGGGGAATACCATGAGTGAATCAATTTGAGTATTCATCATTTCTTGAACAGGACTGTGATTCAGAGATCCGGCATATCACTTCTGCCATTTTTGACCTTCAAGTTCAATTTTCTCCCGGGTACAAACGAAGTGCCTTTCGCCTGTTGATGCGGCGAGGGTGTTGCTGAAACTGATGGTGGATTAGCCAAAAAGCCGTGATGAACTGGACTGTGGTCCAGTGATTCTGGCTGCATATCAGTTCCGCCACTGTTGACCTTCAATTTCAATTTTCTCCCTGGTACAAATGTAGTGCCTTTCGCCTGTTGATACGGCGACGGTGTTGCTGAAACTGATGGTGGATTAGCCAGAAAGCCGCGATGAACTGGACTGTGATTCAGTGATTCCGGCTGCATATCAGTTCCGCCATTGTTGACCTTCAATTTCAATTTTCTCCCTGGTACAAATGTAGTCCCGTCTGCCTGTTGATACAGCGGCGATGTTTCTGAAACTGATGGTGAACGAGCTGGTACCCGAAAGTTGAATTTTCTCAGTGAAGTTTTGTACTCTGTTTTCTCCGGTGATGATCTCGGAACCGAAAGATCAAGTTGGGGCCTATTCAGATGGAGATCAAAGTCGTCCTTAGTAATTCTCTGTCTCGTCACCATTCTCACTGTAAAATCATTCAAATCAAAGATTCTTCATCATTTTAATCGAAAAAAACAATCGAAAAAGAAGAGCAGGAAACAGAGCCGATGCTTACCAAAAATATGGTAGTAAACAAAAAGGTAGATTAACAAGAAAGGAGCAACAAAGTGAAAAACAACAGAAATCCGTGGAGCCATTTTCACTGAGACCCAAAGAGGGAAAATTGGTTCTTGAGCTTTTCTTCTGTAAATTTTGGATCTCTGAAGAAGAAGAAGAAGAAGCAAATCTGAGCAGTTACTAATATATGTAAATAAAATTCAGTTACTTAAAAAAAGGCGGCAAAATTCAGTTATAAAATACAGTTATACTAATATTTGTTGCACTTTTAAGGATTTCGAAATTTAAATAAGGTGGGAATGACTTTGTGGTAGACAAAATGAAGGAAGCGAGATTTATGTGACGGGGAGAGGTGCGGGAAATAGGTTATAGAGGATACGAAGAGAGGCAGAGGTAGGCTGAAGCAGTATTAGGGGAAGTGATAAGGCAAGAAATTAGGTTCGGGGAACATGACTTTACTTTATATAGGAGGGTGCGTAAGACACGTATTAGAATAGGGATTAGAATACCAAATAGAGTCTATCAGTAATGCATGTTTAAATTAGTTATATATTACGAGATTATTTTGTATGTAGTGTTTGATTGATGTATTAAAAAATAATACTTGGGATAAGTATAAGAGTGTAGCTAGAAAAACATACAAATTATTTACTTGAATTCCTTAAGTTGACACTTATTTTGGGACGACTGGAATAGTAGTATTTAGCGATTCAAAATATCATTAATAAAATAAGAAGAACAGATAAAGGTGTATAAGAACCAGGTCCTTGACATATCTGTAAGAGAAATCGATGAAACAAATCTTGATTGAATTAAGAGAACTACAACAACAAGAACATGTTCCTAACAAGTGAAATAGTTCATCTAACTTTCATCTTTATACCTTTGAATCATATTGCATCTACACAACTAACTACCCCTTTCCATTTACACACATGCAAAAGGAGAATTTTCGTTTATAAATACGTTAGAATATGTGCTGCACCTGTTATCATGTGACACAAAAATTGATAACAAGGCAAGTTTTTCTATTAGCTTATATGCCTTTTAACCCCGAAAAGGTTGGATTCTTGCAAAAAAAAAACAACAATCCCAGATTTGTGAAGAGAGAAATCTGGAAGAATACCAGTAGGAGGCACCGATTTGGTTCTTCAATTTAGTCCCTCTGAATTCCTTCTGTTATGACCTTCAACGTTAATGGGGCTCTTCTGATAGTCTATTGATCTCGTTCTGTTATGACCTTCAATGATAACGGGGCTCTTTTTATCATCTATAGATCTTGTTCTGTTATGACCTTCAATGTTAATGGGGCTCTTTTGACCATCTATAGATCTCGTTCTGTTATGACCTTCAATTTTGATGGGGCTCTTTTGATCATCTATTGATCTTGATTTTCTAGAAGAAGAATTTTTACGCGGTCCTTGGGGAGGCTGGGCTTCGGGGTCATACTTTTGGGAGGCAAGGTAGTTGAGAGCAGTGACAATATCAGCAATGAGAGGCCGCATATTAGGTTGCTCCTGGACACACATTGCAGCAATTGCAAGAGCTTGGTATAAACCCCTCACAGGATAATGACCTTCTAGTGCGGGATCTGCCATCTGGTGGAATTTCTTCCGGTCTTTGAACAATGGTCGCGCCTGTAGAAGTAGAGTTATCATGTTAGATGAAGTATAAGCAGATTCATGCAATCATTGAGTTAAAAAAAAGTAGGACTTCCAAACATTATAGTTCACAGCACGAAAATCTTAAACGCGTTTCTCACTGGTCTATTCGTTTTTATGTCTACCCGTTCCACTCTTCCCTGAGAGACCGAGGAGATATCAATAAGGTCCAGTCACATGCTATTTATGACAAACAGATCAGGTTTTGGGGCTCATTCCTCCATATGCCATATTGGCATATGTAAATGAGGTTACATTATAAGCAATATTACTCTTATAATTGCAATCAGCAGCAATTGGAATGATATGATTGAGTTCTCGACAAATAGAGGAAGTATGTTTCAGCACATAGTTTTTAAACACAATGAAAATAAGAGTCTCCTCACAAGTCTCGGTGCATGGTGCTCAACTTAAGATGTGTTTATTGATCGACTAGATTTTTGAAGCATACAGCTGTCTTTACCCAAAAGAGATTCAAGTTATAGCTATGTAAAGCTTATTTTCAGTAATTAATGAACGAACTAACATAGCATACAAATCAAAGGACTTCATCTGATATATCAGCTAGTAGTGATGTGTATCACACTTCTGTATTTTCTTTCTTACATTTCTAGATGAATCTGTGTTACAATATAATTTTCCAGTCATTTATCAACATTCTGAACTAAAAACTCTAAACTATGATGTTTAAGGCACGAATGCAACAACTGCTTACCAATACAAAATACTTAAGCGAGGCTGCATATGTCCATGTAAAAAGGATACGGGGAAAATGTAGACCTTGACCTTCACACCGGAAAAATATTGGCAGAATTGGCTTCTTAGTAAAAGTAACATTCTATAGTTGCTCATGGATACTTAAATATAGGCCATTCTGGACAGCCCAGCCAGCACGACATCAGTTTCTACTTTCTAAGGCCACCAATATGTACATGACTACCCCACACTCCACACCTTCCAATATGACCAAAAATGAGAAGATGACTCAGATAAGTCAGCATCAACTCTTTCAGGCATGAAGCAGAAAACTCGTCTCCTAAGAACTTGTGAACTGTTATGTATAAAAGGCATTCAAAGGGGTTTGAAAAGTTCTTGGATTGCTACAAATCTACATTCATTGCCTTGTGTTTTAAGGTTGGATGCTCAGACTTTGTAGCATAATATAATATCAGAGCTCAACTCTAGCAAGCTCATTCTCACAGTAGTAAGTTCACATTGATTAAATCCAGAGTTACATTACAGATGCGGGAGGGTAAAATTTATATTTCCGGTATAAAAGGCATAAAAAGGGGTTTACACATGTCTTAGGCCACTCCATTTTTTACCTTAATATTTTGGGGCTGATGCTCAACTTCTTTTAAATAAACCGCAGACAAGCAAACAAGAAACAGGAGTGGACAAACCCTGTCTTGTCTGATAAAGAGTAATAAAGGAAAAGTCATGTGTTATAACAGCATAACCACACAAATTCACATTTCGCAGATAAAAGACAAAGACAGCTTACCCAAGCAACAAGGTTTTGCTCTGCAGCAGATCTAGTATTGTCGATTGCTTTCCTGCCCGTAATAATCTCCAAAAGAACAACTCCAAAGCTGTAAATGTCTGATTTGAATGTCAGTTGGCCAGTCATAGCATAATCTGGTGCACAATATCCATATGTGCCCATCACTCTAGTAGAGACATGGGTCTTGTCTCCAAGAGGACCCACTTTAGCCAAGCCAAAATCAGATAACTTTGGATGGTACCCCTCTCCAAGCAGAATATTAGAGCCCTTCAAGTCACGATAAATAACAGGCGGTTTCATTTTGTCATGCAAATACTCCAGGCCCCTTGCAGCACCTGCAGCTATCATCATTCTGGTGTTCCAATCAAGGCGCTTTTTATCTGACCAAGGGTCTGCAACATACGTTTATCAAGGCCAAGAAAATTAAAATTTGTTGGAAAGCAAGAAAATCCAAAAACACAAATCTTTTCAATGGTATTCTTTAGTGTATGGCATACCATGTAAATGGTCTTCTAATGAACCAAGAGGCATGTACTCATAGACCAACACCCTATGATGTCCCTCGACACAATAACCAATTAATTTAACAAGATTGGGGTGGTCAGCCATACTTAGAGTGAGTACTTCCACAATGAATTCCCTGTTTCCCTGACATCCATCGGGGTTGAGTTGTTTGATGGCTACAACCTTCCAGAAAAAAAAAAGCAGGCCTCAGCAAACAAACCAATTATCCTTAAATACAACCACTTATGGGAACCAAGAAAGAACAAATGCACGAAAGCTTCAAAACACCAAGAGAGCCAAGCAAGTAATCTCCTACAAGCAGCAAGTTTTGATTAATCTAGCAAGAACAAGTCGAGCTAACCTGACCAGTATCTGCCAAAAAACCTTTGTATACTTTGCCAAAGCCACCTTCACCCAAGAAGTAGGCTGCTTTAAAATTTTCTGTTGCAGCCACCAGTTCATTAAATTTAAACGCCCGTGCCCTATTCACTCCATTAATTTTAATTCCATCAGTTTCACCATCTCGGGGAGCGCTACTACAATTGCCATCCATCCTAGTTGTAGATTGGTTTGCATTTTCAGGCTCTTCCTTCTGCACAACTTTATTTTCACTCGCCTTCGGTGTATCTACACCATAAAAAAGAGACACCAAAAACCATTAGGGTGAAAGAAAGTGAGGCCCATTTGAAGAAGAAAATGACATGAACAAGCACATGGATAGTAAAAGCCAAAGTTTGCTGATTCTCACATAATAGTATACAAAGATGACCTCAATGATTACATAATCTAAAAGGAAAGGAAGAGTTCTTGAACACAAAAGACAAAACAAAGAAAGAGACTTCAAATTACATTACAGCAAGATATTATACTTCAGTGGTACCTCAACAATCAGCAGCATCAAAACCAACACCAACAACATATTCATTGTAGTCCCACAAAGTGGGGTCTTTGGTGGAGAGGGTCGACTATACCCAGACCTTACCCCTGCCCTCAGACCTAGAGAGGTTGTTTTCGATAGACCCCTCCAGCTCAATAACCAAAGTACAAGAAACAACAACAACATAATCTACAAAAAAAACAACAAATAGTAATAGAAATCGAAGGACCATCAAAACCATCCATCCATCCAAAAAAAACATAAATAACTAAATTAAATAAATAGAAACCCACCCAACCCCACCCCAACCCCAAAAAAAGTCAAAAGTTTCAAAAGATGATGTCTACAATTGCTTGTACACTAGATAGTTCCTAGAAGACACCCCTCAAATCAGAAATTAGACTTTTTTACAGATAAAAACAGCACCGACGCATCAAGAATTCAACTTTTTCTTCTCTTCTATGAACAATCAACAAGACATCAGTAATTTCAACAATACCCCTTAACAAAAATACAATCAAATCATAGATGCATGCAATAATCAGATGAACAAAAACCAAAAAAATCAGTAAAAAGGCATGAAAATTTCATACCCAAAAATTCCTTTTTTAAGCAAAAAAACTCAATCATCGATTAATTTCCAACAAACCCCACATTGAATTTTCCAAAAGGGGGCAAAATTATTCCAATCAGAAAAATGGGTAATCGAACTTTATGTTAAAAAAAAAAAAACCTGATTTGGGTTTTGGCTGATCATCCCTTTTGTATTGATTATTGGCTTGGATTCTCTTTTTTTCTCGTTTCTTCATAGATGGATCACCAGAACAAGGGAAACAGCCCATCGCTTCCACTTTCCACAAATACCAAACAAACTAGTAAAACACTATATATTTCTCTCTATATATCTATATCTATATATCTATGAGTATGAACTTTCTTCTTCTTCCTCTTCTTCTTCCTCTTCTTCTCTCAGAAGAAAAGAAAGCCCCCTTAAACAAGAAGAGTTTAGCTTAGAGATTTTTGGCTTTTGGTGAGAGAGAAAATAGAGAAGGAGCTTCTTGTTAATTAGTAGTACTCTACAATACAATGTTTTGGTTTTCTAATTAAGTGTAACATTTACTAATTGGGGTAATCCAATCAACAACTTCAACATGTCATACAAAGGACTTTTAGGTCTTTGTGTACCTATTTTGTATTCTTTGTCTTTTCTCCTCCTTTTACTTTTTTTCCTTTTTTGATTTTTCGTCTTCGAAGCAAATATTCAAGCTACGACAAAATTTGAATCGCATATTATATGGACTCATTTTGAGGTATTCTTCTAACAAGATTCTTTTCATTTTAATTTGAAACATCTGATTAAGGTGAATTTGAAAGCTCTAATTAAAGTGAAGTTATACCTGAACCTGTATATCCTCGTAAAAGTGCACATGCACCTATTAACTTTGGAAAAAGTATGTGTAAGTTTGGGTGAGTTGGTTTAAGCTCCACCTTAAAAATATAAAATAAAATAAGGAGATTGACTTAATTTTGATTTCGAACTTACGACCTCGTGTTCAAAATTATTATTTTAGAAAGTAAAAATTTATCTGGTTATGTGAAGTTGCCTTGAATATAATTTTAATTATTTAATCATTGAGCTGCCTTGAATATAATTTTAATATAACAATTAAAGAAAAACCTTAATTATTAGATATTGTTTTTGCTTTAAAATAGGGCAAGTCTCAACCCTCTTTTGTTTTACTCTATTTTGAAAAGAGTAAAAGAGTTATTATTCTGGTCAGATAAAATTCAAAAAGTAAATTTATTAAATTAATATTTATTAGAGTAATTATTATTTAAATATGAAATCAATATCAATAAAACCGTGTATCACAGTTTTGTGTTTTGTTTTTGGTGGGTCCCTAGCTGAATTACTCGGCTACGCGTCGAGTAAAATCGGCGAGCCGGCGCCGATCATAACGTAGTTTGACTTTGAAAACAAGCCAATAAGATATTGACACATGGAGATTAGAGAATTATTGCTTTTTTTAATTAATTGTGGTTTAAGTTTTGACCAAATAAACAACAGTCAGAGAATTTTCAGAAATTTAGCTGAATTTTCGGGAAAAGGAAATACTAGTACTAATATATATTATATTTAGTACATAAATTAGGATTAAAAAATATATTAAAAAAGTTTATCGTTCGATTTCTCGGTTATTCAGTAGATATATTAAATTCTTTATAGAAATATTGAGAAATTGATTTATCATTCATTGCTATTGATTTGGTTATATGTTTAACGGTTAAGATTTGATACAAAAAGATTCATTGAAAATCACTTTAGAAATGAGGTGACAAACTAAATAAATCATACACTTTGAGTCGAGTCGTTCATAGATTGCATCTTCATCAAAAATAAATGCAAATCGTAGAATAATCAAGAATTCGAAATAATCAGAAATAAAAATATGAAACTAAGTGAAGAACTTTATATATCGAATGATATAGATATAATTTATTAATTTACTATCGGAAAAAATCTCATACCTATAAGAATTGATAATTCAATAATAAATAAAAAGTCAAAGCCGTTATCGAAATCATTAAACCAATAACACATTATCAATAAATTAATAACTATAGCACATTACCGATAAATTAATAACTTTATTCAGATAAATCAATAATTGTTCCTTTGTTTTTCTCCAAAAGTAAACAAAAAGCAATTTAGTTAATGTATGTTTCACGATGCTTCTCCATAGTTTTCTTTTAAATTTTTTTAGTGCATAGGAAACAAGAAATGGTTTAGATTAATCAATCAATTAAGAGATCATAATTTCACTTAAAATAGTTTTAAAATTTCCTTTTATTTGTCTATTTTAGAAAGTCAAAGAGTTTTTATATATTATTCTTGAGTGTAACGATACTTAATAATAGTAATAATCAAATTTAGAGTTTCAAATCATTATTAACAAGATTAATAAATAAGGTATTTGACTAAACTTTCCGAGAACATAAGTCTACCTGAAAGCAGCAAAAATTGTATGTCAAAAGCTAAATATATTTAATTTACATCAGTCTAAATTAATAGATTTAACCAATATCGAAACTTAAAATAAATTTAACTCACAAAAATCTAATTTAAATTTACAAAATCCTATTTCCCTAATTATTTTCTGAACAATATATTTAATTCAAAAATAATTATTCTAAAAATTACGATAAATAATTTGTCAAAAAATAATATCCAAACATCAAAATTAGGTATATATCAAGGAAAATATCATTCAAACATAAAAAAAATTATATATATTCTCTTCCAATATTATTATTATATTATAAGAAGAAAATTCATTTCCAACTTCTATGGCTCTTCTTCTTCTAAACTTTTCCAAGAATAAGACGTGCACTTTCTTTCCCTTACAACAAATATATTATTTTTTTAACAAAAATAATTAATAATATAATGTTTTCACCAATTTTAGCAAAATATTCAGTCCCTTCTGCACACGTGGGGAACATATAATTTTTTCAAGATTATAAAAAAAAAGAAGTTAATTATAGACATAGTCCATGTTATCATATGTCTAATTCTTAATCTGTCGGTCCACCAATTCACTATTATTGTAGCACTAACAAAATTAGTCAATAACATGTTATAAAATAGTTTATACATGTATAGTGATCGTGGAATAGTAGGTATTCAATATTTTTTTTATTCGTAATTAAATACGGAGTGTGATAAGTCAGACTTTTTTTAGTGGTTGGATATTTTCATTCTAAATCTGTAAGTTAAGAGTTTGCGTTATTTAAAAGATGTCTAAGGGTATAACATATTGATCAATAATGAAGTGGTTGAGAATCATAACTTCTCGTATGTAAATTTTATAGCAGCGACATAAATATTAGGTGATTTGTTTCTATTTTTTAGTATTGATGAACAGATAATCTATTACTGGTGAGAGATGATATGTATCTCGTGGAGCCTTGATAGATAGAATAACTTATTATAGGTCGAAGTTGTCCCATAGAATTAGTCGTACACAAGCTTGAATTTATATATATATAACATCTTACTCTATAAAGTGATTTTCTTATACCAAAAATTTTAATTAATCGAATTTTAAAACGAATGTCAAATATTTTGACATGAGTTGATGAAGAATCTAGAAAGCTCTATGGTCCTTCCTATTTTCCAAAATCATCCCAATACGTAGTACGAAATACGTCATATTTATTTTTCGATCTTAATATCGATATTATTTCTTAATTAATTTTAAAAAAGAGAATTTATATATTTTGAACTATATGGAAGTGCTATATAGTATAACACTTTTTATAGTAAAAATTACTTTAAAATTGGAACTAAAGATTGGTTTGCTGTCAATATTGTACAAAAAAATGTCAAACTTTTATGGGGAAAAACATTGGCATAACAAAGATTAAATCTTTATATAATTTGATTTCAAGTTTTAATCATCAATTATTTATTTAAAAAGTTTAAATACATAGTAACTATAATTTGATTTCAAGTAAATCACACACGTAATCTTCAATTAAATGTGCTTTTTGACACCGAAAGTAAATTACATAAACAGGAAGTATTAATTAATTAAATGCAATAAAGAAACTTTTTAGAGTGGCAACAAATAAAGGATTAAGCCTAACTGCTTCTAATAATTAATTTCTTAACCGTTTCATGTATATTAATTATTAATTAAAGTAGTTTGATTAATGCTTATACTTGATTAACTTCTAATTATGAAGTGACAAATAAGTGGACATGTGTACTTATGTCTAATTAATTAATATATAGAAAATTTTAATCAACTTTTTAATCGTGAAGGATAAGTTGCCTATGATTAAGACACTAATGACTAGGATTTTCACTAGCTAATTAACTCTTTTAATTTAGCAAAGCGTTAATATTAGGTGGGGAATACTAATTTTAATTTCTTATTTAGAATAGTAATTGAAAGTGACCAATGAACAATGACAATAATTTTTGTATGAGTGAATTCAGAAATCCTTTAAGAAAATGTTTTTGGTTAAAATATTGTTTTTTAATGTTTTGTAAGTTGAAAATAGTTTTCGCATATTTTATAATTATCTTTAACTTTTAATTTTATATCACTTATTTCAATCAATATTTGTGACTATTTTATCAATCCTTAATACTAAAAAAAACTCATCGATCAAAACACCATTAGATAAATTTGTTAAATTTATTAATATTTGATTTCTATGATATAAGTTTTGAAAAATATTTTTGACTTATCAATCAAATATTTTTTTTCCCGTAATTTTTGAATGTTGCTTTTGCGAATTCGACTAGTTGTACCTATCCAATTCCGCTGTTTCAAGGCGGATGTATTACGATTAATTCCACGAGACCCTAAAAACGTGACCAATTTGTAATACAAAAAACATTTTCCATGTTAAGTGGATTTAAATAGTTCATTTGCTTGGACGTTTTTACAAGTATAAATGGAATGTATTTGTTTTGAAAATGACTCTTCATATAGGTTTTCTGTAGATTCTATGACTAAAATTTGCAATTTCTTTTCCATTTTTTAAAAAGATTTGATAAGAATGAAACTTTTTGTCACTCAATTAATTTCACTTCTAGAAACTTTTGGAACTTTTAATTGACATATATAGTGAACGAAATTGCTTCTTTTTTAAGTATAGTTTTTGAGTTTAAATTCATGGTATGAAAAATCCTTTCCTTCTAATAAAGTTTTACATGACGTAAATTTAAATTAGCCAAACTCTAATATATATATCGAATATCAGATAAAAAATAAAAAAGAAAAGAAAAAGAAAGAGATATATATGATTGCACTCAATTTCATCCATGAAACTCTAATACATATATCAAATATAAGATGAAAAAAATAAAATAAAATAAAGAGATATATATGATTGCACTCAGTTTCATTCATGAAACTCTAATACATATATCGAATATCAGATTAACAAAAAAAAAAAGAAGAGACATATATGATTGCACTCAATTTCATCCATGCACGTAGCAACAACTTAAATAGTTTTGCATCGGTTAGAATTTTTGTTTAAAATACTGCCCAATGAAATTTGCAACTTTTAAGACGTTACTTCCTCCATTTATTTTGATTTGATTTGAAATTTTAAAAAAGTAAAAAAAAAATAATTACGAAACAAATTATATGATCTTAAATTTACAGTATGATGTACATTCTAAATATCTTTAGTCTCATGACTTTAAATATATTACGTAAAAATTTAAAAATTAAAAAAATCATCGAAAAGGAATGACATAATTTCTTTTTTGAAACTTTAATTAGACATTTGATGCATGGTCGACCATATGAAATAATAGAACATATTGATGCCCTTAATGCTTTTATTATTCTATTCTACTTTTTTAATCTGAATTTTAATATTTTAACACCCTATTAAAAAATTATTTACAACATTTATTATAAGAATTTTGCCGTTCATCGTGAATTAGATGGAAATTTTCCTAGTGATTGGTTTGAAACTCCGTATAAAATTTATTTTCTTACAAATTTTCATATTAATCCCTAAGAAAATCCCTATGTAATTCACATATTTCTGATAGTGATTTATCAAGGACATGATACTAAATAAAAACAAATATATTTTCCTATATTTCTTCCTCCGTTTATTTTACTTGTCTAATTTAAAAAAATTTAAGAGATAATTTTGTCATTTTGTACTTATTTTATCTTTATTTTTAAAAGTACATATTAAAGGATGGTATGTTGTATTACTTCTTCAATTAATGACTTTGCATGCTCAACATTAAACACTGCCAGATTATATTTGAGGAAAAACACATGACATGTTTAATTTCATTGTACACATAATTCGACACGACTTAGGAATTTGATATGTTGGTTGTTAAGTTTTCATTGTTTTTAGTATTCGTTTGGTTATGAATAAATTATTATTTTAGAAATTAATTATTTTGGAGGAGTGTAATATAAGCGAGAGTGTTTCACCACTCTGTTAGAAATTTATTCATTCATCCATATTACTTCTCTCTTTGCTTCCATTTTGATTGCCTATTGGTGTTTTTTTTATTCGATTATCATATTATTTGTTCTTGTTAGTGTTCTTTTTTCTGTTACTTTCGTTGTAGTTTCTTAACTAATATATGTCATTTTCATACATATTTTTAAAATGTTTTACTTGAATTAACGTCTATGAAAATATTCTCTCTATCTGTCTACCACCTTTAAGTTTGATCCAATTTTTTGAACGGTTAAAATTTTTACGTTTTTCGTTTCAATTTGCTTGACTTACTTTTGACTCACTAGGAATTTACGAAAACAAATAAGACTTTGAATTTTTTAATATAAAATTAAAGATATGTCAAATTTATTAAAATGTCATTTAATGTTATTGTTTTAAGCATGTCATATGTAAAATTGTAATTAGAGAGTTACTACAATAATATATAAAGAGTTACTCCCTACATAACAATGGTACAAAGGAGTCATTGAAGAAAATATAACAAGTAACACGTAAGTACTGCATAGTGTACAAGAAAGACGCAAATAAAAAATATAATAGTGCAATAATCGAAGCATATTAAACAATAATAATACCATCGGTCACCAACCATCCCAAGCAAGACAAATATTACAGTATCTTCTAACCTCTATCCTAATATGTGTCTTATACACGATCCTGTCTAAAGTCATGTCCTCTGAATCTAAAGTTGAGTCATCTCTTGTCTTATCATTTCTCTTTGATATTTCTTTAGTCTACCTCTACCTCTCCTCGTTCTCTCTCTATACATATGTGAGTATCACCTTGAATATCCATTTAGCTTATGTATATCTATGTATATCCGTGAGATCTATGTGATATATGCAATATACAATGTTATTTTCAACTATTCCATTCACACCAATTAGAAAGAACTATTTAGATTTGCTCATTTCAAGAATAATTTATATTTTCTTTCATTTTAATTTATTTATCATATTTTTTTTAGTCTATTTAAAATTAAATTACATTTTTGACAACTCTTTAATACATTTAATATATCTTTAATTTATGATCACATGACTCAAAAATTCGTATTAAGTCAAAATATGACTTATTTTGCAAAAAATCTAACTTCTTTAAATACTTTATTCTTTTTCTGTTTTGCTCTCATAAGTAAATACTTATGAAAAATATGTCTAGATACAATATGGGACTATTATTATAGGAAAATATTTTAACTTTTCTATATATAAAACAATTACAAAATTAATTTATTCTAGTAACGTACCTAATTTTTTCCCATGTATAATCTTTGCCAATTAATTTTTTCTCATATATATAGGTAAATTCTCATAAATGAAAATAATCTTTGCCAATTTATTGCTCTCTCATTAGTCAATAACTATTTAAGTAGCAACACCCAACTATTAATCTCATTTTTTATCAATTGAGTCTAGAGAAAGAGGAAATTATGTTGCCAAAGCAATCACATTTTCCGGCAGCCACCATGTCTCCGCCGTCTATGGCGGCCGTGTACGATAAACACGGCCCCGTAGACACCGTCATCAGGTCAGAAGCACGTATCAACGTACTATAAATTTTTGATTTTTACCTTTTATATAACGTGACTGAAACTACTAACCAAAATTCGTCATATATTTCAGATCTTACTTTATTTAGTCTAAGCCCTCGTATTGCATCCCTCTGAATTTAAAATTACTTTGTTTAATCCTTGACTTGTGATAATGATTTTGATTTTTTAATGCTTAGAAATTGATCTAGAGTGAAATTCATGTTAACTTATCATAATAAATTTAAATGTTTAATACTATATATTATTAGTGTAATTAAAATTTATATAGTATGATTATATATAAATGCAATTTTTATTTTAATGTAGATTGACTGAAATCTCACCGAAGGAGATAAGTGAGAAGGATGTGTGTGTTAAAATGCTGGCAGCTCCAATCAACCCTGCAGATATCAATATAATTGAAGGTTTGTTTGATTAATTATTTTATTCGTCGCTAATTTCTATTTTGTTAGAATTTAGAAAAAGTATGTCAATTTATACAAACGAAAGAAATATTCAGTATAATTTTATAATTAAGATTTTAGAAAATAAAATATGTACGGTCTTATTTTATCTAAGAAAGTGATTACAAATATAAGCCGACTGTTCAGATATAAGAGAAGACTTTATAAGCTGCTTACTCGTAATTTGTGTTTTCCTATCTATACTGCATCTCTAAACTACAAAAGTAGAGTTAAAGATAAATGTATATCCTATTTTTCTCAAATTTTTTAATCTGTGAAATGATACTAAATATATTATTATTGTTATTTTTCGACGAATGGCAGGAGTATATCCATCTAGGGCAACACTACCAGCAGTGGGTGGAGGTGAGGGAGTGGGAGAGATATATTTTGTTGGCTCTGCTGTTAAGACTCTTTCTCCTGGTGATTTGGTTATCCGTTCTCCATATATTCCTGGTAAATATTCGAGTCTTCAGTATGAAAACAATTCAAATTCTTACCCTTTTAATAGGCTTTACAAATCACGTTTTAAAATGTTTTGACATGTTCTCTACACTATCTTTGTTCACTTTTACTTGTTTACTCTGGACTCTGCATGCCTCTGAAGTTTTAGGTCTTGAAAAATTTGGAGGAAAATATTTGTTTTTTTTTAATATGTAAAAGTGAACAGATCATGATCTATTGAAAACAATCTCTTTACCTTTTCTAGACTCCGTACTTATGTGATTATACTTAATATGTTATGTTATTATTACACAATATTATTTTAAATTAATCGTACCTCAATACGTATATTAGACTAGTAATTATGTTTTGATTAGGGTCATGGCAAACCTACATGGTAGAAGAAGAAAGTCTTTGGCACAAAATACATGAAGACACTCCAATTGAATTTGCTGCCACTGTTTCTGTTAATCCAGTCAGTGCCTTGAGAATGCTCAATGAGTTTGTCACTTTGAAACCAGGTCGGTTAATATTTTTTTGCTTACTTATCAAACATCGATCACTATGTGTTTAATTTCAAAAATATATATATAGGAGACTCAATTGTGCAAAATGGAGCTACAAGTATAGTAGGGCAATGTGTTATTCAGCTAGCTCGACTTTATGGAATTCATAGTATTAATATCATAAGAGATAATCCTGGATCTGATGAAGTTAAAGAAAAACTCATCAAACTTGGTGCGGATAAAGTGTTTACTGAAAGTGAGTTGAATGTACAACGTATCAAAACACTTCTGGTATGATCACTGAATTTTATTCACCATAATATTTAATTATATATTTCGTTAAAAACTATAATTACTTATTATTTTCTTTTGTATGTTGTAGGGGGATACACCTCAACCTATTTTGGGTTTGAATTGTGTTGGTGGTAATTCTGCTACTTTGGTGGTCAAATTTTTGAAGTGAGATTAACTATTCTTAATTTAATTTTCGATTATAATATAAGTGATTATAATTAAGTTTATTGATAATAACTCTATCTTGTTTTAGGCAAGGTGGTACTATGGTTACATATGGAGGGATGTCCAAAGAACCTGTTACTATATCAACTTCAAATTTCATATTCAAGGTTAGTTTTTAACCGTTACTGTCCGTCCTAACTTCAGTCATTCATCCACGTTTAATTGACCACTAGAAAAATAATATTGTACATAATTGATACTCGTATACATCACATACATATATACAATTTTTGCCTCGAAAAGATATACATACACGTACATCTAACTTGCTTTAAAAACATACATACATATATAGTTAGCCCCACATAACTACACATACAATGACAATCAAATAAGTATTTTATATTGGCATGATTTTTTAATTAGGATTAAAATATTACTACGTTTTTATATATTCAAAAAAATCTCACTAATATTTTGTTTTAAAAAAAAGAAGCATTGACAACTCTATTTATAAAATTAAACTGATTAATGAAACTTTTGTTGCAGGATATTACATTAAAAGGATTTTGGTTGCAAGAGTGGAAATTAGAAAAAACAAAATATAGGGATTGGATCGATTATCTCTTGGGCCTTGTTCGTGATGGGAAATTAAAATATGAGTACGTTCTCTCTTTATTACTCGTAAAATTAACACATGAAAATATGATTCGTTTATTCTGTTTAAGTTCGAAAAATCAGTTCATATGGAACATCTCATTCAACCTATCTAATTTTAGTGAATCTAAAAACTTACGTTTAAATCTTATATTTTTACTATAAAAATTTATTTAATAAGATTAAATTTCTTGATATTATTATTCTAAAATTTAAATTTTGATACAGATTTGACTCAGTACATTTTGAAGAATTTCATACTGCTCTTGAGAAGGCAATGGGGAGGCATGGAAGTCAAAGGAAACAAATTCTTATATTCTAAAATAATAATAATAATAATAAAGTCAAGGGCAATGCCGTAATTTCATTGGTCATTATGTTGATCAATAATTAGTAATTAAGTATTTATATCTTCTTAATCTTAACTCAAAAACTTTGTTGTTTGTTGTTTGTTGTTATTTCTTCTTTTCATAAACTTTTAAAAAATATATTGTGGTGGAATTTATAAACTTTTTTTTTTTAATTTTTACATTATTGAATGTGCCAAGAATAAACATTTATTTTGGTGCATGTTTAAGATTTAAACAAACATATCTTTCCTAAGATTTGATGTCTCTTAATTATACTCTCTAGTTATTTGTATGTCATAATTTTGATTAAATGGGAAAAGAATAAAGAACTTTTGAAATTTAAAATTATAAATATATTAATTATAAAAAGAATTTGAAGTTTGTGAGTTTAAGTTTTTTTATTTTTATGTGGTTAAACAAGAGTTTACAAATTATAAAATTAAAAAATAAAAATTTATTAAGATACTTTTTTTCTTGAACAATTAATGAAGCAATAGTATCATTTTCTCTAAGATCCTTGAGTAAAGGAAAACATACTAATATCAAGTATTTGAAAAAGAAAATACGAAGAAATCATATATTCTGTTTGTTTCAACTTATTTTTTTAAATTTTGTTTTAAAAAGAGATTATTTTTCTTTTTTATATTAATAACTTTATTAATTATATATTTAAGAACTCAAAATTAAATCATATTTTGATATATTATTCATATATATAATTTAATATCATAAGATTCAAAAGTCCTTTTTATTTTCTAAAAATTTCGTGTCAAGTTAAAATCAGATAAAGACATCAAAATGAAAGGCAGTAGGGAGGAAAAAAGTCGCAACAAAAAATAGTATGATAAACATAATAAAAACGAAACAGAAAACTGCAAGAAAAACTAAACAATTTTTTATCACCTACTATTAGCGTTCTATCCTAATTATCAAGTCTTCATATCATTTTATCTGAAATTTTAAAAGTTGATGAAGTTTTTTATTTGAAATTCTTTTATGCATTTTAAATTATATAAATTGTTAATTATTGTGTTTAATAATTTATATGTAATTTTTTATATAAATTATATCTCATGAAATATAAAATTTCCATATTCGAATTTATGATCAAAGTTTGAAAATATGAATCTTCACTAATTTTTTGATTTTATATATTATTAGAATATTGAGCATGGGCTTATCATGAAATATAAATTTTCTATATTCGAATTTATGATCAAAGTTTGAAAATATGAATCTTCACTAATTTTTTGATTTTATATATTATTAGAATATTGAGCATGGGCTCAGCACGGGTCAGTATGAAATAGCAAAGGGAAAAATATATATAATAGCAAACTAATAACCTAAATTAAATGAAATAGCTAGGATTTGATTTAATTGTGCTCCATAGCAAACATTAGCTAAAATTTGCCAGTGTCTCTCTCCCAAAAATCTCGCTCGCCACACTCCATTCTCGCTCGCCTCTCTCGCTTTATACACAGAAGTGTATAATTCTGTTTCTGTTTTGTAAAAAGCGACAGAAAATTGGATATACACAAGCAAAAATGTATATCTTCGTGTTATACACTTAATTATACAATTTACAAATATTTTACTTCAAATATTGCAGAGAAAAAGGCCAACGAATTATACAATTGCAGTGAAATACAATTTTCTCTAGCTTTATACAACAAAAATGTATATATTGTGTTTTCTGTTTTTGTATAAAGCGAGAAAAACATATATCTTCTTGCTATACACTTATAATTATGCAATATACATACATTTTAATTCGATTCAACTGTATGCAAAGCAAATTATACAATTGCAGCGAAATAGGCCAGCGAATTATACAATTTAGGCCAGCGAATTATACAATTGTATATGTATAGCGAATTATACAGTTTTATGTTTGCTATGGAGCGCAATTATGCAAACTTTGCTATAGCATACAAATATGAATTTTTTGTTTGCTATATGTGAAAGTTGCCCAATAGTAAATCACTAATTCACATTAAATACTATATTAATAGTTTTGTAATTCACAACAAATATTTCTTTTTTTTCATCTGATGCGGTATACAATTAGACATTTTTGATATACAATTAGTCATTTTANTATATATATATATATATATTTTCTTCTATACACTTGTAATTATACAAATACAAATCTTATTATACAAATTGCAATATATAAATGAATTATAGAAAACTAAATAATTTGTATAAATTGAATGATTATAGCGAACTATACAAATCAAAAGCTTCGTAACAGATATAAATCTGTTATGAAATGCAATTTATAGTTATAACTTACAAATATAATTTGTATGTTTGTTATACGTGTAGTTGCTATCAATATTTAAATTAGGCATTGTATCTAAAATAATTAAGACAAATGAAAAATTAGGCGTTTTGCTTAAAATAATTTGGTCAAACAAAATAAGAACACCATAGTTCATTTTGGAAAGTTCTGTAATGGCGACTGCTAGGATTGTACCCCTAAAAGCCCTCGTACATGGAGTTTCACCATGGAATCCGCTCTCACGAGTCCTCCGGCTCCGTTCTCGTCCTCTATACTCCGCCGTACGAGATTATTCCGCCGCCATTTCGCCGCCTTCTAAGGCCGTTGTCTACGATCAACACGGCTCTCCTGATGTTGTCACTAGGTTAAGTAACTCTTCCATTTCTCTTCAGTTTACTTTTTCAAATTTCAATTATCTGGTACTAATTGTAAGTTTATCGCAGAGTGACGGAGCTTCCGCCGGTGGAAATTAAAGACAATGATGTGTGCGTTAGAATGCTCGCGGCTCCGATCAATCCTTCTGATATTAATAGAATTGAAGGTTAGAGTATTTTACTTCATAATGACACAATGGTTATATGTGCAGAGACTTATGTTGACTAATCTCACCGTTTCAATTTGTTTATTTGGTTTTTGATATTGACATGTTACAATTAAAGAGTTGTCAATAGTAGGAATCCGTTTTAGTTAGGAGGTGGGAGCTTTGAATATGTTATTGTCAATGGAGGCTAGTATTACTGAATAACATGTACTTCACTTAAAGCAAGCTGTTGCTGAAGGTATAAGCTAACTAGCACAGACACAAATTGAAGGATCGTGCTGAACACGACCAAAACAAAAGTATCTGAAATCTATACTTATCACAAATATTGTATTCAAAAGGTCTATGATATTAGGATTGTTCAAAACAAAACCGAGACCAATAACTCGAACCGGAATATGCTTAACGGTTTAGTTGGATCGGTAACGGTTTTGATTTTTTTTTTTTTATATATTGGGTTACCACGGTTTGAGATTTTCTCTTAAATGGTTAATCGATAATCTGATAGTAAATTAATAAATTATGTTTATACCTTTCAGTATGTAAAGTTCTTGACATGTGATTTAATTTCACACGTTCATTTCTGGCTGTCTCAAACTCTCAGTTGCTCTACTTCAAGGTGTCAACTCATGTGCATGATATTGTATATGGTCGTCATTAGTTACAAATATTAACAGAAGTATTAACAACTGTCAGTGAACACATTATAACAATTCCATATTCCATAGTGTAAATTTGCCAGTATGAACATCTAATTAGAGAGTACCTTAAAAAATTACATCTAATAAGAGTGTAGGGTTGTATTGCATATGCATTTTGGTGCATTGTGCTACAAGAGAAAAAAATAGATGTTTCTAAATCTCAACTTGCTCATAACGCCTATGTTTGGACAGAAGTAGGTCTCATTAGCTCTATATGTTTCAAAGTTAATCAACTTTTGACTTCAGTGGACTAGGGGTGCGGTGGTAGAGGCAATATTTAGCTTTTCTTTGTGTGACTTGCTTTTCGTCAAATGATGCCTTCTTGCCCTTAAGTCTATTTTTTTTCTTTTCTTTTATTTAATCAATCACTCAATCAACTAGGCATCCGTTCCAAATAAGGACTAAATACGTAGCTTAAAGTTTCGAACATTTGATCTCATTGATGGAGGCCATTCTTTTCTTTCATTGTTAAGACTAGTTTTCTGACTTTCTCACAGAGGAAACATTATTTCACAGTAATTTCCCCAAATCTATTGTACCGCAGGAGTTTATCCTGTCCGACCACCGTTGCCTGCAGTTGGGGGATATGAAGGTGTTGGAGAAGTACATGCCATTGGCTCTGCAGTTAAGGGTCTTTCCCCGGGAGATTGGGTTATCCCTTCCCCACCTTCTACAGGTAGAAATCTGTTACTCATTAAAACATTAAGTTATGCACCCGAAGCATACTTTACTAGACTTAATTCGCACTGAAGGAACTTAATTTGGTATTCTGATACGCATCAATACACCAATGTTTTCGTGCAGGGACATGGCAGACATACGTCGTAAAAGAACAAAGTGTGTGGCAGAAAGTTGATAAAAGCACCCCAATGGAGTATGCTGCGACTGTTATTGTCAATCCGTTGACTGCCTTGAGAATGCTTGAGGACTTTATTGCATTAAAATCAGGTTTTCCAAGTTTTGAATCTAATGTTTACTGCTTGTTTCCATCTCTCTACTTAACGTTTTTCATAAGCAGGGGACACTATTGTGCAAAATGGTGCTACAAGCATAGTGGGGCAATGTGTTATTCAACTAGCTCGACTCCGTGGGATTCATAGCATCAATATCATTAGAGACAGGTGGAGTTTACCTCTGCTGAAAATATGTTGTGGTCTTGGTGAATTTGAAGTTATCTTATGTCTCAAAATAGTTGTTCAGAGCACAGTCTAATTCTCTGGTTTGAAAACCTTCCTTTGTTCTCTGGTGTGAAAGTCTTGCTTTCCTTGGCAACACGAAACTTATGATTAAAGTTTATAATTGCATAAGATAGATGCCTTTCTGTTTGCATCTGTAATTCCTTGCTATGGTAAAAATGACCCGATATTACCATTATGATATTATTTTCCTGATATCCTAAAATTCCCGCTTTATTGCTGGTGCAGTTTCCTTATGTTTGACATTAAACTCGGATTGCCTGAGAATTGCCTCTTTATTCAGGAGCATTCAGCAATCTAACGGTACTAAGATCTGCAAGTTTGTTAGAGGCAGATACTCTCTATGAATTAAGAGGGTTTTCCATTCAATTGGTTATCTGAATGTTTAGACATGGTTCTCCAATAGCCCGCACTAAAAACTCTGTAGCAATTTTTTCCCAAGAGTCGACTTAGTGGTACTATTCTAGGAATGGTTGAGTCATCGCTGATTAGTGCTGCTAACTTCTGTAACCATTCTACAACTTGCAGCCTAAAAGAATATCTTTCCTACTATGTAGCTTCCAAACTCTCCTAAAATTCTCAAGGCTGTCTCATGTAATCGCAAGTTTCACTTTTAGGATTATGAGTTTGATATATGAAGAGCTTCCTATCTTCTGTCTCCATTTCCAATGTTTTTGTATAAATTGTGTTAATTTCCTTGAGTGCTTTTCCCGATGAAAATAAAGCAATGAATTTATACACGAATAAGGTCTCGGGTTTTTTTAATCATTAATACGCGTTTGATGTTAGGTCTTCTTAATTTAATAGAAATTGCTATGCATGAGGTATCACAGGATTATAAACTCAATTCTCTCAGGGCAGGATCAGATGAAGCAAAAGCCCATCTCAAGCAACTAGGTGCTGATGAAGTGTATACTGAAAGCCAATTGGAAGTGAAGAATGTCAGAGGTCTTCTGGTAACAATCTACAAGCTTTCCTTCATTTCAGTTTCCTCTCTTCTTATCCCCTTTTCAACCCTATACATCTTCAATGTGTCGGGACAATGTTCTAAAGTAGTTTTTTCTCCATTCCCTTTCAAGTTGTTTTCTGGTTCTTAACTTTGGTCCCAAATAAGTGATATTAAAGAAACCGAGTAGGTATTAATTATCTTTCCCTCAAGATTACCCTCGTCTATAGATGATTGAACAAACTTGTTAGAAGTCTTCACAATTTCCTGGTTATTATTAAAAAAAAATACATTTTCCCATGAATAAATTTGAGAAGAAATAAAGGTTAATAGAGTCAATAGCGTCCTTAAATTAAAGTTCCAAAGAAGGCTAAAAAAAATCAATGGATGGAGTAGTTTTACTTCTCTTGTACATTTTTTAATTGGTATTTCCATTCCAAACATATATTTATTATTTGTTTTGATGTTGTGTAGGGCAATATACCTGAACCTGTTTTAGGCTTTAATTGTGTTGGTGGCAATGCTGCTTCATTGATCCTAAAATTCCTGAAGTAAGATGGTATTCTTAATTTTATTTTCTAGTCAATTTAACTTGCCAGAAATAAAGACATATAGCATGTTTGTTGCAGGCAGGGTGGCACTATGGTGACATATGGGGGGATGTCAAAGAAACCGATAACTGTATCTACTTCTGCTTTTATATTCAAGGCAAGTCTCAAGCATCTCACTTTCATGTTCTTCCCGTGAAGAAGTGGCTCTATGGTAGAACTGTTTTCAATTATTCCTGAATGAGCAGTAGCATAGGTGAGGTAAGTAATGTGGAATAAAGTTATGAGAACTTGGACAGTAATGTAGATCTTGAGATGCATCCACAGTGTTGCAATTATTAGGTAGAATCTATTAAATTCTTGTAACCTGCAGGTCATACATTAGAGGTTTTAATACTTTGTTTAAGACAGTTAAAATTGGAGTAGATGAAAAAATCTAAACATAGAACCTCAAGTATATGCATTTAAGACCTGTAAAAATTTAATATATTGGAACATAGTGAGTGATGTACTCGTGTATGCCACGAGGAAAAAGAATACTGAACTGATTTAGGAACTATATTTTCAGGAACTTACCTTGACAGGATTCTGGCTACAGAGGTGGATGAGTTCAGACAAACCTGAAGAGCGTCAATCCATGATAGACTATCTTTTGGGCCTATGTCGAGATGGGAAATTGAAATACGAGTATGAACCCCCTTCTCTCACTTGACGCCAGTATGTCCTTGTGAAAGAAAAGTTTAAGATGTTCTAACTAGAATATTAATGCAATTGAAAAATTAAATATTCAGAACAGTTGAAATTTGAAAATGTTTTTGCGGATGATAGTGGGCGAGGAAGTCATTTGTTAGCCTAATGATGCAAGACGAATGGCAGATCATTTACCACCCGTCTTAGATGCGAGGAACTGACGTTGAATCTCCTCCATTTTCTTACAGGTTGGAAGTATCACCTTTTGATGATTTTCATTCAGCTCTGGAAAAGGCAATGGGAAAGCGAGGAAGACAACCCAAACAAATTCTTAAATTCTAAGTCATGGGTACTTAACATTATTCTAATTTGAGTGCTGTAATCATAAGCTTTGTTGTTAGATCAAGCCAGTTTAGGTAAATGTATCCCCAAGAAATAATAAGACAATTGGCATCTATTCTCCTTTCTCAAAAGAGGTTCAATTTAGAATTCCAAGTGTGTATCATTTGGCCAACAACCTTCAACCTGTTGTCTTTAAACTATGACTGAACATCGTCTCGATGTGAATCGATGTGAATTTGACGATTCACTGCTACTATAAGGATTTTTTTAATTGACATTCATGTTTAAAACAAAATGAGATATGGTTCGGGCACGTGAAGAGAAGAGGAGTGGATGCTTCAAATCAAAGTGGTGCTTCTTTTTTCACACCACTTTGTCATGTTGTGTACACAATATGACACTTACCTTGTGAAGAAAGTAGAGAGGCAGTTCAAAATTGAAATATCAATACCATTATATTATCAAACTCTTATACAACAGCATATTCGCAAATAATTACTTTATGTTGAATGCCTTGAATCGGACCCGTTACAAACGGAAAGGACGGGGGTCTCGCTGCCCGGTCAGCGAGTCGGGGGGTCCAGGGGGGCGACGCGCCCCCTGGCC